>NC_084768.1:18686770-18988734 GCF_028858725.1 Colius striatus
GAAAGACTCTTTCTCTTTTCTCTCTCTTCCCTCCTCTCCCCGTGCTAATTAAGCCCTCATCTTCGTCTGAGTCATTGGCACCACGTCTCCTGATCGGCCAGTACAGGAGCTGAGACGAGGCTCTGCCAGGGGAGAAGCACATCTCTGACGGGGAGGGATAGAGTCTTCCTCTGGTAACCCAGGCATCAGGAGGAACCTCAGCTGTGCATCCCCACCACTCTGGCACTGAGTCCAAGGCAGGAAGGGTAACATCAGCACATCGTGCTGCAGACACCAACCACAGCACTGGCAAAGAGATGCCATGGGCAAAGACCCCCAGCACCACAAAGTGCCTGGCATACAGCAGCAATAAGGGCTTAGAGGCTTTGGAAAGCATCTGGAAAGGCTCACTGCCCTCCTCCTCCAGCACCAGGGAAACTACACACGATTTCTCAAGGTCCTATGCTTTAAAGAACCCTGGTCCACCATCAGTCCCCTTCCTCCACAGGCCACAGGAGAAGCAAGAGCAGGGAGGTAGGAATGAGCATGGGAATCCCATATGGTCAACACTCATCACCACCCTCCAGAGACACCCAGGCCATCGCACTCTGCTCTAACAGCACTATTTTCCATGGCATTAGTCTTCAAGGCATTATGCATCCTCCAGCCCAAGCTTGGCTGGGCTTCAGCTTCCTGCCAAGATGCAACAGGGGACCTGCCACCTGTACCAGGATTGCTCACCTTTGAAACTGCCTCCTGCCCAAAAAAAACCATAGTTTTCCCCAAGGTCTTTGGCAGAGGGGATGCAAAACAGATGAGTTCCCTTCCTACAGGTTAACAAGACATCATCCCCAGGGCTGAGCCATCGTCACCCCTCCTTTGCCCATCTCCTCTCTAGCAATGCTCAGCAGGAGATGGGGACGAGACAATGGAGTAGGATGCAAATTCCCCAGGGCTATCAGCCAGTGATGCCAGCAGCAGCACACAGATGACCTTTCCTTGAGGATTCGCAGCTAGGAAACCTGAGGCAGTGGCTTGGGAGCACGCTGATGCCCACCTTTACATACACTCAAGTACCCAGTTCCTATGGGAGTGGAGACTGAGGGGATTAGGGAGATTTTAGGGGGTCTGGGGGAGTTAGTCACCAGCAGCCCCATGAAAGACATTGCTGGGGATGGGGAGCTGTGGTCATGGACCCCACATACCCATGGGCACACCACTGTCCACAGTGAACTTGGGGATGGTCCCAGTTACCCAGGCTGATGCCATCAGCCCCAGGAACAGCACTGTCCCTTTGGCTGCTGTCAGCTCTGCTGAGATTCTCCCAGCCCCAGGATAAAACTTCACAGGACACATCCCAATGCTTCCTATCAAACCAGGAGCTGGTGATGACCAACCAGGCTGCCCTGGCTCCAGCCTGTCATTTGGCACCTACTCAGCTGCTCTGACTACCAAAATTTGCCCTTTTGTTCCCCAAGCAGCTAAAAGAGTTGCTCCATTACCTTTGCAGCACCCAGGCTGCAGAGGTCTCAGCCTGGGGGAACAAAGAGGCTTGTTTGGGAAACAAGAAGGGTTTGGCATTTCACAGGCTCTGCATCTTCCACTGCTTCTCTAGCCTGTGGCACAGAGCATGGCCACAAAGCATTCAGTACAGCAGGACTGTGAGCTGTCCACACAGAACAATGTGTGTGCAGACACACACACACAGAGGTGGATGAATTCCTGTCTCTCCATTCCCAAAGCTGAAGCATATCTGCCCAGGAAACCAAAGGAACTACCATGCCTGGCCATATGCTGTGTCAGCCCCAATGCTCTGACACTCCCCACTCCCCCCACCTGCAGGCCAACAGCTTTGCCTGGAAGGAGGACGTGGCCTACCAGGGCCTCACAGAATTGCTGAGTCCAGACCCCCTTGTGTCACACAAGCTCCCCAAAATTTTGTCAGCTCTACCTTAAAAACTTGCTATTTGCACTGGAAAGCTCCTCCAGCAGATGCTCTAACGGCTGCTCTAATTTTCAGCCTAAATTTATTTATGGTCATTTTATATACCACTCTGTGTTCTTCTGCCAGTATTTGCCTTTGGCTGAAAGAGCTCTTCTCCTTCCATTTCCCACCCTAGCGTATTTGCAGGCAGCAGTCATGGCCATCTCCAGCCTCTCTTTTGCTAGCCAAAGCAAGCTTCCTCCAGTTCTTTCTTGCATGACTAGCTCTCCCTCCCTGATTTATCTAGTAGCTCCTTCCCTGCTCTAATCCAGCCTCAGTTCATCTTCCCTGGACTCAAGAGACAGGAGGGAACAACTCTGATGGATCCCATTCCATCCCTACATGATACTACCCAGACTTTGCCATTCTGCCTGCAAACCTCCCTCTTCCATGGCACCGCTTTCCTGTGGTCACCCACTCATTCCCTCCTCCTCCTCCATCCTGCTACTTCCCAGTCAGCAAGACCTAGGCTCCTGGGAGGTATCTTTGCTGTTCCTCAACAAGCACATGGCTTTCCATATCTCACTGAATCCCACATCTCTTCCTCCAGCCCTCAAGCTCCCCCAACCCGGGGCAGGGGTCTTGGAACCACCAGCTCTGGGAAAGCAGCTGACACCAGAAGCAGCAAAGCCCATGACTCATCCCCAAGTTTCCCCAAGGGTCACCATCAGCCACTGCATCTCCTCACCACCCCCCAGGCTCCATCCCTGACAGCCTCAGAGAGCTCCTCTGCTCCTTCCCCTCCTCTCCACTTCATTAATACTTTCCCATAGCAAACGCTTTACTACAAAGAGCATCTCTACACATTTTGAGGTCTGTGATGCCAGGTTAGCCTGGAGTGACCTACCTTTGGCAAATCCATGATTCATTTTCCTCTTTTGCCTTCCAAATCTGTTCCAAAATGGCATGCGATCGAGGTCAGGCTTACAGTCCTATTCCTGCCTGCCTTACTTTTTTTCCCCTCCTCCCCCTGCTTTTAAATATAGGCACCACATTCGCTATTCTCCAGTCAGATGGTGCCTCCCCCAACTCGATGGAGTTGTTAAAAATACTTGTTACCAGACCTGCCATTCCATGTGCCAGCTCCTTCTGAGCATGGGAGGGGGAAAGGCCATGCCAAGAGCCAGGCTGATGGACTCATTGATCTTGGTGCTTGGCTTCCACATCAGCTGTGCTCCTGGCTATGTCCTCATTCCCACTCTCCAGCCTTTTGTTACCTCTGTTTTGACCAAAGTTGGGGTGAAATATCCACCTGTGCCCGTATCTCCCAAGTCATCACTTCACCGTGCCTTACATCCATCTGCAGAAGTGGGGAACTGCTCTCACTGCCCCTTTGAGCATCCTCCACGAGGGCTGTGTCAATATGCCTTTTAGTGGCTCCCAAAGCACTTCCCAACTTCTTTGGCACCAAGATGTAGTTGCCATGACTAAGAAGCCCCTTTTCCCATCCCTCTGAGGCACCATTTGTTCTTAATATCCCTCCATAGTTCACTGTGCCTTCCCGTAGGGTTTTTCCCTTTTGCTGAAGGTACCAAGGGGTCACCATGTGCAGAAGTCAGGGTAGACACAAGGAGTTTAATCCCCAAATTATACAAATGCTGTAGCTCCTTTAATGAGGAAATTCCTGGCTCCCCATGCACAAGACCAGGTCCCATTGCTCATCCAAGCCCTTTTTCAAACAAAGGAGCTGCCTGATGCCTCGTCTTTGCTACTTCTTCTGCTTTAAAGCAACCATTTTTGTTAGGCACCCCACCAGTCTAAACCATCACCTCCCAAACTCTCCCACAGCCACCAGATCAAGAAACACCTTTGGTACTGCCTCTGAGTCACCAACACAACCACAGCCTGGGCTTGTTGGTGAAGACTAAAGAGCCACAGGTTCCCCACAGGACTACACACCCAAGGTTGCTCCTTATACCAAGCCCTCAGGTAGAGACCTCCAGCCAGAGCTGAGCCACCACACATCTCAAACACAACCTGTCCTGCCGCCAGCAAAACCTCTGAGCCTATAAATGACCCCAGCAAGGCGTGGGGGCAGGACTTCCATGGGGTGACAGAGCCAGCACAGCAGGGTCCTCCCCTGGCAAAGTTGCTCGCAGCAGCTCCTGCCTCTCAGCCCCCAGCACAGGGTTATTCTTTCAGCAGCTCTTGTGGTGGTTTTGTTGGGGTTTTTTTTTCCCTCTCTCTTTTTTTTCCCTCCCTTCCAAAGGGCGGGAAGAGGCACAGGGAGCTGCAAAAGCAGGTCTCACTCAGGGGGCCATAAATCTAAAGAAATCTAAATATATACCCAAGCCGAATGCAAAGCACAAGCCCGCAGCCCACACGTACCCTCCCTCGGGCTGCGCTCGCGTGGCAAACTTCAGGATTTCTTTGCTATAGGGGAAGGAGGGGGGGAACCCAAAAAAATATCCCACAAATTTAGTCTCTTCTACTTAAAAATAACCAGAGAGCATATTCTGCCTGTGCAAGGTGCTTTTAAAGGCCACTCATTGCCCACCAGCCTGGGGAGAGGAAGTGAGGATGGAGGCTGTGGGCATCCAACTCATTTGGGGAGCTGCAGGATGTGGGAAGCCTCTGTACTTCATTCACACAGCTATCCACTCTTGTTGATTCTCCAGTATCTACTAACAGGGGCTGGGCTGCTGCTTCAGGCTTTCTCTGCAAAGGAAAGAAGCTTCCTGCTCCCTTCCCAGCAGATGTGTCCTGGAGACCTCCACATCCAGGTTGGACAACATCAACGGTACACACTGATGCCTTGTAGGCAGGCAGGTCCTCTCTCAGAACCCGTCTGCATTAGGAGAGAGCTTCTGAGGTTTCTGTTTGACTTCAGATCAAAACACGACGTAACTAGATTGGGGTAATACACATTCATTACTGTAACCAACTGCCTGTGACGTGCTCAGAGGATGAGACAACGCTGTTCCATGGGGTGAGGGGGAAATCCATGGGACCTCCAGCAGCACAGGTGGCCCCATCCTGTTCTCATCACAGTCCTCTGCCAGGGATCTCCCACCCCACGGAGAGACCCCACTATGACCCTTGGCCTTGCTGTGCTGCCTGTCTGTCCCAGCTAGTGAGGGGATGATGGGGAAAGCCAGTATCTCAAGATCTCACTGAGCACTGCCCAGTGGCTTGCTGCCTGGTCAGACCTGATGGGACAGTGGGTCCAAAAGCACTACTCCTTCCATAATTTGTGTGCCAAATCCTTGGCTCAGCAACTCCCAATGGGCTTTGCCTGGCGGTGACATGCACCATGCCCCCTCCACAGCCCATGCCATTCCCTCAGCATCACCTCCGCAGCCCCTGACCCACTCTTCCCTGCAAGCCATGGCTGCATCCAGCTGAAACACACACACACAGAGGTGCTGGCAGGAACAGCCTCAGAATCTCCACACCCCAGCAAAAAGGGAGGGGATAAAAATTAATTGAAAAAATGCCTTAGAGCAGATTCCCTGGCCTGAGCAGTTCCATCAAGACCTTGACACCCGCTGCTGCTCTCCCCAGCACAGTAATAGATCTCTTTCTTCCCCTTAATAGGGCTAATTTGATCTCCTGCATGCAAGGCCATGCTTCACTCCCTGCCAGCCCTGCCTGGTATCCATCAGTGACCCCGCTGCTGGACAAGATCTGAATGAAAATGTTTTGTTTTTCCAAATCAGGTTAATAAGGAAATGGGTATATTTCCTTTGCACGGCCGGGGCTGGCCCGTGGCGGGTCGCATCCTGCCACAGCCATGGATCCAAGGCTCCAGGCAGGGTGGGCACCTCCTGCCTAAATGCCCCATGGGCCTCTGGCTGGCCCTGGGGTGCTCTGAGGTGCTGGGGCCAGGCAGGCAGGAGTTCCTGCAAAGCCCAGTGCACGTGAGCATGCTTGTGTCTGTGCAGGGAAGGAGGGAGAAGGCAGGAAAAGAACCCCCCAATATATTCCATTTTTCTGTTTTCTAAATGTGGCCAAAAAGTGGTTTCAAAACATTTGAAGTAGGTGTGAAGACCAATTTTTGTTTTGTTCTCCAGTCACAGAATCACAGAATCTTAAGGGTTGGATAGGACCTTGAAAGATCATCCAGTCCAACCCCCCTGCCAGAGCAGGGCCACCTAGAGTAGGTCACACAGGAACTCATCCAGGTGGGTTTTCAGTGTCCCCAGAGGAGACTCCACAGCCCATCTGGACAGCCTGTTCCAGTGCTCCAGTCCACCAAGAAATCACAGCCAGCACCAATATGCAGACCTTGTCTCCTCCTCCTCTCTTCCCCAGCTGCTCCCACCCCCTACTCCTGCAGCCCCATTTTCCCCTCCTGATGAGAGCATCCCCTGCAAGCAGGATGAGAACTTTTCCTGCTGTTGGACTAGATGATTTTTCAAGGTCCCTTCCAAACCTTAAGATCTTGTGATTTGCAAAGCCCCACAGCCTTCCTCAGCCCCAGGAATGCTAGTGTTCCCAGCACAGCCCCTTGGTGTTGGGCTCAGACATGTGCCAGCACCACTGCCTCTCCATCAGACCCAGAGCCTACATGGGATCAGCCTTTTGGGGCTGCATCTCAGTGGGGTTTGGTGATTGCCAAGTTGGATGCCTGCTTCGGTTCTGAGTACATTGCAAACCCAGAAAGACAGCTCGGGTGCTGTGATATGTTTCCTAGATGCAGGAACATCCTCAGCTTTAACTGAGATGCTCTGGAGCAAAAGACCCACACATGACCTTGCTCCAGCACCCTACAGTCCAGCCCTGAGGCATGGCAGCACATGCACCAACACAAAGGCTTGGAAACAGCTTCACAAAGCCTCACCAGTACCATTCCCAACACCAAACCTGCTAATGAAATGACAGGTCCTGGGCTTACAGAAGATGAGCAGCACTGAGATCCTCTTCTCCCTTTTCTCCTTGAGCCTGGAGCTGTTGGGCAGTGCCCAACCATTAGTGCCAGGGCACCAGTGAGGTACTCTCTGGTACCAGGGCACTCTCGAGGAGTGAGACTTTCCCGCGCAGGCAGGGAGGAGGGTGTGGGCAGGCAGCTTTTGACAGAACATGCCTGCAAAGCTGGGGATCCAGCAGACACAGTTTGTTTCTTGCTGTGTCATTTCAGCACGCACACACACACACACACACACACACAGAGGGAAAAGAGGGGAGAGAAAAAAAATAGTCAGGAACATTTGGCAAGCTGGCGAGGGTCTGGCTTTGCTGAGTGCAGAGAAAGAGCTGTTTCTTCCAAAGGGAGAAGAGGGGAAAGCAGGCTGGCTGCTGCACACGTGCCCGTCGGGGATGGGCTCCAGCACCCACGGCTGGCAGCACACAAGCTGCACCAACAGGAGCCATTTGGGGAAAAACGGTTCTTTCCCTTCAAAGTCAAGAAGGTTTTAAATCTTCAGGGCGGGACTTGAAGTCTCCTCTCTGAAATCCTTCCTGATTTCAACATCACTCGAAGCTTAATGTTTTGGAGGGATAAGCAGGAAGGGGCTCTGTCCTGAGGTGTCACGAGGGCCAGGGAGATTTTGGCAGCCCCTGTGTGTCCCCTCCCAGCACCCTGTACACCCAGCTTCACCCGCACGGCCAAGAGCTGCCAGGAATAGCTGCAGAGGCATAAAGATCTGTGCTTGCTACTGAGCTGCTGAGAGTGCTGGGTGTTGATTAAATTTTCATACCTCCCCGACAGGGTATTTTTTGTGTGTTGCATTTTAATTTAAAACACATAAGAAGGGAGTCCTTTTTCCCTTTGCAAGCATTCCAGCTCGAGAGCCTGGCATCATCCCAGGGCACAGAGGGCTAAGAAGCCAAGCGGTTTCCCTCTTTTGCCTTCCCTCCACCTCCTCCACTCTCCAGCCTCACTCCCTCCTCCTCTCCCTAGAGAGCAGCAGCTCCTTGCTGGGAGCCACTGTTACCCATCACACTCCTCAGCTTCACCCTTCACAGTGCTCAAAGGAACAGTAGGGAAGGTTCAAGCCCTGGGCCATGGGATCACTGCTGTACTGAGCTTCTCCAATGCTCTGATCATCACCGTGGTGTCAGGATAGGTGCTGTTTTGTGGGGTGGTCTTTGCACTGCTGGTACTCACTGCAGAGTCCCTGTGATCCTCAACATGTAGCTCTCACCGTGGGAGCAGGTACCCCAGGGGACAGGAACCAATGTCCAAAGGAGCTGCAGCAGCTCCTGGAAGCACCAGGGCTCAGGGAGTCTTCCTAGTTCAGCTCTAGATCCAAGCAAACCCCAACAGCAACAAACTCCTCTCTGGCCATATTATTAATTCCATTCACCCTAGTTTATTCCACATAAAACCAGGTGCTGCCCTTGCTTTCTGAAAGGCAAGAGGAGAAACCATCCAGATCCACAAGATGCTCAGGTCCTAGTCACTCTGTTCACACACAGGTGTTTCAGAGAGAGAAGCTGAGTGCTGAGCATCCTGAGGGACAACTGTGACACCCCACGAATTCGTGCCAACAAGCAGTGAGCCATTTTGTACACACACACAGAGGAAACATAAATGCTTTGCAATAGATTCCTCCACCGAACTCCTCCAAGACCACTCGATGAGTGCAACTGGGGACCTGGCAGGGAGCAGGACAGCCAAGCCTTGTATCCACCTCTGATCCATATGCTCCAGCACAACCAGTGGTGTAACAGGCCTCTCCTTCCTGGTGCCTCAAATGAGGGCTGTCTGAATAGTCCCTGTTTTAAACAGGCTGCATGTCTCACCACATTTTAAAAAAACAGGCTCCAGCAGAACATCTCAGGTTTGGTGCTTCACAGTCAAAACCAGCCCATTGCAACTTTTGAAAACCAAGCACCCAGAAGTGAAACCCCGACCTCTGCACAAGGCAAGATTCACCTTGCACATAGAATCATAGAACTGGTTGGCTGGAAAAAACCTTTAATATCATCCAGTCCAACCACTCACATCATACTACCAAGCCCATCACTAACCTGTGGCCCTCAGCACCTCAGCTACACAGCTTTGCAGTGTCTCCAGGGATGAGGACTCCACCAGTTCCCTGGGCAGCCTTCACCAGTATCTAACAACACCCTCAAGGAAACAGTTCTTCCTCATCTCCAATGTAACCCCCATACAACCTGAGGTCATTTCCTCTTGACCTGTTACTTGTGAGAAGAGACCGATGCCCACTTCACTACAACTTCATGGCAGGTAGTTGTAGAGAGTGCAAAGGTCTCACCTCAGCCTCCTTTTCTCCAGGCTAAACAATCCCAGTTCCTTCAGCTGCTCCGCACAATACTTGTTCTCTAGACTCTCTCTAGACTTGGTGCTAACCATCTCCACCTTTTTACATCCTACATGTAGAGAAGACCCCAAGTACAAGCGTTCCCACAGCATGCTCTCCCCTTGCATCCTCCTGGCCGCCGCACTTCAGGCTTGCTGGGAGTGTGTGGTGGCTTAGTCCCACTCACTGCAAACCCCCTTCTTTGCAGAGGAACTCTTTTCTCACTGCAAATCCCCTTCCTTGCAGCAAATCCTCTTCCTCATAGCAGCCCTCGCCGAGGCCCCGTTGCCAGGCTCTGCACACACATCTTGTGCTTCTCACCTAACAAGTGCCTTTGCAAGTGCCTGGCTGTTTGCAGGCAGATGCTCAGCTTTACACAGGGATACATGATCTGCACATCCCATCTCCCCAAGGCTATGACACACAGATCTGTCCAAAATCACTGCCTTTCCATGGGTATTTTGGAAGCTGTCAAGGACTTCTCTTTACCCAACAAATGCTCTGCTGCAAAAGAGAGATACTCTGCATGTCCAGAGACAGGCAATGGAGCTGGTGAAGGGTCTGAAGCAGAAGCGTGATGAAGAGGGGCTGAGGGAACTGGGGATGTTCAGCCTGGAGAAGAGGAGACTGAGGAGAGACATGATCATTCTCTGTTTCTACCTGACAGGTTGTAGTGAGCTGGGAATCAGCCTCTTCTCCCAGGTGACAAGTGATAGCACAAGAGAAAACAGCCTCAAGTTGCATCAGGAGAGGTTTAGATTGGAGATTAGGAAGAACTTTTTCCCTGAGAGAGTTGTTAGACAATGGCACAAGGTGGTGGAGTCCCCACCCCTGGATATATTTAAAAGACACATAGATGAGATGCTGAGGGACATGAGTTAGTCATGGGCTTGGCAGAGTTGGTTCAGTTAGTCAATTTTAAAAGTCTTTTCCAAGCAAAACGACACTACGATCCTGTGAAAAGCAACCAGAAGGTCTCCAGCTCCCAGCATCTCCTCAGGCTCCCTGTATAGCTTTCTGCCCTCCTGCTTCCTTACAGTTCCAATCCCTTGTGCCACAAGAGGCCTTTTGAGTTTACAGTAAGTAACTGTGGCCAGCTAGCTCCTGTCAGGCCTTGACATGCATTTTTAATTAGCAGCACAGCTGCTCTCCCAGAGTTGCTTTAATGTGTGTATCATGAGGGAAATATTTCTACCCAGCCCTGTGCAAAGTGGGCTCTTCGCACGACCTGGTTATGGCTCAGTTGCCACTGCCACTTGTCCACAGGTTGCTCTGGTTCTCAGGAATTTACTGAAGCCACAAGTTTAGGATCATGAGTTCAACCTGACAGTCAGATCTATGCAGGGAAATAGGCTTTCTGCACACAGCAGGCTCTGGCTCTCTGCACCGATGGTGCTGTATGTGGGAAGAGCTTGGAGCCTCTTCTGGTGTGAGCAGAAGGTGCCCGGGGCCATGGTTGGACACGTGCCCACACTTGTACCAATGACCCCACGCAACAACATGCAATCTCAGCAACCACACACAACCTCAGCAGCCACCCACACCTCCCAGCAGCCTCAGTCCCCGTGAGCAGCACTGGTGAGAGGTGCAGGCAGTCAGCCCTCCCTGCACCCATCCACATTTGCATCGCTCCCACACCTTTGAACAGCAGCTTCCTCAGTGCACTTGGGTTTTCACTTGTCCTGGACTAAGCAATTCCCAGCTGGGGGCTGTGGTTCTGGTGTGGCAGGACTGGTGTCACTGGCTCCAGGGAGCACAGAGCAACACTCTGTGAGAGTAACGTCTCGTCTGTCTCACTGCAGAGCCCACCAACACAGCCCACGGCCTCAGCACGTGCTTGCCACGGGTGTTTTTCTTCCCATCTCAGCTCCCAGCAGTGTGGGGGGAAGAGGAGAGTGGCAGCTCCTGGCAAGCCAGGCTCCCCCTTGCTACCTGCAAGCACAGCAGCTGAGCACTTCCAAACAGGGAAGCAAACAAACAATCTGGGTGAAGAAATAACACCTCTCCAGTCAGTGTTTTGGGGGAAACAACGATTTCAAACTCCTCTCCTGTTTGCCTTCTGAGACCAAGGGAGTCAAGCTGAGCATCTAAAGCCACCAGCACCACCTGTGCTGTGCCCAGCCAGCCCCATAGCACACACCAGCAGCCCCTCACGAGCTCAGCCACCTCCTCCCAGACCCCAGCATCACTGTTTAATCACAGAACTGCATCACTGTTTAATGACAGAACTGCAACCCAGTCCCTGACCCGAGCCAGTACATCGGCAGAGGCCAAGAAGTAGGACAGCAAACCTCTTTGCCAGCAATATCTTTCTCTCTGGTCCCTACAGAAATCAGATTTCGTCTCAAGCCATCCCCAGGAAAGGGGCATCTGTTCCAGTAGAAGAAAAGCAAAGTACTCCTTAACCCCTACTTTGTCCTGCAGAGGAACCACAAAGCTGAAACTCCTCTCTAAAAGGAACTGAAGTCCTTCAGGCTCCCAGGGATGGGAGCTGGAAAAGCCACAATATGCTGCAATTGGAGGGTTTTTAGTTTTTTTAACCCATACTGTGATTGCTCCCCAGCAAGACAGCATATCATGCAGGCAAGGCTGATGAAAACAAGGCAAAAGGCAAGCACATCCATGAGATAACACACGTGGAGAGTACCACGAAGCCCATTAGCTTTCTGTGATGCCATCTACAAGTTCCAGGAGCCACGCTCCTAGACCCAGTAAAACCATGGAAAATGGATCTTAAAATCACGATGCAGTTACACAGGGGAATACTGTAGTAAGCAACTTCGTTGAGAGAGTGCTGAAGTGGTTTTCCTGCAATCTCCCTCTCCTCTGCAGCATTAAACTGCAACGACACAGCCCTCCATCGC
Organism: Colius striatus; assembly: GCF_028858725.1. NCBI lineage: Eukaryota > Metazoa > Chordata > Aves > Coliiformes > Coliidae > Colius > Colius striatus. The sequence continues at coordinate 18,698,806 of NC_084768.1, forward strand.
TTTGGTAGGAAAGCAGAGAGTCCCCACTCTCATCCCTCCAAACCTGGGACATGAGCTGAGCGAGGTCCATGCTGGTTAGCCATGGGACTCTGATCCCCCCAAAACTGGGACATAAGCTGAGCAAGGTCTGTGCTGGTTAATAGTGGAAACCTGCTCTGCTTTGCTGCTCCAAGTGACAAAGGTGATGGCAAAGCATCTCAGTGGCTTTCCACCCTTGCCCAGCCCTCTTTCAGCATCCCCCAGGGACTGCATCCCCACACATGTATACCTCATTTTCCTATTCAAAGAGACAGAAGCCAGTTTTGCTGTCTCCAAGCAGCAAAAGGACTGAGCACCCATAGCCTTTGCAGGCAGGATGCACCCTTTGAGACAGCCCCTGTCCCCGGGGAGGGCAGGAGGCATCGCCCAACAGTGCTGGGAACAGTGTCCATCCCTCGTCCCCTCCCAAAGCACATCAGTGGCATTTAACTGTGCCAAGGCCACAATCCTCATTCAATTAAAAGCCAGGGAAGGTCCTTAATCTTTTCCATTATAGCTAAGTAACAGATGCTTCTTTGCAGAGGAGCAGGAAAGGGAGGCACATCTTGGTCCCGGTCATCAGGGACATGGTGATGGAGCACAACTGCCCAGCACTGTCACTGGTCCTGGGAAGATTACCTAGATACTGGGGCAGTGGCCTCCCAGGTGTCCCAGAGAGCTCCTGATTTTGCATCTATGGGAGTAAACAGGGGATCCCACAGGGATGTCATGCAGAGCATGATTTTCAGTGCTTCTAGCAGCATAGAATCACAGATTGGTCAGGGCTGGAAGGGATCTCCAGAGATTATCCAGTCCAACCCCCTGCTAAGGCAGGTTCCCCTCCATCAGGTCACAGAGGAATGTATCCAGGCAGGTTTACAAACCTCCAGAGAAGGAGACTCCACATCCTCCCTGGGCAGCCAGTGCCAGGGCTCCCTCACCTCAACACCAACGTTTTCTTTGTGTTCAAGTGGAACTTTTTGTGTTCCAGCTTATGTCCATTACCCCTAGTCCTGTCGCTGGCACTACAGAAAAATGTGTCACCCCATCCTCCTGACATCCACCCTTCAGGTACTGATAATGATGAGATCTCTCCTTATTCTTCTCTTTTCTAGGCTAAACAGCCCCAGGGCCTGCAGCCTCAACCTGAAGCAAAATCCAGATGGGGCATCAGCAAATCCCAGACACCAAACAGATCAGGTCCAGCTTTCTCAGTAAGGACATCCCACATGGCAGGAGACCAAACTTTCTTAGGAACCACTGGTACGAACCCTTGAAGTCTCTCAGACCATAAACTGCCTGTGAGTGTAGCTCACCAGCTCCTCACATAGCACCAGCGGGGCTCTCCCACGGGGAGCTCTGCCGCTGATTGCTGTGGGTGCTGAAGGACAGGAAGGAAGGGACATAGAGAGCACTAACAGAAGCAGCCTCTGGCTTTTGCAGGGAAATAGTCATTAAGACAAGCAACAAGGTGCAGGGCAGGTTGCTGGTGCAGACAAGGGCAGTGCTAGGAGGTCTGAGCAGGCAGCAACTGCCCAGTCATGTTAAGTGCTAGGGAACCACACTGCCAGGCAGCAAAAATCACCTTTCCTGCTCCACTTCAATTTGCCTGGCACCATCATTGCATCTCTAATTCCATTGATACACCAGAGGTAGTCCAGAAATGGTCTTATGTAGTCTGAACATCCAGGTAGTTCAATTCTGCCCAATGTCCTCACCAAAGTAAACTAACTATGAGCCAGCAATGTGCCCTCCTGGCCAAGAAGGCCAATGGCATCCTGAGGCACATCAAGAAGAGTGCAGGCAGTAGGTCAAAGGAGGTTCTCCTCAGCTGCTTTGAGGTGCTGCCAGGAACTGCAGGTCACAATTGTCAACAAATCAGAGCCATTGTGCTCTCCCATCCATCCCCACTTTCTCCCCGTTAATAGCCCTTTTCTGTACCCAGGGAACGTGATTCTGCATCATCCCTGCAGGTCCCAGCTCTGCTCCAGGATGGCTCTTTGTGCCCACCATGGACAATGTCCCAGCTGGGGCTCTCCATGCTTGCTCCACAGGAGATGGGTCTACATCCAGCCCTGCAGTCCTCCAGTCTGGGTTTTGTGGTCTGTCTGCCCATGTACACCAGCCTGCATCCCAAGAAGGACCCTAGGAGGGACTGAGCAGGAGGAGGACCCCAATTCTGGCAGCACGGTGCCTTTGCGTGGGGGTTTTTAAGTCCCAGTCTTTCTGCTTATGACCAAGTAACTATGGAAGCACGTTTCCTCATCACAAGCCATCCAATTTGCCTCCTGCAGAGCAATGCCACTCTGCAAGTCTCCAAGCATTATGGAAACCAGGGTATAAAAACATTCCTGGTGCAATGACACCAAAATTGATGCTGAAATTAGGCTGGGAACAGAACTGGCACAGCTGCTTCTAGCCCATAAACTAAAAGGTATGTCTATGGCATATCACTCACAACAATATTGCACTTTGTGATTGCCTGGGGCTTTTCTTCCTGCTTCCAGCTTAAACCTCAAGTTGCTCCCTGTGCACCCCAATTGGGAACTTCAAGTGGCTGCAAACCACAGGAACCCCACCCAGCTTCACCAGTACTGACGGCCGTTTGCAGAAGGAATACCAAAGATCTCAGGTCCTGTCAGACACCAAAATGCTGCCTCTGCCCCAAGGAGGGGGCCTGAGCCCAGCTCAAGGGCTTCCCAAGGGAGCTTCCCAGGGATACAGCTACATCCATCACCTGCACCGCAGAGAGAGTGGATGTGCAGTGCCCAGAAACCATATCCACTCTTAAAAAGCTGCCCCAAGGAACACAGGAGGAGGAGGAAGGAAGGATACCCTCAGACACTGTCCAGGGATTTGCTGCTTGCTGCAGCCCGTGTTCACAAGGTTATGCTCCCTGCAACAGGTTTCACAGCCAGATCAGAGATGGGAAAAAAGCCCTCAGAGGTTCCTTTGCTCTGAGCAACACACACCTCTTTATCTGCCATCTCCTGCCCAAGTGGGATGGACTGACCCCATCTCCATCACAAAGTAAACTCAGCAACTCACAGGTTTCCAGGACATGGAAATACCCTCTCCAGCTCCCTATGGCCATTCCCAGTAGCCCAACAAGACCCCAGAGCACAGCTACTCACATTGTACAGGACTGTGGTCCACCCTTCCATGGTGATGCACTGGAAAACGGTCAACACAGCAAAGAGGATGTTGTCAAACTGCGTGATCCCGTCGTTGGGACCGATCCACTCCCGGCACTCATAGCCTGGGGGGCAACCCTGCACCCCACATGGATGGGGGGGGTCCAGCTCCTCTAGTTCACCTGCGAGCACACAGGAGAGAGCCAAAGGAGGCAGACATAAGAGAGAGGCAAGGGACAGGCAAGAGGAAGAGCTGGGACTATCTCTGGCTACACACAAAGTGCTTCCCTGAGAAACTGGGACACCTCGCATGCAACCAGGTGATACCTGGCATACACAAAGCAAAATGAAGGATCTTCTCAGCCCTACGCACTCAACAAGAGCAACATGCACTAGTCCCAGCTGTTTTCCATCAAGGGGGTGCAAAGTGGGTGCGGAGTCCTTCTCCCCACCTGAATTGTTTGTGTAGCAGGCTCGGTGCAGCTTCCCACTGTAGAACTCCAGGCCGATGATGGCAAACATGAGGATAGCAAAAAAGAGCAGCAAGCCGATCTGGAGGAGAGGCACCATGGCCTTCATGATGGATTTCAGCACAATCTGCAGGCCTGGGAGGGGAAAGAAAGAGCACAGCTCAGCACAGTAATGCCTGGGGCATGTCCATCCCACCTCTGGCAAGAGGAGAACAGTGAGCAGAGAGGACAGAGAGTCATCAGAAGCAAAGAGGCCAGAACAACCTGGAGGATCCCTGTAGGCAGATGAGGGTCATGGAGGAAAGCACCATCCCAGGGGGAGAAGGGAGAGCCAGGCTACAGAGCAAGGCTCCAGGAGGGCTGGTTTCTGGATCTGGTCCTCACTCTGGGGTCCTGCCTGTCCTTGTCCCACCTGGACTTGGTGGGACACAGCCCACACTGTTCTGTCCCCCTCACTGCCCCCAGGGTGCCAAGGGCAGGAGGGACAGGAGGACCAGTGCCAGCAACAGCCTAGTTTCTTTATTTATCCTCATGCCAGCAGATGAAATCTTGCAAAAAACCCAAAATCTCCTCTGAATAAACCCCAGTCCTGAAGGATCCACCCACCACCTTCTGGCCAGGGAAGTGGTGCTGCCGGCAGGCCCCAGTGAGCCACCCAGCCCAGCCTTGTGCCAGCACAGAGCAGCCTGGGCAGAGGGAAATGCCACCTGGGGACACCAAACACTGCCATCCTGCAGTTCCCACTACACAGGGAGGTCTGTCTTTCTCTTCCCCGATTGCATCCTCTGTCTGTGGGGTGGCTCAAGGACCCCTCTCTCATCTGAAGGACATGAGGGATGGATGTAGGACCTCCAGGAGAAGGACCAGGAGCATCCAACTTACTGGGAATGCCCGAGACAAGCTTCAGAGGCCTGAGCACACGCACAGCACGCAGCGTCCGCAGGTCCACGTGGGTGTTGAAGTGTGTCCCAGCAGTGGCAAGAATGCTGTAGGCAGACAAGGAGAGAGCAGAGTTATCCTGGGTAAAGCCCTCAGCCACTCCCGTGCCAAGAGCCATGTTCTCACACCAGGCTGGGGGAAGTCACAAAGGAGAACATATCTCTGGGGAGGTACAGGGATTCAGTGTCTCCCAAAGCCCACATATGCCAGCACGCTCATGGGCCACTATGGTCAGCCAAAGCCACCCAGGGGTCACTCAGCCCTGGCAGCCCCCCATGTCAGGATAGCTGGGGATAGCCCCTCACCATGATGGTGGCCATCATCCATGCCCTGCAATCACACCCTGCGCTCATGATGGCTACGTGGGTTTAACCTCCCTTCCAGGCACGTGGCATGTGAGATGGGGGTCATTCCCCTGACAGACCCCATGTTCCCCTGGCAGCCATCAGCTGCTCTGGCATTTTCCACACATAGAGCTTCTTTAGAGTCTCACCTCTGGGATTGCTGGGAAGGAGCCGAAAACCTCACACGCATTCAAAAATCTATAGTAATGAAAGTTTGATGACCTTGGAAGGCAACTGGCAGGCACAGCGAGGGCTCCAGAGGTTTGCTTTTAAAACATAAAGATTTATTCAAGCCCATCTCTGGAAAGCAAACTGGGGCAGGAGGGAGCTGATGCACACCGAGTCCAACAGTGGAAATAGTCAGGGTCCCAATACCTGCTGAGGGGGTGGGGATGGTGCAATTCGGGGATGCTGGCAGAGCCATGGGAGCAGAGACAGCAGTGCCAGAGATCGTGGCCTCCTCTCCCATCCAGGCTTAGGCCCTAGGACACTGGGCAAAGGGGAAGAGGAGGAGGGGGAGGGGGAGGAGGAGGGAGGGCTGCAGCAGAGGAAGCAGTGGCTGGATGAGGAGGGGACAGGGAGGAGAGTGGGAAAGAGGGAGGCAGCACGCTCGGGGCTGTTTGCAGTAATCCAAAAACTGAGAGAAATTGGGTCATTGTTCCACTAATTCATCTAATTACAGGCCAGAGCAGCTCTCTGGCGTGCTGAGCAATTAGCGCTCGTTCTCTGCCCGTCTCCCCAGCGTACCACAGGTACCAATCTGCCCCTCCAGAAAGGCAGCTGGGTTTCCTAGGATACCCCAGTGGCAGAAACACTCTCAACATCACCAAACTGGGTTGTTTCCACTCCTTTTTCTAGCCTTCTGTTCCTCCTTTCCCCAGCACTAGGGCTTGGCTGCAAAACTCAGTGCCAGCAGCAGCCAGGAAGCATCGTCCCAGCATCGCCCACAGCTCCCTGTACATCAGGCTGCTTGTCCCCAGTTTATACAGGGATATTTTACCCTCAATGGCACTTGCTCTTTCCCCCACACCTCAGCTTGTGACCAGTCCCCACTACCCATGGGGCTGACAGGAGAGCAGGAAAGGGACTTAATTAAATCAGGAGCACCCAGAGGCTGAGAAAAGCTGTGTTGTTAAATTGGTTGTAAGATCAAAATCAATAAGTATGATAAAGCTTGGCCACTCAGCAGCACGTGGGAGAGAGAAGAGCACAGGCACTTTCATCTCTTTCATGCAACCTGCCAGTGAGAGCACAGCAACCCAGCACTCCTCTAAACATCAGTGTAGAGAACATGCTGTGCCCAACGATAGCTGCGCTCACAAACCCAAGACCCTCCCTCCTTCAGCTTTTCTTCCGCCCCCTGTCCCAACAGCTGGTGGCCAATCAGCCTCCCAAAGGGATGCAGGAAAGGCATTGACTGACTCCATCTGGAGCTGAGCATCTCCAGGGGAACAGGGATGCTCCTGGGCTGGATGCAGGAGAACGCGAGGGCTCATCCTTACAAGTCCAGCATCATGAATCACACAATCATTTCAGTTGGAAAAGACCTTTAAGTTCATTGAGGCCAACCCCTGCCCACACCCTGCCAAGCCCACCATTAGCCCACGTCCCCCAGCACCTCAGCTACACGGCTTTGCAGTATCTCCAGGGATGGGGACTCCCCCAGCTCCCTGGGCAGCCTGGGACAGGGGCTGACAACCCTCTCAGGGAAAGAGTTCTTCCTCATCTCCCATCTAAACCTCCCCTGGTGCAACTTGAAGCCATTTCCTCATGTCCTGTTACTTGGGAGAAGAGACTGACTCCCACCTCACCACAACCTCCTGTCAGGTAATTGTAGAGAGTGATCCTGTCTCCCCTCAGCCTCCTTTTCTCCAGGCTGAATACTCGCAGCTTGCTCAGCCTCTTCTCATCAGACCTGTGCTCCAGACTTCACCAGCTCCATTGCCCATCTCTAGACACACTCTAGCACCTCAGTGTCTGGGAAGAGCCCAGCTGGAAGGCTCCTGGTAGGAGAGCAGGATTGACAGCTCTCTCCTACCACCACAGAGCAGCACAAGCCATGATCCTACAGGGAGTGATGGAGCTGCCACCGCTCCCAGTCCCACGACACACCTCCTCCCGGGGCAGGGCCATCACCAGCCCATGGCTGCAAAGTCCTCTGCTAACCCAGATTTGTTTGAAGGGCTCGAGAGCTGCCGTGCCGAGCCTGCAGGCAAGGTTCGGGCGATTCCAGGGCACTGCTTCTCAGTGCTCCAAATTAGCTGCTAAGAATGGGACTCCTCTGTGGCAAGGTGACATGCTCCTTATCCTCGCTGGGGGACAAGGGACATCATGAGCTCTTTCAGAAGGAGGTTTGGACAGATCACCAGAGTGAGGTGGTTGCATCCCAGAATTGTCTCCTGACCGATGATAGCACCTGCTATGAAATAGGTGCCTGTGCATCCTTCTGTGGGCACAGCCATGGCTCCTGATGAGGACAGATGCACCTGGAGCACACACTGCTGGAGCTGCTCCCAGCAAACACGGAGCCTCCAAGCAGGCTCTGGGTAGCCCTGGGCTATTTCTAGACCAATTGAGATAGCTGGAAAAAAAGCTAAGCAAGCTTCCAGGAACACTAGCCTGGCTTCTGTCTGCTTTTCCCAAGCTCTAGGTAACACACACCACCTCTCTCTCACAACCTCATTCTGTGGTATACACAGATATCACTATCACGCTACCACTAATAACACATGAAACATTTAAAACACACCTTCCTGCACTGTGCTGGACCTCAGCATCTCACCTGTTAATTGCTTACCAGTTGCTCTAAGCACACCTTTTTCCTTTGGTTTTTTGTGGTTTGTGGGTTTTTTTTTTTGCAGAGAGGTACCTGTGTCACCGATTTCTGATTCCTTTATTGCCACACCTTAAGGTTTCTCACAGCTCCTCGGGATGGCCAGAACAGATGTGGGAGTCGAGCTGGGACAGACCTGTGCGCTGACACAGGGCAGCAGCTCCAGTGCCTGTAGAACAATCCAAACCCTTTTCAAACGCTTACAACATCCACGTCTGATGTGCTAATAATTATTCTTTATTTTTAGGCAAGGACCCAAACTAAAATTACATCTCACCATCCAAGTTATTTGAAAAAGCTGCCAGATTGGGCTATAAAAATCCCAATGATCTCATGCTTTTCATCATATGTACTGGAGGGGGAAAAAAAAAAGAGGAAAAAAAAAAGTGAAGGCGTTTTTATAGGTCACCCAGGCAAAGGGGTTAGTTTTACTTCTTCAGAGGAAAGGGGGAAGAGAGACTTCAGGTGGAGAAAAAAAGCAGAGAGGAGCTATTGGAAGAATACAAATGAGAGAGGAGGCAGGATGGGAAATACATGCTAATCCCCCAAAGTGTAATTGAATAGTGAGCAATCACCAGCAGACAAAAACATGCTTTTTGGGGGGAGGAAAACACTCAAAATCAACCATTATCCAATGGTTTGTGTTTGCAAGCAGGATAATTCTCTTATTTCCTTCCTTTGCAGGCTGCAGAGCGAAGGGCGAGCACTTTCAGGCTTTGGGGCTGGGCACCATGGAGGGATGCTCAGCCCTCGGGCACGGCTTCAGCTGGCAGCAGCTGAGCAAAGCACACGCCCTCGCCTCCAGCTGAAGCCCAGCACCTATGGATTTCTCTTCCCAGCAGGGGCAAAAAAAATCCACCAAAAATTTAAAAGTATAATCACATTTTGAATGATTCTCTGCTCTTTTGAGATTTAGTAGAATAAACCGTGAGTGAAGCTCCATGACCCTGCCCACACACAAAGCCTTTTGACTAGCACAGAGCCAGCACCAAATGCTGGTACTATCACACACTCCAGCCCCCGCCATGCCTCCGCTGCCCATCACAGAATCACAGAGTTAGAGGGCTGGAAAACACCTCAAGAGATCATCCAGCCCAACCCCCTGCTAAAGCAGGTTCTCCACGATCAGGTCACACAAGAACGTATCCAGGTGGGTTGGAAACCTCCAGAGAAGGAGCCTCCACACCCTCCCTGGGCAGCCTGTGCCAGGGCTCCCTCACCCACACAGGAAAGAAGTTTTTCCTTGTGTTTAGGTGGAGCTTTTCGTGTTCCAGCTCATGTCCATTACCCTTTGTCCTGTCACTGGACACTACAGAAAAAAGTGTCACCCCATCCTCCTGACACCCACCCTGTAGGTACTGATAAGTGTTAATGAGGTACCCTCTCAGTCTTCTCCAGGCTCAACAGCCCCAGCCTTTCCTCATCAGAGAGATGTTCCAGTCCCTTCATCACCTTGTGCTGGCCTCTCTCCAGCAGTTTCCTGTCCCTCTTGAGCTGGGGAGCCCAAATCTGGACACAGGACTCCAGATGAGGCCTCACCAGGGCAGAGTAGAGGGGAAGGAGAAGCTCCCTCGACCTGCTGCCCACTTTCTTCTTCATGCCCGCCAGGATGCCAATGGCCTTCTTGCTCATGAAGGCACATTGCTGGCTCATGGTTAGTTTGCTGCCTACCAGAATCCCCAGGACCCTCTCCTGCAGCTGCTCTCCAGTAGGTCATCCCCAGCCTGTACTGGTGCATGGAGATTTTCCTTCCCAGATGCAGGACTCTGCACTTGCCCTTGTTGAACCTCATGAGGATCGCAGTCATCCCATCGGGAGCAGCCCTGAAGCCTCAGCCCTTGGGGACACAGCACACACAGCCCTGGGCATGCTGCAAAGGGCTTCACACCAGGGACCCCAAACAAAGGCTGAACCCTCAAATGATCAGATCACCCCTCAGTCCATTGCCCCTGCCCCAAACTGAGCAGCCCTCAGCTATTTCACAGAGACACACGCAGACAGGGCGTCCCAGCAAAGGGCAGCTCCAGGCTGTGCTGGGTGACGGGAGGAGAGATCGGCTGAGACAGACTAATCTCAGCTCCAAATCTGGGGCAGGCAGGGTGCTGGCTGGCTGGCTGATGTGCAAATTAATATTTATAATTAAGTGGAAAGGCCCCTGAAGGCTTGCACTGCCACCTGACTCTACAAGGGAGACTACTTCATAATTAATACACTGGTCAAACGGCTCACAAAAAGTAGTTACCTGATGAATTTACCCCATTCTTACCCTCTTCCAGTGGTGAATCGATCCCCTCCCTCTCTGCACACAGCATCACGAGGAGCAGAAGGGATTTGGGGCTCTTGGACTTAAGTCTCACTCGGGGCAGAGCCAGCAGGATCAGTTCACTCATTCCGAGGATGCCCCAGCAAGCAGAGTGCAGTGGTCCTGCTTTGAGGACACCAAGGAACAGAGACACCAGGACCAAACCCTGCCCTCAGCACAGTTCAGAGCAACCTCAAAGCCTCCATCACCTTTGCTTTCTCTTTCTGGGTTTTGGGGCCACGACACAAGTGAATTGTACTGCTGCAAAGCTGCTGATCCCAATAGCTTCCAGAGCCCTGAGCTAGGCACCAACAACTCCCTGCACAGTGTGAGAAGGGTAAACAACAAAATCTGCCTTCACTAGCCTTAAATCTGGGGGATGAAATGATCCCCCAAGACTACCTCTTCCTGGAGAAGCCCCTAGGATTTGGTGCAGGAAGGAACATCTCCTCTGCACTCCACAAACTGGCCAAAGCCCATATCTGTCTCCTACTGCAAGCCCCTGTAATACAGCGAGTGCAGGATTTGGCAGGGGAAAGGAAATATTGGTCAAACTATTGGCACAAATGGGACCTGGTGGCAAATCATTGCCAGGAGGCTGGAGAGCTAGTCCTGCAAAGAGAAATATGGCACAGGCCACCACGTAACACAGAAGGAGATATCTGAACTCATGCCACAGGAGAAGTCCAAGACCTCAGGGATACCCAGCCAAGACTGGGTCATACCACCTTCCCCTCTGAGGATGTGGTGGAAAAATAACCCCTTCCCCCTTCCCTTGAGCCAGGCTTTTACCTTGCAACTCCTATCCCAGAATAAGAAATGGCACATGAGGACTTTTCAGCTTGTTTTGCCCCCGGGAGGACAAGGGCTTCATCCCAGCCCAGGAGCTCTGCAAGGCTGTCAGGGCTGTGGAAGGAGCCCCTGGGGACAGCACAGGGTGAAGGGGTGCCCGGGAAGAGAGGCAATGGCCCCAGGGATCAGCAGCCACATGGGAGGGACTGACTCAGTCCACAGTACAGTGGCTGTGGAAAACCAACCCCCAAGGAAGAGAAACCAACCAGCAAGGACGGGGCAAAGTGCTTGAGCAGCACATGGGCTGCAGCCTGCGCCGAGGGAAAGTGGGATGCCCATCATGCCCAAAAGCCGTAGCCATGGGTGTACCTGCCTGCCTGGGAGGGGTCACCCCAAGTTCCCCCACCAGTCATTTCCAATGGTGCAAAGCCTTTTCTCTCATGGCCCAACCCCATCGCTTCACCAGGCTGGGGAAACGGCGCTGCCCTTTGTATGAGGTGCCAATGTCAGGCACGTCCCATCGCCATGGCATATGGCACATGAATCATTCACAAAGATGGGCAATTAATTATTCATCCACACAAAAGACCAAACAACTTTACTAATTGTCCTGGAAGGAAAGAGCTGGGAAGGGGGTGGGAGATGGGGCAGACATCAGGTTGGAGATGGTTCATAGAAGGAAAAGAAGAGAAAAAAGTCTTATCTGATGTGATCAAAGCATTGCTCTGCTTTTGGACTCAGGGTTGTCTCTTTACTGGTTTATCCTATGACACCACTCCTTGCCATGGTGTAAGCTCCAGCAGAATAATTGTGTTAGGATATTAGGATGCTGCACTTGTGCTCCAATTTACTACTTGTTCTCCAAGCCTCATATCCACTCCTGCAAGCTTCCTTGTCTGGAAGTGCTCTGTACTCCCTCAGTCAGGAAAAGGCAGGTGTCAGCACTGGGGGAAGACCCTGTGCACGTGTACGTGTGTGGGGTCAGCCCTCTAAATCACAAGAAGGTGCAGCATATGAATATTCTCACACAGAGCTGCTGCCAGGACCCCACCTCAGTCTCTGGACCTCCAAGATGAAAAAGACACACAGAACTCAGGTGCACTAAACACCAGAGGGCAAAGGAGACTCACCTCTGCCACAAGGGAGCTCAGGGGAACTGCAAAACAAGCACCAGGCACTTTCCAGGACAATCATCCCAAAATCCAGGTGGTACCACAACGAGCAACAACCTGCTGTTGCCCAGCGAAGAGGCAAGCAGCCTCCTAGGAACCGTGCTGTCCTGCTTCCTCCCAGACACAGCTTGAAAATCGGGGCACAGAGAAGGTCTGAGGGAGAGGCTGTGCTCACCCCTGCCACTTGCCTTTGCAGGGAGAGGACTCTGGTTTTCAGGCCAGCTGCCCAGGCTTGGAGAGCCGGTCTCTCCTCCGCCGACACAGGCTGCTGCCCGTCAGGTCGGCTCCAGGTTTGCTGAGGGCACAGCAGGCACCGCCAGCAATCACTCATTCCTGCCTTCCCTTGGCCACGCTCCACCCCACAAAATCCCTTAATGAAAACCACAGTGCCCAAGGGCTTCACAAAAGGCATCCAGGTGTAGCGGCTGTTATCAAGCCCTCCAAAAACCCCTGATGCCAGCTCTTCCTTTTAGTGACCCGGGTGTGTTTATCTTGGTTTTACCGTGGCTGCTTCCCCAGCTCCTGAGCAGCACAACTTCACAAACACCTTTTGATTTTTACCTTTGCCCATTGTTAGATGCTTTCCCCCCTACATCCCTTCACCTCTCATGTAACATGTTATTGTATTAACTGCTGCAACTGCTACAAGAACAAGCCAACGCGGTGCTGTGATGCTGAGGCACTGGAGTGTGTGAAGCACACACCCACCTGGATATTGGCAGAGGGAATTTAACCCTTCTGTTTCACAAACTCCTTCAAATATAGTGTGGGGCAAGGTGGGCAGGATTGGGATCCTTGGTCTGTAGTCATTGCACTAACTGCACCTGGGAAGCAGGGAGCTGAGTTGATGCACAATTTGCTGACAGCTGAAGGTCCTCCAACCTCTCCCTCTCAGAACCACCAATTAAGAGGTCATCAAGCTCCTGCTGACCTTTCTGACCATTTCTGAGCAATTTTCCCCTCTTTTCGTCCAGGACACACTACATTGAGCAAGTCACAAGCCCAGCTTCAGTGTCTGGCCAGCTCTGCTTCATGCATAGGCAAGGCAAGCTCCCCCAGGCCCCAGGGGAAACACAGCCATTCCCCTCCTTGGCTCTGCCTCGGAACAAGTGAAGGTATTTTATGCACATTTTCAGATAAAAATATTTTTAGCTGGGGGAGAACAGGCTGGTTTTTTCAGGCAGTGATGATGATTTGGAAACTACAGGTTATAAACAGAGCAGGTTTACAAATGTGACTACTAGTTCCCCAGTGGAAGCTTTAGCATCAGGGAGTTTTAGGTGGGCGTTGATTTCCACCAAGATGGAAAATCTGGATTTATTGACACAAGAGCCAAACATCAGTTGAACCCGAGTCTGTGGTATCCATTCCTGCACAGGCTCCCAAGAGGCCACTCAGAGCAGGAGCCCCTCGGTAGGGTAATTCCCACCAGGGAGAGTGTGCCCAGGAAATCCCACTGCCCATGGAAATCCCAATGCAGTGTCTGGGGCCATGGTGCCACCTGCATTAAGCACTTCTCCCTTCAGATACGCAGCAAAAAGTACATCCAGAAAGGAAAAGCAATACCCCACTTCATCTTTGGAGGGACAAGGGCCACCAGGCATGATGCTAGGTCCCTCTGCATCCATCAGGGACGGATCCTGCAGGAGGGATCTTACTCATGTGGAGATCACAATCTGGTCCAGCATCAAATCAGTTGGCACATCCTGAGGTGAGCACTACCGTCTACACCTCTGTTGCTGACACCATAGACACTCCCTCTTGTTAAGCTTCAACAAGAGCCCAGCAACCGTTAATTCTTCCAAGCCTGATAGTCTCTGTCCAGACACTCGCATATTAATCAAGTCTAAAGTTTCAGCTGCAGAGATGATCCCAAACTTGCCCATCGCCCACACACAATCCCCCGTGCAGGCTTCACCACCCGTCTTACGCAACCAACACGGTGCGAACCACAGAGTGCAAACCCTCTCCCACGAGCTGTTTGCAAGTCATTTGCCAGCCGAGGATTATTTGCCCAAGAAATTCACCAATAACTCAGCAGATCAAAGAGGCAACAGTTTACTGCAAGGGAGGTGCAACCATGGCACCAAAAACCAGCAGCTTTGTCAGCACCACACAGCAAATCCAAGAGCTGAACAGCCCAGAGGAGCCCATGACCTCATCCAGCTGATCCCCCAGTGACTTCATCCTCCCCAAATCTGGTCCAGGATCAAAGTCTATGGTTGATTCCTCCACTCATCATAGAGCTGAATTTGCTCTTTAAGTCTGGTGAGCCCAGGACAGCAGTAACCAGCGCTACTGGGGCAAAGCCAGCAGGTAACCAAGCACTCTTGGAGAAGATGTCATCCTGCTAGTGCAAATACCAGGATGCCAGGGGGGTGATGGTGGTGAAGTCCATAACCAGCAGTGTCAGAGAGACCTGGGCACCTCCCGGCCAAAGTGGCTGGCATAGCATCACCAGTCCTTCATGGACAATTGATTCCCTGGCACGGCACAGCACCGAAAGGAGCTGCCGAGGCTTTCACCCATGAGTAATTGCTGAGCGCTGACTCAGCCCCAGCTCCGTTACAGCCAGCTCACCCAGAGCTGTGGGGAGGGCAGGGAGAGGTCCATGGTGAAACCCACTCCCAGTCCAGCACTTCCCTTGGCTCAGGCCCCAAAGGATGCTCAGGCTAGGAGACAGCCAATGGGCATTTCCCAGCCTCACAGACACCTTCTGCACACTCAGCCCAGCCCCACAGCCACACAGTGAGGCCAAGACATCTCCTTCTTATTGCTACCAGGGGTGAAACGTGTCCAACACTGTCCCCAGAGATGTGACCACCTTTGCCCAACTCAGGAGCTGTACCTGGCTGCTCTCTCCACAGCAGTGAGTCCATCTGACCACAGAGCCCTGCCCGAGAGTCACTTTGCAGATGCAGAGGAAGCAGCAGCATCCTCTGTGATGGCTGCACTGCTCACAGGCAGCCTGTTTGCTGCCCACTGAAAAGCATCATCCCACCACCAGCACATTGAGACACCTGCCTTCAGAAGCTCACAGTGGCAATCTCCAGGTAGGCCACCCAGGTCCACAGTGGAACAAGGGAGTCAAAACATTCCCAGTCATATTCTCCTCAAGCCTCTCTCAAGTACAGTTCTAACCTGCACCTCTCCAGCACAGACATGCAACACTCATCACCACATCCCTGGTAGCACCAGGCTCAGCATCCCTCTTCCTCCTGCAAACATGCAAATGGATGTCATGTCCTACGGGTTGCCACCAGCCCACAAGCCAAGAGACCAGACTATGCCAAAACCAACTTGGGAGAAACCCCAGGCATCTTGCCTAACTCCTGGGCCTCAGTTTCCCAGCCAGTCCTGCAGCTGCTCTGCACCCAGCAGAGCTCATGAAGTGCTCAGAGATCCACAGGCACCATCTGTTTGTATGCAAACCAGATCCTCTGAATGTGGTGTTTCCATCAGCATACAAAAAGAAAAGGCCACAATTCAGGCACTCTCCTTCCTCGAGGCCTCTTGGTGGCTGCAGCCACCCACTTGCCCTCCACATAGCAAAGGGTCCTCGAGGTGTCATCCTGTAGGAGCTTCTGCTCAAGCCAATTGCCAGTGCTGGCTAACATAACCCCAAATATCCGTGCTTATTTTTATGTCACCAGCACAGCCAGTCACATCACAAACAGGACTCAAATCTAGGCCATGTCCCTGGCAGGTGACACCACCAGTGACACAACCAGCACCCGTGAAGTTCTGTGTGTTACCGCTCCCAGCATCACTGATGCACGCTGAGACACTGAGCGAGCATCACCTGGGAACACAGCCTCATCCAGACCTCATTCCCAAACCCCCAGCACCAGGCCAAGGCTGGAAAGTGCTTGGAAGGCAAGAGATTTCCTCCCTTCTCATATAGGGTTTCACCAAAGTCTCTCCCAGACTATGTCCAGTTGCTTATCACGGCACGCTCCTCCCTCATCACCCCATACCCAGATGGGTGACAGATGATAGGCCACCAGCAGCAGAGGGAAGCTGGACGTGATGCCCTCACAGCCCAATGAGGAATCTTGTCCCACCATCAGCTGCCCACAGTAAAGCAAATACAGGAACCTCCAAGGGCAGGAAACCACCCTCACTTCCCTCATTGGGATGAAGAAACACGACCCACAACAGAGGCCAGGGTCCTGCCCCACACCCTGGAGCTCGTGTCCCTACTGGGACGAGCCCCTGTGCCCAACCCCACCGAGGGCCCTGCGCAGCCCCACTCACCCACTGAGGACCACGATGAAGTCCATGACGTTCCAGCCATTGCGCAGGTACGAGCCCTTGTGGAAAACAAAGCCCAGAGCCACGATCTTAATGCCAGCCTCGAAGCAGAAAATCCCAATGAAATAGGGCTCCGTCTTCTCCTGCCAGAGGGGAAGCAGTGACACGGTGAGAGGGGGAGACTGGGCAAACACAGCGCCAATCATTTCACATTGACCCAAGTCACATCCCAGCCCGCCTTCCTCAGCCCCATCCTCAGCCAACATCAACCCTGGAAATAAAAAGAAGGTGACTATGACCCACTCATGTTGCCCTGTGCCCCATCCCTATCCCTCCTGAATCCTTTCCACAGAGGAGGAGTACATGGCAGCAGCCCCGGGAAAGCTGGAGGAGCCAGTCCCAGAGGAAACCTCCTGCCCTACCACCTTGAAACCAGAAGAAATTGCCTGGCAGCATGGGGTGGCTCCCCTTGCCTGATGTCCCTGCTCCCCACCAAGAGCCCCCAGCACTGGGCAGAGAGGGATGGACGCGGGGTACTTACTAATCTCCGTGACATGGGCGTCTTGTCATCCTCAGGGAGATGCTGCTCGAGGGCCAGCACAATACAGTTGGCAATGATGGTCGCCAGGATCATGTACTCAAAGGGAGTGCAGGGGAGTTAAGGAGCAGAGAAGAGGTAGGTGACATCCCTAGGCCGCCAGCCCACCCCTGCCCATCCTTCATTTCATCTGCCACCACCACTTTCCCCACAGGAACTTGCACACACACAGACCAGCTTTCACCTCCTGCTGCTCCCCAGGCAGGCGGGTGAAGCCCACCTTGGTGGTGTTTGGAAATGAGTGGGGTGACAGGAGAACTGAGAGCCTTCAAGACCTTCCTCGCTGGAGACACGCTGAGCCTCATCACCTCCTTCCCAAGCTCACAGAACATTAACCAACAGCTTTTGTCAGGCTGTAAACTCTCTTGGGAGAGAGATGCTGCTTGTGTTGGGAGCTCATACGACAGACATGAATATGAAGATAGTCAGGATCTGACCAGGCTGGACTTTGTCTGGGAAAGCATTTGGCATGGTCCCTGGCCATGTCAGAGAAGCCCTCCTTGGCATGGCACACTGGTAGCCAGAGCTGGCACATCCCTACATGCCATGGCCCTGCTGCTTGTCTTCTCTCTTCCATCATAAAGCAGCAGCAGATGGGGATTGATGGGGGTGTCACAGACTATCAGCAGCAATGGTCCTGAAGCATCCCCATGGGAGAATGGCCATCTGTGTGGCACAAGGACGGGGCATTCGTAGCAGGTCCTGAGGATCTGATCTGGATTGGCCCACGCTGTGCCCAGTGCTGGCAAGGCAGATGTGCCCAGGAACCAAAGGTCCCTTGCCAAGCACCCTGTGGTGAGCCCAGGCAGTGCTGGGAGCTGCAGGGCACCAGGCTGAGCATTCACAACTCAAGACACTGAGGGAGCCTGAGTCTCAGCTTCATGTCTCTCTAGAGAGACACTCCAGCTCAGCCACACTTCAGCCAGACCCCAACAGGTAGAAGCATCTTATCAACAAGAGCTGGTTGGACCTTTATGAGCACCCTAAATCCCACAACTGTGTCGAGGGCTTACACATCCTTCTCTGGGAGCAACCACACGCTAAGTGGCAGCAACTGCTGGCATCTGAGGACTCAAGAGAGTGGGGAGGGGAGGTGAAGGAAAGGGCAGGCTGGCATCCAGGAAAGCATCCCAGACTCAGCTCCTCTCTGCCTTTGGATTCACAGGGGCTGCCAGGAGCAAGGTAGGGACATGGAGCTCCCTCCTCCTGCCTGGTCTCCTGCCAAGCCCCTCCCCAAAAAGCATTTCCAAGTGACAAGACAGCCACATCTTTCCAATTTCTCATCCCTCTTTATTGTAAAGATGTGGTAGAGTCCTGTTGTCCTCAATAACAGGTAAGATTCATCAGGAGGCGGCATGTCTCCTCTCCTCTGTCTCCATGCCCAAACCGAGAGCTATATCACTGTCACCACTGGTATCAGTGGCCACCCCCGGAGGGGACTGCCACCTCCCCAAAGCTCATGTCTGTGATTCCACCTGGGATGAATTTGCCCATGCTCCTGCCATCCCAGCTGAGCCTTTCCCCAGCACACCAGGCTACTCCACACCCAGCAGCTTCAGGTTCCCACCTCTCAGGCTGGGAGGTGCCAAACACCTGGGGACAATCCCCAGGGAAAAGGGACGATTTTCTGTTTGCATCCTTGCCTCTTGGCTGTCAAAGCCATTGACTACAAGCAAGATGCTTTAACCCAGTGGCCCTGAGCCCACAGGCAAGAACAGACATCTCAATGCTGGCCACAAGCATGAGGAACTGGAAACCATGAAGTTCAGACCACAGGGACAGGAACCTCAGCAACCATAACCCCATGCACACTGCAGCACACACGGGCAAGATGGGAGCAGGGCTGTACACAGGAGTGAGTCCCTGGAGAGCTGGCCAGGAGCTGGGAGGTATTTACCCTGCTAAGGAGAAGAGCCAGGAAAGATTCAGCCAAAGGCATTTAAAAGGCCACTCATTGTAATTAATAGTTGCTAAGTTAAAGGCAAACCAAAAGAGAGACCGCTGCAGAGCTCACTGCTGCACGCTCAGACCTCGGTGCCAGCCAGGCATGAATTACAAGCAGCTCCCTGGGCTCAGGGGGAGGCCAAACCCCAAAAGTTTTCCCCTAAGGCTTAATACAAGAGAGGATTTCACTGCATGGCTCCTGTGAAAGCCTCACACTTTCCCTGCTTCCCAGCCCTGGCCTCACACTTCAGCTCATCTGCGGACTGATACACAGTGCTTGGCCCCAAGCCTCTTTGGGGTCTTTTTGGTTCATTTTCGTGAAAGTCTGCCAGAATATTAGCACAGGCTTAGAAGCAACCAGCATGTTAGTGGGGCAGTGCAGCCAGCTCCCTAGGTGCCAGGCACATTTGCCTAGATAACTGTGGGAACAGCGTGGCTGACCCACCAAGCATCCTGCCCTCCTCCCTCGCAGGCACCTGCCACCATCTCCTTCCTTCTGTGACCCCATCTCCCATGAGGGAAACACCCAGGTGGGGAACACCCCACATTTTCCACAGTCAGCAGTGTGGGAGCCTGGCCCAGCAGTGGCTGAGGGGCTCAGGACTCTCTCTGGTTCAGCTTAGCCCTACATTTCCTTTCTGGCTCAACAGCAAAAGGACAGGGCACATGTCTGCCCCAGCACAGGACCACATCCCCGCTCCCCCTCCAGTGAGCAGGTATCATGTCTAAGGGAAATAGGGCATTCACTGCCCTAAGTAGCAACCTAAGCACACTCCAAACCTCACTGGCCTGGTTTTCTGAGGACCCAAGCCTGGGTTGTCACACCTGGAATTGGACGAGAGATGCAAGGCATCACCTCTGCAGAAACAAGTTCCTGTAGCTTCAGCTGGGACAGATTTTGAGAGGCCAAGGGTAAGAAAACCCTCCCCAAGGGACAGCAGGAACATGTGTCTGAACTGGGGAAATTCTATCCACACAAAACCCCTCTGCTAAGCAAACATCCTCCCAGCTCAGGGCTGGAGCCCACCAGACAGTGATCTATCACTCCCCTGTTTCTCCTCTCATGAGATGTCTAATTACACAACCTTCCAGCTCCCCAAAATGCAGAGTAGCACTCGCCTCCCTCCGAGCCTGGTAATGAAAGCCCATCTCCCTCCAGCCTTCTCCTCCTCCTTCGTCTGGCTTCTCCTGGAGGATCATTAGGGAGCCGATAAAAATAGGTTTTCTTATTGATTTATCTCCTTTACCCAACGCTCTCTCCCCTGCACCGTTGACTTGTTTCCTTAGCAACTCGGCCAATCCCAGTGCACGCCACACCTGCAGCTCCATACTTCCCTCCCACTGGCTTTGAGGTGGGGAAGGTGCCCCCAGGCCCCCTCCCTAGTCCTAAATCCCAGCCCACCTGGAGCAGGCACTGCAAGCTAACCCCATGCTTGGAGCTGATGCTGCTTGGTGGCTCTGGCAGGAGCTGGCAGGGAGAACCAGGAGATGTCCAGCCACGAGTAGATCCTTGCTTCCAGCTGAGACCTACCTCTTCCACATCTCCCTCTCCAAGCAGAAGCCAAAACCAGCTCACCCGCAACATCTATGTTGCTAACACAGGGAGTGTGCCCAGCTCCAAGCCCTGAAGATGGATTTATGGTGCTGACAGCACACTAATGCAACCTCCCCAAGAAGCTGTGCACAAAACAATTCCCTCCCTGGATGTGGGTGAGGGCTGGGAGCTCCCACAAAGACATGGTGTGATGGGAGCAAAGACTCACCTCTCCAACAACGCCATCCCTAGGACATCCCACCCCACTCCTCTCAGGTCCAGACCCCAGCAGGAAAGCAAGCACCTCTTCTCCAACACTGTTGTCCAAGAGAAACCCAAAATAACAACTGGAGCTAAGACCAGGAGTGGTCTTGATCCAACCCTGGTGTTCCCCAGCCCTACAGCACCTCCCTATCTTGTCCCTAAGGACACAGGAGATCCTTCCCCAGCAGATAAGGCTGCCCTCAAGCAGCCCTAGAGCCGTGACCCCTCGTAGTTGTCCCCATCCCTTTGCCCCACCACCCAGCACTCCCAACACAGCCATGCTTCGCTGGGGTTGACAGAAAACTAAGTCCAGAGGAACAAACTATCAACAGATCCCAAACCCTCCCACCGTGCTTTCAACATGAGCCAGCTCCTGCATGCCTTTTACACACAGCAAAACAAGCTCAGGAGAGCAAGCGTGGGCTTGAGGTTGTGCTTGTGTCTCTGTACAGCTCGCAGGGAGCACCCAGGCATGGTGCTCAGCCTGCCCAAATCTCACCGCACAGACATGCCTCCATCAGGGATAGTCCACTCGCTATCTACAACCACAGATGTTGCAGCTTATGACTCCAAAACGTGGTGGACTGTTTTCCACTGGGGGCTAAACCAAAGGCAGTGCCAGGGCAGAGTTGCCCACACTGCTGCCATTGCTGGTGGGAATGTAGGGTGCCTGCCTGCCACGTGCAAGCAGCTCCGTGGAGAAGCATCTCCTTCTCTCCCACCTCACTCTATGCTTCAAAAACTGGAAATCAAATCTTTCTCCTCTTTCTTTTTTTTTTTTAAACAAAAAAGAACCACATCATGTGATTTTCCTGCCTTAACATCAGTTTTTTAACTTTGGTTGCCACAGCAACAGGATGCAACTTGGCGTCGCCATGACAACAGCTGCCTCTGTTTAAATTCACCATCTGACAGGCAGCCTCGCTCTCCCTGGCTGTCAAAAAGATGGACCTGCCATTACACCTACTTGCCCCTCCCCAAAAACAAAACTGTTTTAAATCTGATGAATGAAGGGCACAGAAAACAGCCTTAGAGGGGGAAAAAAAAGAAGAGATGTTGTTGGGTAGCGCAAGGAGGGAGCTGCCCGAGAATGGCACGACGTGGCACAGCTCTTCCTGTGGGGAGGTGAGGCCTGATGAAACCTTGGCTGGGCAAAAGTGAAGGTGCAGAACATGCTTGGCCAGATGGGACGTAACTTTGTCAGGGTTTCCAAAGTGTAGTGCTCATGCAGCATTGAAGATGCCTGAGTGAAAGTGGGAGTCATTGTGAGCAAAATGGTTCAGGCACACACGGGTGTGCATCCCATAGAGCACAATCCACATGTGTGCTGGACCGTGGATGCACCCTGGAGCTTTGCAGACACTCCAGACGTTCTTGGCTAGTCCAACACCAGGTTTGGTCCTCAAAGGGACTGAGATAGAAGACAATCCTTGCTGTAGGGAACAGCAAGGTCTCCAGAGGACTGAGACACATCTCTGCCCTGCCAAACCAGGGGGACAGGTACAGCGGCCAGCACGGGCCTGCAGCTGGAGGCTGTCCTTGGAGACACAGCCAGAGCCACACAATGTCATCTGGCCTTTCTGAGGCGGGAGAGGCTCCTTATCCCGGTCAAATGTGATTAAGCAGATGAAGAAGGGAGCAGATATAGATGAGCTGCAGCCCATCTCATGTGCTAACTGAATTGTAGTTTTCCAGGCAGCCAAACAAATGAAATCAGGGCTAAAGGCCTGGTCATCATTAGGAGGAGAGCAGGCAGGACGAGGCTGTGTTTCTGAAGGAGAAGACAAGTAGATGTTCCTACAGGCGAGACAGCAGCTACTTCCCATTTTGGGCAGGACCAGTAAAAAGAGCAGCTCCACTGGAGGCAACACACTGGGCTTTCAGCAAGGAACTCAGCAAAAACTCATCTCCTCAAGGAGCTGTATCCCAATCCCAGTTTCTCGTGTTTCTCCTTCTTTCCCTCCATGCATCATCCCCTATTTACACTGGGAAGCAAAACTGCAGAGGCTGTTGGTTATAATTATACAGTTACCCAGAAGATATACAGGCCTGAATCACCAGTTATTTTTAGCCCCATTACCTAGTCAACTGGAGCTGGATGAAGAAGAGCCTCCACTCCTCCCCGCACTCCACCTCAGCCCTCTTGGCTTTCCTCAGTGCCGTGCCCGTATGGACCACAGCGCTGGGACTGGGCACCACCTTACCAAGGCCAGCAGCTCTCATTGCCTGTGGCCAGGATTCAACAGTCACCTCCCCAAGCCACCCTTCACCAGGAGCCAAGGGCTGTGGGCCAGGCAGCTGAGATGCTCTCGTGTTTTCCCTGGCCCTACCAAAAGGCACTGGCTACGTGTGCCAGGCTACAACTACAAGGATGGGAACAACTTGCCTGGGCAACCTCACCAATCCCATCACCAAAAAAGGTCTTGTCCATCCCCAAACCCTTGAGAGCTCAAGTGATGCAGAGGAGCTTCAGGGTGGCTGAGTTTCTTAGAAAGAGATGGCAGGCAGGCGGGGGACAGCTGGGGATGCTCAGCTCCCGTGCCTGGAGCACACCCATTCCCAACACTCACATGGGGATATGTCACTTACTTCTGGGAAAAAAAAAACCTACAGAATGAGCCCATCTCCCTCATGCATTGCAAATTGCAGGGAAGAATAATGCTGGGGAGTTTTTAACCACGCGGTGGTGAAGCTCTAGTCTCTAGGAAACAGCAGCTGCCTGGAGATGAGACATCACGCCGGCACGGGACCCCGGCCCACACGGGAAGTGCTGGGCCAGCAGCAGAACCCCAGCTCCTTCTGGCTTTAAAGCTGAAGGGGCGAGGGCCCTCCCACACAGGAGTAACTGGGTGTATTCTGGAAGAGCAGGCAGGCAGGCAGGCTGGGCCGCTGCCCTGCAGGACTGCCAGCTCAGCTGCTGCGGCCCCATCCTTGCTCCTGCAGCCACCCACCCTCTGGAGCAGATTTAGGGATAGCACAGGGAATTGAGCCCCTCCAAGCTGCCCCTTCACCCCCAGGTCACTCCAACAAGCTTGAAGACTTCGCTTCTCCCCAGCCACGATCAGCTCCTGCCTGGCAAAGGCTTGACCTGACATGTCAGAACTGCAAAGGGACTATTTCCCTGGTGATGCAGTTGGCCCGTCCTGCACCTCCCCAGAGGGCTTCCCCCAGGTACCTGTTGCACCCGCCCAAGGCATCGCTGCTTGGCACTGCGGCCAGCTCTCCTGTGCCCGCTGGGAGAGCCAGCAACTCAACCAACAAGTTGCAGGGAGAGAAAGCAGCAGCAGCAAGAGCTGCATGTAATCACCACTGCAGAAAACAGCACGGGGAGGGTCCGAAAGCCAAAGCGTGGCCACGCTGAAGTTTTCAGGCTCAGCTTCTCAGCAGAAGCAAAGCTCAAGAGGGGGTGTCGAGGGGGAGCAAGGTGCTGAGGCCAGGCTGATGGGGAGCTGTGTGCTGCGGTGCTGGGCAGTGGCCAGGGCACTCAAGAGCACCCGCAGAGAGGGTGGGAGGGGAGAGAAGCACGGGTGGCTGTTTGAAAGGACGGAGGAGCAGAGGAAGGAGTGGAGGGGGACTCTGCACTCTCTGCACAGCCCTAGGAGGGAAGTCAATGGGATAAACTGAGATCCCCTGCAGGGCACAAGTCAGAGGTTTTCAGCATCCTCCCCTCCCTCTGCCGCAGAGAGGGGGCAGCCTGTTCCCAGAGCCGCCATGGGGGGCCAGGGGCTGCAGGGCGAGGGAGGCTGTGCCTCTGCCATGTGTGAGCAGTAGCAAAGAGAGCACACACAGACAGGCACAGGAGGGGACAAAGCCACCACCCAGGAGGTTCGTCAGCTCTTGGAGATCCATCCCCAACGGGATGGGTGGCTCCGGGTGGGGTGGGGTAGTAAAACTCCAGCAAGACATCAAGGAACAGAAGAAAGACCAAATCCCCCTTTCCCAGTTCGATGGGCACAGAGCATCCTAAAGCATGCATAGTTAAAACTGGATCAAAGGCATATCCCTGCCAGTAAAGGGGGC
Source organism: Colius striatus (assembly GCF_028858725.1). Taxonomy (NCBI): domain Eukaryota; kingdom Metazoa; phylum Chordata; class Aves; order Coliiformes; family Coliidae; genus Colius; species Colius striatus. The sequence continues at coordinate 18,723,424 of NC_084768.1, forward strand.
TTCCAAACCCAAGCCTGAGGAGGGGCTGGGGGGCTCCCTGTGGGGAGAAAGGGCTCAGCTCCCTGCCAGGCTCCGAGCAGAGCACAGGAGGGGAAGCAGCAGCAGGGTGAGGAGAGTGTCCCCGGGGGACAGGGCACCCCTCTCTGCACGCCGAAGGAGAGCAGAAGGCAGGCGCTTACCTGCGGGCTCCTGCCACATGCACGTGTCCTGGGCGGCCACTGAGGCAAATCCAGGGAGCACGAGGGGGGGCTCGCAGGGGATGCAGAAAGGATATGGCCAGTCGATGAGCTTCTTGGCGTATTTCCTCACTATGTTCTCTTCCCCAAAGAGGAAGAGCGATCTGTTGACGGTGAAGCAGTTCTGCCGGACAGGGATGGGGTTGTACAGAGCCATAGTCCGGGCTCTCTGCGCTTTGGTTTGCTTGAAGGCTCCCGGGGTCCCTCCCGCAGGGGCAGGAGGTCCTTGCCGGCTCCGGTTCTGGTCGGAGCCCCCGTCTGTGGAGCCCAGCCTGCCGGCCACCGCCTCCCCAAAGCGAGCCATCCTGGAAGAAAACACACAGGTGAGCCGAAGCAGCACCACCGAGGCGGTGGGGTGGCGGGGAAGGGGGGGGGAGAGAAGAGGGAGGGGGGTTGCGGGGCGCAGTCCCAACCACAGCCCCCTCCTCCTCTCCGGCTGATGCTCAGCTCCGTTTCTCCATCCCTCCTGGGAAGCAGGGACTCGCGTGGAGAAGGAGAGGCGAGAACGCGTGGCAGCTGCTCAGCAGCTCCAGCACGGCATGGTGGGCAGCCGGCTGCCCCCAGTGCCCCCAGCACAGCCCCCGGGAAGCAGGGAGGGAGGGCAGGGAGCCGTTCTTCCTGCTCGGCAGAGGCCGCAGCGGTTCGGTCCCTAAGCACCTGCGGCCACGAAGCAAGGGGTTAAACCCAGCCACATCCTGCAAGCCCAAACCAGCCCCTTTTAACCCCCCCCCACCGCCCCCTCAGCACAGCAAGCCCAGGGACTGCCCAGGGCTGGCATCCAAGCCCTTCCATCCACCACCCCCCGTCGCAAAGGAAGACGCAGTTTGGTACAGCACCCGGCGCAGCGGCTGAGGGGAGGCCGGGGGAACAGGTTGCAGCGTGGTCCAGTCTAGTTGGAGCCAAGCGTCCAACTCCCTCCTCCTGACTCCATCTTCAGCAGCCCGCGGGAGCCCGGCCAGCCGTGGGCTGGCTTCCCGGGGCAGCGGGCAGGGCTGGACCCCCCCCAGGCAGGCACCTGCGGCCGCAGGGATGCTGCGCTCAGCTCAGCCCCTCGCTGCCAGGGCAGGAGCCGAGGCGCAAGGCGCGGACCGGCTTCCCGCAGGAGCCGGGGCCACCAAATTAAAGGCTTGCCGCGCCTCTGCAGCTCCGGGGACAGCTCTGCTTTAATGAAGTCAGTGGCAACACACGCGCACACGAGCGCGCACACACACACGCACGCACGCCCGGCTCGCTCCCTCGCTCCATCCAGTGCATTCTTTTGGCAAGCACGGGAGCTGCCGCAAAGGAAAAAAAAACTCAGAGGCGAGGGGAGGGTCTGAAGGGAACAAAGGCAATAGGGGAGCCCCCCCACCTCCCCAGCTTTCAAGAACCCCTCCGGTCCCGGTGCGGGGACATGGCCAGCACATGGGTGCTCCTAGGTGAGTGGCTGAAATGGGGGGCTGGGGAGAGGGGGGAAGGCGGGGGGGCTCTGTGGACCCCCTACTTGCAAGAGAGGCGAGAGGCTCAGCCCGCATTCAGCATCTCTGCAGCCACACACACCGACCCCTCACCCCTGGGAAACTTCAGGGCTGGCGGCTGCCCGCCGGAGCTGCCCCGGTGGCAGCGCCCGCCCGGGGAGAGCCCTCCCGCTCCCTCGCATACAGATCAGCCTCCTTCGCATCCCCTCCCCGCCGCGCGATTTTCTTTTTGATACTTGATATCGGCCAGAAGCAGCAGCTCCTCATCACAGAGGCGTAAACAACCGGGTCTGGATGTGTCCCTGCAGCAGCTGCCACGGGGCAGAGGGGCTGGCCCCGGGGCCAGTCGGGGCCCCGACCCTATTCCCTCCAGTCCCTGCTGCCTCCAGCCATCCCACAGGCCGCGGCGGGCAGAGGGCTGGGGACATTGCTGCACCCTTGCATCTGCCAAGGGTCCTCTGGGCTGGCCAGGACCCAGTGTGGGGGTGCCTGCCCACCCATCCAGCTTTGGGGAACCCACCCTGCCCTTCCTGGCACACACAGGGACTCAAGGCTCCTGAGGGATGTCCCCAGTGTCCTCCCTACCCAACAGGCAGGGCACCAGCCTCACCACTCAGCACACCCGCACACCCTGCAAGCTGTTCACATGCAGTATTCCCCACCCCAACCCATCCAACCCCACATCCCAAGGGCTCCGCAGAGCCATCAGCACTCACTAAAGGGCTACCACCACCCACAGCTCTAGCCAGCTTCAAAACACACACTGTGTCCCCATGCTGCTTTTTATGCACCCCACCACCAGTAAGCCTGGCCTGCAAACACAACATCTGCTGTCCTGTACCCCACATTTGCTGTGGGGTAGCCAAGAACCCTTGGGGTAGTTAAAAAAAAACCCAAAGACTTGTTTTTAAAAGTCAAGCCCTTAATCACATAGACCATTACCTCATTCGGGCAAGGGCTGGGCCCTTGGTGCAGCCTGGCAGCACCTCATCACAGACTTCCTCACCTCACAGGCACTACTGACATCAAACAGCCACAGGGCTCATGGTTTTTTTGGTCCTGGCTCTCACAGGTGCATTACCAGGAGCCTTTAGGTTGGCTGGGTGAGGAAAAGGAAGGTTCAGGCCCTCTTCACGAGATAACAGAGGAGTGTTCACAAGAAAAGGGTTGTGGGATCATTCCCCAACCTCAGTCAGACACTGAGAGCCTCCCAGCTCACCATCATGTCCATCTGCTGCAGCCCTGCTTGACTTTGCTCCTCCAATTAGCCTGATGACAGAGGTGGGTGTAATTGGGTTTCGGTAAGCCCCCCGGCTGTGTCACCACCACGCTGCAGCACAGAGTGGAGAAAAGGCAGGCAGGTCCCTCCCAAAATCCTTCCCAGGCCACTGACTGGCCCTGGTGCAAGCCAGGCTGACCCTGGGTTTTCATTTCACTGACAACAAGCAGTGAGGAGGCCACACCAGCTACCGACTAATTACAGTCCCTTCGATTCATTCCAGGCAAGACACTGCCCTAAACAAATCAATTATGATTTGTGGCTCATCCCCTTTGCCTCCTCCTCCCCACCACCAGTGCAGCATTGGAGGCAATGCCACTTTCCCTACCTACCAACCCTTTAAGCCACTGTTAATTAAGCCCAAAGCTGGGCCGATTGCCAGGAGCAGATCCTCAGCTCCACATAGCTCCTGCCTCCCAGCCCTCTCCCACTCCCCTGAGCCCACTGAGCTCCACTCAGCCAAAATGCCCAGGCTCTGGCTGGTACCCGGAGGCCAAGGAGGATGAGGAAGGCTGGACTCAGCTCTCCCCTGGCATCCTCTGCTCAGCAGCACTGTGCCTGCTTCAGCACTGGGTGCAAGCGGCTGAGGAGGAGGAGGAAATCAGCATTCCTCTCACCCCCTCAAAGCAGAAGGAGTGCACATCTCACCTGGACAGGTCTGTGGAGGCATCAGGCTACATTCCCTGCCCCCAGGGCTCGGCTGTTGTCTCTGCTCTACATCCACTGCTGCAGAGCAGAGCGCAGGATGACCCCGCCAGGAGCCTCTCTCAGACAGTACTAAAGGGTGGGATATTTATGAGAAAGCAGCTCCTTAAGAGAAGATTGAAAGCAGGGGGAAAAAAAAAATAAACTGCCTGCTATGCCAAGAGATGCAGGCTCAGCTTCCAAGGATGTTTATTGCCGTTCTCTCTTGACCCTCACCCTGGGATGGGTGAGTCAGGGAGAAGCTGCTGCACACCTGATTCAACATGGCACAGAGATCCAGAGCCAGCTTTATGGGGCTGTTTGGGTTTAGGTTGGATTGGTTTTTTTGTGAATGAAGGAAATGCAAGAAGACAAGGCAACACCAGGTGCCAGGATAGTAATGCTCTTGGGACACATAGGGTTTTAGAGAAAGCCTAATCACCTTCTCCTCACACCATCACACCGTCCAAGCTTCCCCCTTGCCCTTTCTTCCCTCCTCTCCCAGCCATGCACAGCCGGGAACCATGGTGAACACCGGACAACCCCTTACCAGGAGAGGACCAGCCCCGCTCCGCCCGCCCATCCCCGCAGGGCCGGGCCCTCCGCGCTGCCGCCGCTCCGCCATTGCCATCTAGCGGCCGCTGCCTCCCTGCAGCCTCCTCCGGCACCACCAATTCTGGGGCTCGCCTTTGCCCACCCCTCTTTTTGCCTGCCCTTCCCTCGGGGTGCTTTGAAACAGATGCACAAAGTCCCCACCCCCTCACCCCCACGGCCCTTACTGCATCCCTTCACCCGGCTTCCCTGGCGCTGCAGCTGCATCCAGCTCACTCCAGGCAAACAAAAATCCACCTCTATGCCTTGCTGGGTACAGGCAATATTATTAAAAGCCCCAGGGTTGCTCAGAAAGGCAGAAGGTGCTGCATATCTCAGGGATAGCATCATGCAGGGGATGGGTCCCAGGCAGGCAGAGCCTCGGGAGAGGGGACAGCCTCTCCCTTCCATGACTGATGTTCCCAGGAGTTCTGATGGGCTGCACTCATCTTCAAAAGTGGCTTTTGGCATCCTGATTTTATTTTTAAATAAGGCTTTAGCTGTGCTGAGAGGAAAAGAAAAATTAGGATCAAATGAGAATCATCTCTGGTGCTCTGGCCAAATTTCAAACCGGGCCTGGGTAGCTGTGACTCAGAAGCATGTTTATAACCATGCAGGAATTGAAGTGTTTTTTTTCCAGGAACAAATTCATTACCTGCTGAGTTAGGAAGAGATGTTGACCCTGTTTGCAAAGGGGAAGCCCTGCCCAGCCAAGGGAGACTGAGTCCCCAAGGCTGCTGTAGCTCATGCCTGACACCCAGAATGCAGGTGAAGAAGGTACAGACAGCTCCAGGATGGAGTCTCCTGGGGATGGTGTCACACCTGATGTTCATCTGCACAGATATTAGCAGCTGTGGCACAGGCCATGACAGCCCTGTTGGCATCTCTCCTGCCACCAAAACCCTGGGCAGGGCTCAACCGGCTCGGCTATGCTGCAAAGACTCCGCACTGCCTTCCGGGGCAAGTGTTTCCTCTCTGCCATCTGCTCACTTTTTTTTTGGTAGCAGCCTTGCCCAACTCAGCCCTCCCCCTGCCTGCTCACCCCAAGCTGCCTGCCTCATCAGGAAACGCCTTCCCCAGCACTGAAAGCAGAGAGGAGCAGCAGCAGCATCACCTTTCAAAACTGCCTGGACACATCCCCAACAGAGACCTGAAAGGCTGACTTCTCAGGGTCAGCACAGTAATTTATTCAGGGAGAAATCAGACAGCAAGGAGACTAGTGCAAGCCAGCACATTTCACACCAAGCTATAAACTATATATCCAGATTTAAGCAACTGTCACCACTCTACCAAACTCCTGCCGGTCACTGGGCTGAAGCAGCCACACCAGGTGTCACACAGCAGCAGTAGGGAAAAAAAAGCTGCATTCAGTTGAAAGAGTAATTTGCTGCACACTGACATAAAACATCTCCATATTCACAAGCGCTGCTGGTTTAATTACCAGGACCCACGAGTCCAACACCCAGTCCTGGCATCTTTAAAATCAACCAGATATCAATTTTGTAAAGGCCTTTTTTTTTCCCCCTGAGGTGAAGGAATAATCCTCTGGAAGTGGGGAATTTACATTTTATATATCAAATAGAGATGTTTAGATATTTTGTATCTCCCCTCAACAAGCTCTTGCAAGTGGGAGTGCAAGCAATGGAGATGCAGAAGGAGCAGCACCGTAGCTGCTCCCAGCCAGCCTACCCTCCCTGTAGTTCTTTCCCAAGACACAAGATGCAGGACACCTTGCATTCCCACCCCAAGGTCCCTTTCCCTAAACTCTCTGCAAGTGTTTGCCTAAGGGAACCCAGCCCAGAGCACCTTTAGCCCAATTGTTTTTTAAACACACCTGACAATTCTCATCAAAGTGCCACACGAATGTGAGTGCGTTACCCAGGCAGTCCCACTCAAACCCGTTACACCCCAGTAGGACCCAGCAGTCCCCAGCTTCTCTAGGAGTGAGATGCTGGAGCTGATTGCACACATTAGCCACTTTTTTTTCAGGGAGCTCCAAGCAGAGCCTGGAGGAAAACCCGTGAGCCTCCATCCCTTTTCCTCCTCCCCTCCCTGCATGTGTGCAGATGCTTCCCAGTGGCTGATCTGTTGTGACATCCATCTATATGAGCAAAGGATAGACATGCTAAAGGTGTCTCCATAAGTCAGGTGAGATGTCAAAACAGGGCTCAGGCATTGTGTGGATAATCTGCTGCTTTTGTGCTCCCCCAAGCACTCCTCAGCACAGGGTGGATGTGCAGAGATGCTGGTGCCACAAGCCGACACTGGGTCTTGCCCAGGTGGCCTGAGCCCTAGGGTTCAGCACTGCCCACAGTGCCCTGGGATCAAAAGCAACCCAAACTAAACTCCTCACATTCCTCTTGGATACACCAAAAGTGCCCAAAGGCACCACAGAGCCTTGAAGTTGGATGTTCCCCTACACTGCATGACTGTGAGACTGGAGCAGCTCATCCCTCAGAGTTACTGATGAAATAGAAGGATGCCACATCTCAAATCAAAGAGAGATTCTGCACCCAGATGACTGCAGGCTGAAAGGGCTGGAAGAAGTTTAAAGGACAGCCAAGAAGCCTGCAGTGCTGTGCATTTCTGGGGATGCAGTACAACTGTGCATCCAGGCCTGCAAAACACTCTCAGGAGTTGGTCTTGGTGTTTGGTCTCACTCTGTCACCACAAACCTTGGTGCCTGCACTTACCCATCTACCCACACGCTGCTCAGCTCTTTGTACTCTCTAGGAAGCCCAACTGAAAACCAACAGCCACCCTGAAGGGGCTGCTGACAGCTCAGGCAGAGATGGGTGAGACCTCATCCCCTCTAAAGCACCCCAGCCAGGGGACAGCATGGCTTTTCCCAGGTGCTGGCCACAGCAATGCCATGCAGGTGGGGAGCATCCCCAGGCTGCTGCTGCTATCCACTTTCCTATTTCCCACCAAAACACCCCACACTGAGTGTTTCCCATGATCACAGTGCTCCTTGGGCTAACTCTCTCTGCCTTAGGCTGGGGACGCTTCAGCAGCTTAGCTGAAGAGGCCTGAGCTAATCACCCATTAATAAATTGCCTGAGTGCCCTGCTGCTTTATTTAGCCTTGTGAGTTGGGCTCTAATTAGCATGTACAGAGACATCCCAGCTGCTCTGGGCAGGCATGCAGCAAGCTCAGCACCTAGAAAACAGGGCTGCCTCTGCTTTTCCATCATGTTGAAATGAGTTTCCATGCCTCCTTCCAACCCCCAAATCCCTCTGCACCACCTCTCTCCCTGGCTGAGCCACGAAGCATCCCAGGCATGTTCTAACTGAGCTGGAAGGAGGTGAGATATCATGTCTCCATCCTCCTCCATCTTGGATGTGTCCAGTTTTGAGCATCACTACTTCCAGAGAGATCAACTTGAGAGAATCCAATGGGAAAAAAAAAAGATATTTGAGAATGACTCTGCCAAAAAGGGAGGGAGGGAAGGACCACAGACTTGGAGATGTTTAAGAGCTGGGTGGATGTTGTACTTAGGGAAGTGGTCTAGTGGTTGATAGGGCTGGGACAAAGGCTGCACTCGATCTCAAAGGTCTCTTCCAGACAAAACAATTCTATGATATTCCCCTTCTTGCATCAAAGCCCTGCAAGTGTCAGGCTCAAGGAGGCAGACCCTGCCACAGCCAAACACCAAGCTGCCGAGCTTTATACACGCTTTGGAACAAGGAGACTGAGCTCTGAAAAGACATCCCTAGGGCCAGTCATAGACAGCCAACAAGAGAAAGCTTATTTCTAGCCTGACAAAGAATTGGTGAGAGATTTTTTCAAAAGCACATTTTCAATCTCTGCAGAAGAAATCCCTCCCTTCTCCTCCATCAGCATCCTCGTGACCCCTCTGGCACAGCAGCCCTGCCAAAGCCAGCAGGAGATTTTCTCCTCCCTTAGATCTCTTCTTCACTCCCATAAAAACCAGGTCTATGCTTGAGGACCATCCTGCACTTCCTCTGCTTCCCTGACTGCCCTGAAAGGCTTGAGTGAGACCAACACAGCAACCATGGTACCAGCAAGTGGGATGATGGAGGAGCATCCTGCCTTTGGGCTACAAACACCCCAACAATCAAATGAAAGCCAGATCAGAAACCCACTAGCTCCACCCCCAGTCTCATGAAGCCAAGCTCACAGGCTCAGCTTTCTCAAAAACAACCTGCTAGCAAACGAAGTGCCTTCAATAAAATTGCATGGTCAGGACAAGAGCCAGGTGAAGATAGAGCTGTTGCAATTTTTTTTCCGGCAAGTCTGAACTTGCGTTGAGCAACTGATGCTCAAGACAATCAGAGAAGCTCCATCTCTGGCACGCAGTCAGGAAGGAGACTCTGCTTCCATCTTCCAAACCTGTGAAAGAAAAAAAGGCCAAAGAGCAAAACTTCTCTCTGAAAACTCCTCAGTGCTGGGAGGTGTGAAAAAAATCGACCCCCCTCACGGCAGCACCAGGCGCTCGGCAGCCTCTGCGGAGCCAAACAGCCTCACCCAGCCCCAGGAAAGCACGGCTCAGCACCATGCCTCAACGGGAACAAGTTCATTGAGAATGTTTAGCTTTATTTCTAACAGAGTAAACACACAGAAAGGACAGCTACAGCACTGTTAGCTACTGTTTTACCGTCTCGTGAGCCACAGGAGAAGAAAAGTGACCCCTGTGGAACTCCTCAGAATCATTTCAGTTAGAAAAGACCTTTAAGATCATTGAGGCCAACCCCTCCCCTCACCCTGCCAAGCCCACCACTAACTCATGACCTTTAGCACCTCAGCTACACAGCTTTGCAGTATCTCCAGGGATGGGGACTCCATCAGCTCCCTGGGCAGCCTGGGACAAGGGCTGACAATCCTCTCAGGGAAAAAGTTCTTCCTCATCTCCCATCTAAACCTCCCCTGGGGCAACTTGAGGCCATTTCCTCTTGTCCTATCACTCTAATGCAGAGAAGAGACTGATTCCCACCTCACTACAACCTCCTGTCAGGTAGTTGCAGAGAGTGATTGTCTCCCCTCAGCCTCCTCTTCTCCAGGCTAAATAACCCCAGTTCCCTTCATTAGATATGCTCCAGACACTTTCCCAGTTGCCCTTCTCTGGACACACTCCGGCACCTCAATGTCTTTCTTGTAGTGAAGGACTGAACACAATATTTGAGATGCAGCCTCACCAGCACCGAGTACCAGGGACCAATCACTTCCGTGGTCCTTCTGGTCACACTATTGCTGATATGGCTGGGGATAAGCTCCAGCATATTTTTTTCCCCAGTTAAAGAGTCTTTTGGCCACAAACCAGCCAAGCAACAAGAAACAGCAACTGTTTTGGGTGACCCACACACCCCTAACCCCGTACCTATGAATGAGAGCAGACTTTCCCATTGAGCATGCAAAAGGTAAGCAGAGACAAGAAACACAACTCTCCTCTACTTTTGTAAGCAAGGTGTCTTGATGTTTCAAAGGTCACCTTGGGAAATCAAGAGCCACATTTGAAAGCTGCTTTAGTACATCTTCACAAACCTTCCTAACTTTTCACATAGGGTTTTTTTTCAGCTGACGCATAGCAACAACAGCCCAGAGCAGGGGTTTCATGTTTGTCATGCACAAACATAGCAAGTACTTTCTGAAGTAGGCAGGACTGACTGGTCAGTGCAGGAAAAAAGGTCATCACCATTCAGAGACGACTGAAACAAGATCATGCCCCACACACAGACAGACTAGAAACTTCCCCATCAATGGCATTGGTTCTTGTCTGGTTAACTGGAAGTGCCATTTCCACGGCACAGGCAAGCCTGCAAGGAGCAAGTATCTCTGGGAATAGGTTGTGCACTAATCCTCACAGCTGGCTTTTCACCAAACTCCAAAAAACCTTTTCCCGGTTGGAAAGCTATTGTGGTTTGGAATGAAGAAAGTGTCATTTTGAGAGCATGAAACAAGAAATCAACTAGGCTTTAAAAAGTGTCAAGATAAATGGAAAGTAAGTTACAGTTTGATTTTACTAGACACCTCCTGAGGTCCCTTCCACCCTAAATTATCTTATTACCTTGTCATCTCCTAAATACAAGTAGTAACAGGGTGAGTAATGCATCTTAGAACATGTGAATAGAAAATAACCTGAACCATATATATCTGAGAGGCTGGAAAGGACCTCTCCCCACAAACATCTCCTGGCCAGCAGACAGCCTCCCATCAAAATCATAGAGGGATAGTCAGCAGCTGCTTGGGAGAGGGGAAGAGGTTAGATTATTCCAGAGGAGGGAAAGGATGAAGGTATGAATACCAGAAGTCTCATTGCATGCGTGCTGCACCAAATCATGCTTGCAGAGCTCAGTGCAGGGGGAGGCTACAAAAGCAGAACTGATAAAGCAGAGGGTTGTGCTGCCATCCAGAGGGACTTTGAAAGCCTGGAGAAAGCAGCAAAGGAACAGCATGAAGTTCAGCTCCATTGGAAATGCCAAGTCCCACTCTTGGGGCAGAGGAAGCCCCAAGCTGGTGGACCCCAAGCTGACTGTGAGCCAGCAGCGTGCTCCAGCAGCAAAAGGAGGCCGACAGCCTTCCAGGCTGCAGTAGGCAAAGCGTTGCCAGCAGATCAAGGAGCTGCCCCTTCCCCTCTGCTCAGCACTGGTGAGACACATCCAGGGCCCCAGGCCCACCCCAGGACAGGAGAGACATGGACTTACTGAAGCAACTCCAGCAAAGTGACTTAAGGAGTGGAGCATCTGCCCTACAAAGACAGGCTGGGGCTGCTCAGCCTGTTGAAAAAGGCTCAGAGCAGACCTTATCAACGCCTATGAACACTGGACAGTGGGGAGTAAAGGCAGAGCCAGGCTCTTCTCTGTGGCACCCAGTGACTAAGCAAGGGGCAACAAGTACAAACCATAACAGAAGAAACTTTGTTTATACATAGGAATAAACTTTTTGACTTTGAGGGAAACGATTTGGGACAGGCTGCACAGAGAGGTTGTGGGCTCTCCATCCTTGAAGATACTCAAAATCCACCTGGCCGCAGTCTTGGGCAGCCTGCTCTAGGCAACCCCACTTGAGGCTCTTTTGCACCTCTCTGCCTTCCACTCATTCTGTGCTCTGAGACCTGGCCAGCCCCAGGCCAAGAGGGAAGCTCTCTCTCCAAAGGCTGATTCCTGGGATAAGCAACCAGTGCCAGCACACTGCAAGTCTGCTACACAGCCCTGATACGTACCAAGGAAGCTTCCCAACACCCATAGCTGAGACTACAGCAAGGGAAGCAGGAAGGAGATGTGACAGCATGGGGGGACAAAGCCAGACGCAGTAGCTCCTGAGTGGAGACATCTGTCAGGAATCGTATCATCCTTCACATTCAGCAACCGGCTCCTAACAAGCCCAGCTCCCTGGAAGAGTGCCTCAGATACACTGTGACTGCCCACCCTCCCAGCAGCCCTTGGGAGGCTTTTCAAAGTCTCCTGAATTAACTCAGAAAGGGAATTCTTCCTCCAGGGTGTGCCACAAACCCAGACTTCAAGGCAGATCAGGCAAAGATGCTGCTATTTCTATGCTGTTGCCAGGACGTTCAGAGGGACTAGAGTTCACCATCCTGGGCCAGAACAACATCTCCTCTCCATATATCCAAACCTTGGTCTGCACTGAAGAGGAGTGCAGAGAGTACAGGGAGGTCCAAGGCAGATACCTCTGGGAGAGACACTTCTCCACTGCCAAGTTACCACAAAAAAAGCCGTATTTCACAGACCTCAGTTTTATCACATTCACAGCCCTTTCCACCACCTGCATTGCTGCTCCTGCAGGGTAAAACAGAAGCAGGGAGAGTCATCTTCACTCATCAGGCTCTTGGAGAGATTAATTACTTTGCCCTGGGTTGCAGAGGACTTGCACAAGAAACATGAGTGTATGTCTATGAAGGGTGTTATCAGGTACAGGAGCCTGGCTTTGCCTGTCACCAACACCTTAGGGCTTTCACCCATAGAGCCCCTTCCTGACAATTGACTGCCCTGTTCTGACCTTCCTGCCCGCTCCCCTGAGTTCCCTGGCACACAAGAGCAGACATCTCAACAGGAGCCCATGGTGAAGGACATGGCTAAGCTGCCTCTGACAGCGATTGGCACTGCCAGAGAAGGAAAGTCACTTACCTCCCAGGGCAGGGTCAGGGAGGGAGGCTTGAGGTAGCGTGACGGGCACTGGACACTGGTGCCAGAGCCAAGACTAGGAGGGCATGCCAGGGCAGTTTCTCCCTCCCTGGCAGGGAGCAAGGGCTGCTCTTTCACAGGTCCCCTCACAACACTGCAGCCAAAAACCAGCATACTCCTCCAGTCCCTCACCAAGGCAGGACAGCATCAAGCAATGCCCCACAGAGTCAAGCTGGGTGGGCAGGAGCTGCTGCACAGAGCAGGGCTGCTGCTTACAGCACAGCAGCAACACCCTCTGCATCCAAAACCTCTCCCAAAACCATGCCACAGAGCTACCAGCATCTGTGACAGCAACTCAGAGCCATCCTGGGCTTCAGCCCTTCCCTGAACATCTGAGCAGTGCTGAGGCAACAAGTGCTAGTCCAGCCAGGGCCATGATGCTGCCAAAGCAGCCCCAGCCCCGGGGCACTGCCCAGGCAGCCTCCTCAAGCACAGAGCAGCAAACAGCAGTGCTGCCCTAGTTGTGCTTCTGCTCTCTCCATCACTGCAGCAAATTAAAGGCAGATGGTGCGAGGCGCTGGGGAATATGCTGGGAAGCAGTGAAGGAGCTGGCGGCCCAGCACATGCCAAAGGGGGGGATTTGTCTCATTCAGCACCAAGGGAAAAAAACAAAAGGGTTAAAAAAAGTCAGCTTCATTTGTAATCTGGGATGCAGAGTGTGCACAGGCCCAGCCAGACTACCAAATCCTACAGAGCCCCTGAGATCCGTTAGTAACACTCTGTGCTTTTTGCCCACTTTCTTCTGTTCTCTTGCTTCTTCCAATAAAACTGCACAAAGGCAGAGCTGCGGTAACATTATGCTCCAGCCCAAAAGGCTCCCTGCAGTTTGTGCTGCAGGTATGGACCTGAGCAAGCAGCAAAAAGCCCTACTGCCCCACAGAGCACAGGCTCCCAGACAGGCTACAAGGACCTCACTATGGATCATTCCATACAAGAGAATCATAGAATCACAGAACCATTTCAGTTGGAAAAGACCTTCAAGATCATTGAGTCTGACCACTCCCCTCACACTGCCAAGCCCATCACTAACCCACAGCCCCCACCATCTCAGATATGAGTCTTTGCAATATCTCCAGGGACGGGGACTCCCCCACCTCCCTGGGCAGCCTGGGACAGGGGCTAACAACCCTCTCAGGGAAAAAGTTCTTCCTCATCTCCCATCTAAACCTCTCCTGGCACAACTTGAGGCCATTTCCTTTTGTCTTATCACTCATTGCTTCAGAGAAGAGACTAACCCCCACCTCACTACAACCTCCTTTCAGGTAGCATCAAAGCCGTCAGCTCTAAGACAGGAGATCACTTTTAATGACCCTATCCTTCAGGAGCACTGTCCTGTACCATGGGCAGAGTTCATCACTTCCTGCAGGACACAGACCTGCCACCTATCACCCAGGTGTTCCAATGCCCAGTTACAGCATCCCATCTCCATACTGTCACCTCCACAGTGGGCCAAGACCCACCTGCTTCCCCCCAGTCTCCTCTGCTCTTGCACTCCCTGCCCAGCATCCAGGAATTGAGTTTTTCCATCCATCTTTGCTGCAGCTGGCATTCCATACGAAGGGCACAGCTTGCATTCCCCAAATTGCAGCAGCTAAGCTCAACAAATCCATGCACATGTGGTTTTAAGCTATGCAGGGAAGATTGGGGTCCTGTCTACTGCAAACTCAGCTCCAGGCTTTTCTGGGAGGTTTCCCAGGCAGCTTTGCCTGTCCTTAGCACTAGCTGAGAGAGCAGCCACTCAGCCTCCATAAGCCACAGCAGGTTCCCTATTTGCTGATTTTGATATGGACCTTTTCTTTTGAGCTCTCTTTAAACCAGACATAGTCCCAATGATGCTGCCATGTGTACGTACCAAGGATGCCAGTGCTTCAACCATGACCACTCCACGCAGCAGCAGGCCAAGCCTTGCTGAAGCACAACAGATATCTCAGTCCCCAACCCTAACACATGAAGAGTGCAATGGAGGGCAGGGCACAAGGCTGGGACACTGGAAAAGGGGGTTTAGTGTCTCTCTGGGGCTTAAGATCCCTTCAGAAGAACAAGGTGGGCTTCACCATAAAGAGCCACTGCCCCACGCATGCTTGAAAAGCACGTGGCAGATGGTGCTTTTTGCTCCCTGCCTCAGTTTCCCCATTAAGAAACAGGAAAAAGAACATTTTCTCCCTCCTGTTCTTATTCTTTTTAAGGGGTAAGCACATTTCTCTTGTGGGGTTTATTTCACCAGCAAAAGGAAACAAAGAGGGAGTCTTGGTAGGGGTCAGACTTGCTGATGCTAACACTGATGAGTACAAACAAGCCTTCACTTGTCTTCTCTTCCCTCTTTGCATGCCAAAAGAGCAGCTGCACACAACATCTGACTGCACACCAGGAATACTGCATCTGCAGAGACGGAGCTACTCCAAGGAGGCAAAGGCCTCTCATGCAGCAGGTGAGGGGTACACACAGCACTCACTGCCCATGCCCACCCCACAACACACTGGCACGTGACCCTAGAGTCACAGATGGAGAACGGGAGCCCGAGGGCTTCTCCAGCAGCTACCGAGTCGCTCCTGGAGCCTTGGCCAAGCAGCATCACGGATGTTCAGCAGCAGCACGTCAGGAATGAGTGTCGGAATGAATTTGTGCAAGACAGATGGCACTCAGAGCACAATGTTTAACCAAACACCCACCCCCCTCCCGCCCCCGCGAAGCCTCATGAAGGCAGTGCAGAGCTCTCTGAACCACCCTGGCTCAAACCCAGCAGGTTTTGCCAACAAGGAGGGGATAAAAACAGAGTTATTTTGGGTCTGCCACGGCTCAAAGCTGAGCAGAAAAGCCATTTTCCAGGTTTGCCATGCTCTGTCTAACACTTATGACCACACTGGGGCCACAGGAGAATCCCACCCCTACCAACAGCTGAGCTCAGCAGTGCTCACCCTCAGAGTCAGCACCAGACTCACCAGACAAAAGCCCCTCGGGTGATTCAACCCACACCCACCTGCAAGATGAGCCCTTCCAAAAATTAAATCACAGGGAAATCTCATTATTACTAATAAAATTATAGGTAAGGAAATTAATTTGCTTTTTCTCCCCCACATGCTATCTGCCTAGTCCCAGAGAGCATCCACGATACCAGGTAACCTCTGCTCACCAGCCTGGGTTTTGGTAGTGTTTTTGAGAAATGTCACTGTTTTGGGAGTCTGATGTTAAAGTAGGAGCCTCTGGCATGTGTTTTTTTGCAGGCTGATGAGGTAGCAGGGCACCTAACTCTGGGAGGTGCACAGAAGCAGCCCTCTGGGGCTCAGCTTGCCATGTTAAGATCGCTGGCTCCCCAGAAAGGGGCCCAGCAGAGACAGGCAACATGGGACATGAGGTCTCCAAAGCCCAAGAGCTGCCAGAAGTGCCAGAGCCTGACATCTTTCCACACCAGGGGCTTCTGCAAAACACCAGCATCTCCACCTTCTGCAAGCATGGCTACTAGGCTGCAGGCTTGGCCATCTGCAAGGAGAGAGCCTCATGAGGCAGACCCTGATAACGATGAGCCCAGGCTGGTAAAGACGGGGCAGCTCAGGGATGTGCACCCACAAAGGCATGACAAAGCGGGCTGAGATGCCAAAACCAAGCATCTGGGAGCTGGGAAACACAAAGGTTGGACCATCTCAGCCTGAGGAAACACCCGATTAAACAGGCTGGGATGACAGTCTGCATATTCCCACTGCATTAAAGACAGAAGTGTTAGGCTTTGTGTCTGAGTTTGTGCTAAATGGAGCAGCTGAGGGTGGCAAAAGAGGCACATCCTGCACGGTACGAGCAGGAAGGGCTCCAGCTTCATCTCCCGGCCACAAAATAGAGCTGTACTCATCCAGGCAGTTAATTAGCGAGCAGCCCTTGTAGGAACTCACTCCGCCAGCTGACAATTAACGAGGCTGTCCCTCTGCTTCCTGCCCAGCCATGATTTATTCATCTGGCATCCCCAGTGGGTCGCAAAAGATAACAAGGCTCCAAGCTCTTGCCGAGCCCATATGTCAATTTATTTCCCCTGTGTGGAGCTTCCTGAGTCAGCGGCCAGGAGGTTCCCTGGGCACAGAGGGCCAAGGGCTGAGCCAAAAGGGCCAGGGAGAGCCTGCCTCACTGATGGGCTGCTCTCCAAAAGAAACAGGCAAGAGCAGCCTCTTCTCAGCACGCAAAGCATCCCAAAGAAATCCCACCACCTTCAAAGAAGTGGAGTGCTGACCTGGTTCTCACCAAATCAATATGTCACATTAATTAACACAGAGGCTCCCACCTCCTTCAAGTGTTTCACAATACATTGATTATTCCCTAAATCAGTGCCAGGTTGGAGAAGGATGTTCTGCAGCAGCTTATTCCAGGCAGTTTTACAGAGTAGATACCAGGGGGGGAACCTTGTAATTTCAATGCAGGATTGAAGGCTGCGGCCTTGGTTGCTCAGTGAATGCCGGGCGAGGGAGAAATAATCCAGGTCATGGAGCTGGGGTTTTCTTACAGCACCAAGGCAAACTATGGGAAGAAGTTAAAGGAGAATACTAAGTCAAACGAGAGCGTTCCATTTCTGCCAAGCACTTGTGTTTTCCCAAGTTCATTGACATCTCCAGCTTGCTCCAGATAGAGGGCACTTGGCCACTTCTTCGGATTACGTGCATCAGGACTCAAGCCACAGTAAATGCAAACAGCAATGACCTCAAATGCATGCAAAAGCCACACTCTTGAGGACTTCCAAGACAGAGAATTTCCAAGTTTCTTCTACATCCCCCTAACCACCCCAGAATTTGGGGAATGCCTTCATGCACAGAGACCCATTTGCAACGTTTCCATCAGATGCCATCCTCCAGCTCAGAGATGAGAGGCATCTCTGACCAATTCTGCCAACACTCGCGCACAGCCCACCACTATCACAGAATCATGGAATTTGTTTTGGTTAGAAAAGACCTTTAAGATCATTGAGGCCAAGCCCTCCCCACACACTGCCAAGCCCACCACTAACCCATGGCCCTCAGCAACTCAGCTACACAGCTTTGCAATATCTTCAGGGATGGGGACTCGGCCAGCTCCCTGGGCAGCCTGGGACAGCGGCTGACAACCCTCTCAGGGAAAAAGTTCTTCCTCATCTCCCATCTAAACCTCCCCTGGGGCAATTTAAGGATATTTTCTCTTGTCCTATCACTTGTTACTGGAGAGAAGAGACTGACTCCCGCCTCACTATAACCTCCTGTCAGGTAGTTCACCAGCTTTTTTGCCCATCTCTGGACATGCTCCAGCACCTTAATATCCGTCTTGGAGTGAGAGGCCCAAAACTGAACACAGTATTTGAGATGCAGCCTCACCAGTGCTGAACACAGGGGCACAATCATTGCCCTGGTCCTGCTGGCCACACTGGTATGAGCCAGGATGCCATTGGCCTTCTTGGCCACCTGGACACACTGCTGGCTCATGTTCAGTCAGTTGTTGACCAACACCCCCAGGTCTTTTTCTGCCAAACAGTTTCCAGCCACTCTTCCGCATCTCTTGCACACATTCCACAAACTCAACTCACCCCATTCAAAAACCACCACAGTCCAGCCAGCCCAGACCAGCTTGAGCCCTGGCTGCTACACAATGTCCCAACTGTTGGAGGCAGGACTGCTCATCCGATTAATTTTAAGCACATAGGGAGAGGAAAGGACCCAGAAGAGGTTTAACAGGGCAAGGACAAAAAGAAAGCCACAAGATACCTAATTCCCTGTGTTTCAAGTTACTCCCTACCTTGAAAAAAATCCTCCCTGGAAAAACAAAAGCAATGAGGAAAAGCAGCCCAGCTGAGGTGTGCCAGGAGGTTGAACGTGACTTGTGTTGGCCACTCCACTGGGCTGACACTAACATGAGAAGCCGCCATAACAACCCCCCAGCCCCCTCCAGCAACCCCACGCTCCCCTCGGCTGCCCACCTGGGCTGGGGGCTCTCCGGTACTTACTCCCACTCCTTCCTCCGTGCCTGCGGCGTACTCTGCATCTTGTGTGCCTCGTGGGCCTTGATAATATCCCTCTGCTCGATCAGCCCACCCCGCCGGCGCTTGATAACGTCCGGGCTCACGGGGACGTACTGGCCGAGCCCCAGGTCGAAGGTGCTGCCCATCTCCGTGACGGCATCGGCGTCCTGGGACTGGGGATCGTAAAGGCCGTCGAAGCTGGCGGCCCGTGAGACCAGGGCCTGGGCCAGGCTCTCGGGCTCCAAGAGGTTGCAGGACTGGGTGGTTTGCATCAGGCCGAGCCGATGCTTGCGCCACGTCTCCTCTTCAGGCAAGGCCAGGACGTAGTGGGGGGAAGCAGAGTCCAGCTCGGGCCCCCTGCCCGGGGCGCCAACGGAGCACGTGCCGAATCCCAGCATCTTTGGTGCTGTTGTAGCTCATCACTCTGGAGGGGCACAAGACAGAAAAGGGAGGCTCAGGGCCTTGCTCGTTTTGCCCCTCAATTCTCTCTCTCCCACATCAACTGAAAGTCCCATTTCTCCTGGGTATGCTGGGCTAGACCCTCTCAAACCAGGCACAAGGCCTCACAGGACTGGACTCCCACACATAAAGGACGGAGTAGCACCTCCTGCCTTACTGTTTTTCTCTTCCTCCTCAATCTGGGCATCCCTGTACCTCTTCAATCTGCAGCTTTCTGACCACACAGCCACCCACTCCCTGGGCTCCCCAGAGCAGCACAGCTCCCTGCAGCCAGACCACAAAGAGATTAGCCTCCATACCGTCTCCAGGATCGGAAAAGGAGATGAGATCTGGATCAAATCACCCCTGCACAGCTTTTAATTTTTTCCCTCCTCTGTGTTTTTGCTTTTGCAGTGGTTTGAGAGGAATAAAAGGGGCTGGCATGGCACAGTTCAGCTGGGAACACAACCTGTAACCCCCAACATGGCTCTCTCCATCCAGCCCAGCAGGCAGTCCTTCACTTTGCTCAGGCAGCCCCTGAAATTTCCTCCCCCCACAGTGCTTGCCCATGATGGAGGTGAAAGAGGGGAGAAGAGCAAGGCAGCAGGTGCTTCACACCAGGGCTGTCACCCCCTTCCTAACCACAGCCTTGACAAAGGAGGAAACAGTCCAGTAAGGGAAAGGAGGATTTAACTCTCCCAAAATATGGCAATGATGCTGTAACCTGAGCCCATCCATCATCTTATCCCTTCCCCATGGTGTTACTTGGAGACACCTGAACCCCTCCTCCAGAGCAAACAGAGACAAGAATGAGAGTCAGGAGAAAAGCTGGGAAGTCATCACATCAGAAGCAAAAAGCAATTCAACACAGGGTAAAAAACAAACCAAAACAAGTGTAACAGAGGGAACAAAAGAGAGTACGGGCCCCAGGCATGTCAAAATGAGCCTGACATGCCTGCACCACAGGGGAAGGGTCAGGGAAGCATCCCATCCCCTTTGGGTCTGTGGTTCTGCACTGCAGAGGTAAAGTTTGTAGAGTAACTCTCAAATTTAAACCTGCCTGGCCCAATGGAGACTCACATCCCTTGACAAGCTCCCAGAAAGAAAAAGGCATCTGCCAGTAAAAGCCTCGGGAAATTAATGAGCACATTGATAAGAAGAGTTTGGCGGCTCCCACTGAAAGCTATAAACAGATTCTCCACTTCACTACTTTGCTTACCCACATGACTTAGGGGTTTTTTCTTAAAGGCATTAATTACTTCTTTTTCAATCCAGTCCCAGGTACCTTTACAATTTCTCATTTTCCTAATGCAGGCCTTCCCTTCTCATATCTCTTTGCTCCTTTTCAACCCTCTCCTGCTAAAGCTTATTTCCTCATCCAGCCACATCACATTTTCTTTGGGGCTGATTTCCATGGGGCTAATTAGCTAAGAACAAATGAGGACACATCCTGAGGGCAGGTCCAGCATCTACACAGACACCAGCTCTCCTGATGCCTACCAAGGCATCTCCCACCTCGCTTACTCCAGGGTCACCTGGCTTGGAAACAAGTGAAAAAACCTCAAGCAGAGCCCTCAAATGAGAAAGTTTGAGGAAATAAATAGAAATAATTAGCTCTGCCTCCGCCTAAGCAAACAGGGCTCACGCTGCCAGCACAACGAGCCACGTTCCCTCTGGAGAAGCGAGAAGCAGGGAAGGGAGGATGCCAGAACATTTTGTTAAGGAAAGCTGATGAGGTTACGTGCTAACGAGGGTGCTCGCAGGATGTCACACGCCGTGTGCGAAGCGCCTGACATCGGGGCATCTGCCCACCTCCTAGCCTTTGGTTCCCCCCTCCCTGCTCCCCACACTGAAAACAAACCCACTTTATTTTTACACAAAATCTGAATTAGTGGGAAAAACACCACATTTGTTCATGTAAACAGCAGAAGCCAAATTAAACGCCAGCCCTGCCTCCTGCAAAAGGGAAACCTCTGGCAAACCAAGAACATGGCTGGTTTGAAGGCACGGAGATATTCTCTGATCATGGTGGTGGAAACCCACAGCTCTGCCACAGGCCATGGCCAGACTCAGGATCATGGAGCTGGCTGGCAGCTCCACCTCCATGCCAGGTTTCATAGAATCGTTTCAGCTGGAAGATACCTTTAAGATCAAGTCCAGCCTTTGTCCCAGCCCTATCAACCTCTAGACCATTTCCCTAAGTGCAACATCCACCCATCTCTGAAACCCCTCCAGGGACGGTAACTCCAGCACCTCCCTGGGCAGCCTGTTCCAATGCCTGACAATCTTGTTAGCAAAGAAATTCCTCCTCACATCCATCCTGAACCTCCGCTGGCACAACTTGAAGCCATTTCCTCTTGTTCTATTGCTTGTTATAGGGAGAACAGACCAACTTCACCTCACTACAGCTTCCTTTCAGGTAGTTGTAGAGAGAGATAAGGTCTCCCCTGAGCTTTCTTTTCTCCAGGCTAAACAGCCCCAGATCCCTCAGTCATTCCTCATCTGAGACATGCTCCAAATCCTTCCCTAGCTTGGAAGCCCACCTCTGGATCCTCTCCAGCACCTCAGTGTCCTTCTTGTAGAGAGGAGCCCAAAACTGGAGACAGTATTGGAGGTGCAGCCTCACCAAAGCCAAGCACAGGGGGAAGATCACCTCCCTGCTCCTGCTGACAACACTGTTCCTGATACAGGCCAGGATGCCATTGGCCTTCTTGGCCACTGGGGCACAGCTCATGTTCAGGCACAGTCAACCAACACTGCCAGGTCCCTCTCTGCCTGGCAGCTTTCCAGCCACTCCTCCCCAAGCCTGTAGCACTGTTGGGAGTTGTTGTGGTCCAAGTGCAGGACCTGGCACTTGGCCTTATTGAAACTCACGGTGTTGGCCTTGGCTCAGCCATCCAGCCTATCTAGATCTCTCTGTACATCTTCCCTACCCTCAAGAAGATCAACACTTCCACCCAGCTTGGTGTCAGCTGCCAATTTACTAAGGGTGCACTCCATCCTCTCATCCAGCTCAATGATAAAGATGTTAACCAGGAGTGGCCCCAGCACTGAACCCTCAGGACACCACTCGTGACTGGCCGCCAACTGGATTTAACTCTATTGACCACAACTCATTGGACTCAACCATCTAACCCAGGTTTGTTAATACAACATCTGGTTGGAGTGCGTATCAGTGCCTTCAAAGCCAACCAGCTGCAAATCAGCCTTTGTATGGGAATAAACTCAGGATTGCCAGGCAGCTCCCTGTTAACAGCTGGGCAGAAGGTAGCTTTGCATCTCCGTTAATGACAATTAATAAACAAAAGAAAGTAGCATATGCACCCGTCTGTCCTCTCTGTGGTACCACATCTGCTTTCCCAGGAGTGGCTCAGGCTGCTGCTCTCTGTCTGTATCCCTGGCTGTGTGCCTGGGATGCCATAGGAGCCTGGCACAGACCCCCATAGGGCTCCAGGCAGTCCCCACTCACCACACTGCCACAGGAGCAGAGGACACGGCTGCACAGCAACAGCACTCTTGTCTGTGTGTGACACAGGTGAGATGAGGAATAGCTACCATTGTGACACACAGCAGGCTTTCAATAACAGAAAATGAAGTTTCTAGAGGCTCTTATCTCCAAAATTCTAGTCTAAAAGTAATAAAAGGCAGGAAATTTACCATTTGCTCCTGTAGCAGAGAAGTCATCTAGATGAAACCACAGCCACAGAGTACTGAGAGCAGCAAAACTGACTTACAGAGTAGATATTCAGCTGTGAAAGCATTGGCACTTGTGCTTTCACCTGCACAGTCACTGGGAGCATCCAATTCTCCCGGCACAACCCAGGGGACATCTGAGGACACACACCACCCAGCTGTGCTGATGCATGGCCAGAGCTCACCCCATTAATGATTATCTCATTAGAGAGATCACACCCAGCATCCATCATCCATCTCTTCCTTCCCATGCTGGGACTGCCATTGCCAAACAGGGACAGCACAGTGAGCATCTCTTGCCCCTTGGCCTGTACATCAGCATGGGACGTGACCCAGGGCACCATCCCACACCACAAGCCACCAAGAACAGCCTTTTCAAGACCTCTGCACCAGAGGACAAGTGATGAAATGAAAGACACTCATGCTGGTCCTCTACAGCATCCTGAAGTCAGCCACACACTGCCAAGTGACTCAACCCCATTATTTCAGCCCAAACTGCACATCACAGTCAAGGAACACAGGCTCTGCAGGCAGGACACCCTGGACTCCCACATCATACTCTGTTTTTTTCCTTCTAGCAGCTGATTAACTAATCAAGAGCTGCAGTGAGAAGCAGGTTCCCAGCAGCACAGCTGAGGAAATTCCTTTTAGGGGTTTTCTCTGTGTTATGTGTTTGTGTTACAATGGCAGCAATCAAGTCTTTAGCCAAGTAACTATGTATTACCATAATAACTACACTCAGCACTTAAGGCCCTGGGTGAGCTTTTTGCTTCCATTATCAGAATAACCTTCACCAACACCCCCAGAGTTAAAGCAGAAAGGCTTAATGCTGTACTGGCCCTCAGGGGCTGATCTTCCCCAGCAGCACAAAGGGGTTGGCACTCATGGCTGAGCTCCAGCATCGCCACCAGTCTCAGGCAAGCAGGGAGGCAAAGACAACTTCCTGGAGAGGACACAAGGCCTCAGCCCAGGATAGACAAACCTTTGTTGTACGAAACAAGCAGCAAAGCTGCCAGAGTCTTCCAATCATGGTCCAACAGCAGTGTCAGAGCAAGAAGCTGTTCTGATGCTGCTGCTTCCCCATGTGAGCAAGTGTCCCTCCTCTCTCCTGACTGAGCAAGGAGAGCGCACATAAGGGACAAGAGCAAACCTTTTCCAGAAGATGTGTGTGTGTGTGTGTGCATAAATGTATATGAGTGTCTAGGATGCTGCCTCCAAGTATCTTGGGGACACCCCAACCCAGGCAGAGGGTTTCTCTGCTTCACCTATTCACAGGAGATCTCTCTTCCATGAGCTTGGCTGGTCTCCCTGGGAACTCACATGCTCAGATATTTAAGCCTCACTCCATCCTTCCCAAAGAGCAGGGAGGCTCCAGATCATTTTCCTGTCACCCCTTCTCTCTAGCTCACTAATTTGCCTCGCCTAGGCCATAGAGGCCACTTGGTTTTCAGGAAAATCAAAGGGCACCAGCCTTTCTCTGCTGAGCTGTGCTTACCCCCAGCTGCCAATTACTCCCCTGCTCAAGGGGAGAGGGAGAGCTCATGCAGCGCGGATAAGCTGAGCACTAAACCTCACAGCATTGGGAAGAAATTCAGCGTGGGGCCCCTCCAAACAGAGACAGATGGGCTGTGAGAGCAACTGATTCATCTTCATGGCCTTTATCTCTCCAGCCACGTGTACTTCCCCTCGCAGCAGCATGGATGCCATAGTGGGCGAGCACCTGCTTCAGAACAGCTCTGGACCCCCCCCGGCCCTCTGTCTTGCACCCAGCAAGGTGGCTGGGGCTGCATGGCACTGTAGCTGGGGAGCCAGCTGGCAAGGGTGAGCTATTTTCAGTCAAGTCATTTGTTACCAAGGAAGAAGTTTGTTGGATTAAACTCCCCTCCCATAGCCCCCACCACAAGGCAGATTTGCTGTGGCTCTACTGGGAAGAGTTGCTCTTAAGCATCCCTGGTATGTGTCTGGCAGCCAGTGCAGCATCCCTGGGAGCTTTGTATGACACCAGTAACAGAGAGACTTCAGCAAGGTGGGAAAAGAAAGAAAGAAGAGACATTTACAGGCAAAGACTCCCTGCACAGATTTATTCCTTTGCTCAGCAAAAGGTGCAGGTGAAAGGGCCAAGTCAAATGTCCCATTACCAGAGAGCCAGAGGAAGGCAGCACCACACACACCAGCGTGTTTGGGGCAGAGGGACATGGTGCAATCAAAGCAGGGCTGCTTGGCTTGTTTCTCAGGAAACATTCATTTCTCATCACTCATCCATGCATAAAACCATTTTCTTGGACATCACAGCACCAAGATACTAAAAAAAAAAGATCCCTCGAACAACTACAAAGATCAGGTGGAGGAAAGAGTGCAGCTCCGAATACCAAGGGGCTGCTTCAGGCCAGGGGATGCTCTGCAACCAGACATCCAACAACCTTTTGTCTGGGAAAGGGTTTTGCTTCTGCAGAAAGGATTTTCACAGCTAGTGTGATGCTCCAGCAGCAAAGCCTGCTCCCTGGGGCTGAGCACCACTTCTGCTTCCCTGGAAAAGCCTGAATGGGGTCAGGCTGCTGCTCAGACCTCATCCCACCTAAAAGGCATCTCAAAGGCCAGCAAGGGCTCTGCCCATGCCAGCAGTGGAGTAGCACAGCCCAGGGTATGAAGGCTCTCCTGCAGAGCATCACTCCCAGACGAATCAGCTTTAAGAATATCAAAACATGAAATTATCTCTACTTTAAGAGCAAAAGTTAAACAACCCCGCTATTATTTATATCAAAGTACATCAAAGAAATCAGGCCTCCATCTACAGCACAGAGAGGCAGAAACTGCCCTCAGCTTTGGTGAAGGCTGCAGGCAGCAAGCCCCAGCCCCCAACATGCTTTCAGGGCATATCCAGGAACAGGCACAATGCTGCTGGGCTGACAGGGAGAGACAGGGCTCTGGCTGGCCTATCAAAGGCATTTCAGTGATGGGGTAGCACCAGGCATAAACAGAGAGTAACATGTCCTGATGTTCGGGTACACTTATCCTGACAAACAACCCAATGCCAAAGTTTATTTCAGCATCACCTTTGAGGCCACCACATCTTCTCCAGCTCTTCCTGCACCCCTCTGTGCCAGACAGGCAGAGATTTCTGCATCTCAGGGTAAGATATCCCTCATCACACACTCATCACATCCACACTCCTGATAGCAGCCCCATACCAGCACCCATCCCCACCAGCACCCCAGTTCCCCACCCCAGAAGGCAGAGAAAACACAGGTGGGCAGACCTGAGAGCGTCCGTGCCATCAGCTGTGGGCGGAGCTGGGGAATGCAGGACGGTGCTTCCCTTCCTTGTATAGGCTCTTCCTCCCAGATGGGACAAGGGCAGAGGGATTGCTCTGGTGTGCAAGCAAGTGCTGGACTCAGGCTTGCCTGGCACAGCACTGCTGCTCTGCAAAGAGCATGGGACCAAGCCTGGACAAAGAAATGATGGGGGACGGGAAAGCAAGCGGAGATTTGTGCAACAGCAGCGTCTAGAAACCAGCAGTGCTTGGAGCCATCCGTACACACAGCCAGAGAGCGTGCCCTTAAGAGTTTGCTTTCCAAAGAAGGGCAGAGACAAGACTTCTTAAGATAATTTCCAGCTGTAATCACTGGGCCACCCTCCAGGAATACAACTGCTTCTGCACAAGAGTACGAGCTGTCACCCCTCCTGGCCATGTTGCCTCCTCCCTCCGGCTCCCACCACGTTTTTCTGAGAAAGGAATAACAATCCTCCCAGGCTGCCTGTCATTCCTGCAGCATGGGGCACATGGCCAACACCAACATAAAGGGCACGTATGGAAAGTGGCCCAAGTTCATGGGCCTCAATATTGTCTCCTCATCCAGGCACAGGGAGAGCAGCATCCCCATATCCCAGCCCACCACTCCAGTAGCTAGATGGAGGTTCTCCTCCCCTTCTACTCTGCCCTGGTAAGGCCTCATCTGGAGTTCTATGTCCAGTTCTGAGTTCCCTGGCTCATGATAAACAGAGAACTGCTGCAGAGAGTCCAGCTCAGGGCTACCAAGGTCATGAGGGAACTGGAGTATCTTTCTTATGAGGAAAAGGCTGGGAGACTTGGGACTGTTTGGCCTGGAGAAGAGAAGGCTGAGGGGGATCTCATCAACACTTACAAACACCTAAAGGGTGTCAGCTGGATGGGGCAACATTTTTTTCCTGTAGTGCCCAGTGACAGGACAAGGGGTAATGGAAAGAAGCTGGAGCAGAAAAAGGAAAAACTCCTTTGGTGTTGAGGTGAGGGAGCCCTGGCACAGGCTGCCCAGGGAGGGTGTGGAGGCTCCTTCTCTGCAGGTTTTCAAGAGCCACCTGGATACATTCCTGTGTGACCCGATATAGGTGATCAGACCTGATCTAGCAGGGGAGTTGGACTAGATGATCTCTAAAGGTCCCTTCCAACTCCTGCTATTCTGTGATTCTGTTCCCATGCCCCTTGATGGAGGGGAAACTGCTTTAGCAGGGGGTTGGACTGGATGATCTCTAGAGGTCCCTTCTAACCCCCACTATTCTGTGATTCCCTGGATATTGGGTGAGCCAAGTTCCAGCACATGCAGGTAGTACAGACAGAGCATCCCCATCCCCAAGGATGGCCTGAAGTTATGCTTTAATCAGCACACAGCAGCAGAGCTGCTTCTGCACCGGGCCTGTGGGAAGCAGTGCTGCCCAAGTGCAGTAACTCTGCCCCACTGCCTCATTTCAAAGAGGACAAACGACCCCAAACAACATTTGGGTTCAGTATCAACCTTCATCACCCTCAGCTCAAAAGCAGCTACAAGAATTGCTAAGGTATGGAGAGGAGCAAGAGCTGCCAGCACAAGCCAGAGTATGTTAGAGGTTGCTGTCAAACAGAGAAAGAAAAGAAGCTTTTAAAAATAAATAGACTGGTCTCTGGGAAACACTGCTGGCAGAAGGGAGCCCTGCCCTTGCTCTTTAGCACCTGGCATGAGGCAGCACACGTGTAAGGGCTGAGAACAGAGCATTGCCTTTGGTGTAGGAGCTCAGAAAGCCAGGTCAGCTTGAAGCCCAGGATGCAGAGCATTTGACAGAAATACAGAAGGAATAAGAGGGCGCTACAGAGCATCCAGACCTCCTGAGCAGTGCCCCTGGGAAAAGTTTGCTTTCCCATGCCAAAGCAGGCTGGACACACATGGTCTCAAGATGGAGCATGATACCCACTCGGTCTGGGCTTCCCAGAGGGTTGGTCATGGGTGTGAAGAAGACCTGAGGCGGCCTGGGCACTGCCAGCACATGCCCTGCTTCTGGCTTCATGCTACAGCTTACAGCTTCTCCAAAAACATCTGGTTCAGTCAGGAGCTGCCTGCTGGGATAGGGCAGGAAGGACACACACACAGCTTGGACAGGAGGATGGCATCCCCTAGCCATCTTCCAGTGCAGCTTTCTGGCTTCTCAACCCTCTCCCCAGGCTCCACAGCAGCTCTTTGACTGTCCTTCTGCCCTCCAGCCAGGAAACTTCCAAATAATAACTCAACTCTTGTTGAGCCTGGCAAAGCCAGGGAGAAAAAGTTCTCTTTTCCAACAGTGCCTCTGCTGAGGTGACTCACAAACCACAATGTGTGTCATTACTTAATAGACTTGCAAAGGCAATTATAGGATCATGCAAACATCAGATTCCCGGCACAAGGAGTCACAGCACCCCTGAGAGGTTAAAACAAAGGGATGCTTTAAAGGTGAGCGATGGCAGGCTTTATTCTTTGACTTTTGTTCTCATTATGCAGAAAGACTCACTGAAAAGGTCTTATTGTTTGTGCAAGACAAAAAAAAAATAAGCCTCTTGCACAAATTGCACGGTGGGGAAGGGAAGGGATAGAGAATAAGCCTGTCCTGCCATGCTTGAGACTAGGAGCAGAAAGCTTGCTGTGCAGCCTCCGCTGCAAGGTCCTCACCAGCAGCTCCAGCCACATGGACAGGGCAGAGCCCAAATCACTGAGTAAATAGAGCAAGATCTTCCTGATTCAGCCTCAAAGGAGGAAAGGCAGGTTTTCCTTTTATTCCCTTCACTCAGGTGTTCTAAAACCCTTTCCTGTTTACCTCACAGCCCACACAGATGTGAGCATTTTACCTTTATCCAGGCTTGAGCTGGGTTGGCGTAAGTGGACAATAAAAAAAGTACTTCTTGCCTCTCAGCATAACAGATGCATAAATCTAGCCTTGGGGACCCTTTAGCAAACAACCAGCTTCCATCCTAGGTAGGAGAGCACATCTCACCTCTAAGAAGCTGAGTGTCCTGAAAGTCTGGACCAGCCCCTGCCTTTCCTCATTCTCACCTGTCCCTGCCCTCAACTACTCCAAGCTGCTACAAATCCCTGGAGCTCATCCTATGAGTGTAATTTCTCCCCAGTCTCCTACAGTATGTGCTAAAAAGAACATTTCCGCAAACCTTCTTTTTCCACTAGGCCTCAGGAAGCACCCAGTCTTCACCTCCCACCCAATGCACACACCTCCAGAAAGAGCCAGGGGCCTCTCCCTTCCTCAGGAGAGGCCACCAAATCCCTCAGGAAAGTCTGGGTGCTTCCTGATGGCTCCTAGATGCAGTTACACTCCTGGACTTGGCAGGGAGCTGTGGGCTAAGGCAGCCTGGGCATGAGCCCAGCCACCTTGCTGAGATGCCAAGTGAAAGGTTAGAGCTTCTGGGAACCATCCAGGCAAGAGGAGGCGCACAGAGCATGGCATTTTTAAGATGCCGCTTGTGCGGCTGCACCAGCGGCCTCCCCCCTTCCTGCAATGCATCTTTGCCCCCCACTCCGGGTACCAACTCCCCCTCCAAACCCCAGCAACAACAGTACTTATTGCCCATTCTCTCTGCCTTGCTTCGCAATGCCTGGACCCTCCTCTCAGATCAAAGCCACCAACTCATCATTAGGCTCTCTCAAAATGTTTCTTCTTTCAACATGAGCTCATCCAGCTCCACTTTCCCTTCTTTTATCAATTTGCCACAATTGCTGGCATCAAGCTGTCAAGGTTGCCTCCCTTCTGCTCCCTCTTTATTTGTGGCATTATTTCATCTCTGCTGTTTCACCTCTTGGAACAATTACTTGGAATAATTTATACCAAAGCAAACTTCCTGCCAGATAGCTGCTTCATGGGACACTTATGCACGGTGCAAACAAGCTCAAAATAAGGATGAGATGAATGCATGGAGGAGAGGGCAGGCACAGCCAGCAATAACAGCCTAGCTACACTGACAATAGCCAGAGCCTGCAAAGATCCAGCAGGCAAAAAGAGCAATGGACATCTTATTTCTTACACTATTCCTTCTATTTCTTAAGACGTGCACCAGTCTAACGTAGCATCCTCTGCAGACCAGGCATGGAGCTAGCACGTCTTTGCTCTCATCCAAGCCAATTGCTTCACATGTCAGCCCCGTCCCTCTAACTGAAATGATGCCCAACAGCTGAATTAGCTCACAACTCCATCATTTAATTGGCCCTTTTACAGCACTGTGTGTGCTCAGAGCTTGGACTTCACTGTATTTGCAAACACCAGCGATTCCGGCGTGTAAGCGGCTGCTGATCGGTGGCCCTCCCCCCATCCATCCATCCAGCCATCCCTTCTCCATCTCCAGGCAGGCAGACAAGGCTGTTCCACGGGTGACAGGCAGCTCTTTTTACACTCGGAAACTGCCATCTGTAATTTTTAGACATCTCGAGGATGGCTGAGGCCCAGCAGCGCGAGACTGCCAGCGTATGGCACTCAGCCCGCAGCCACCTGGAGGGTTCTCCTGCGGCACAGCCCCACGTGGCTGTCCGGCACTGCCCCCTCACCTCACCACCACTCCTCACCTCACCACCACCCCCAGTACATGCTCACACTGGACACTACCAGAGAGCATTTGCTTTCAGAGCCCTGGCACCTCAGAAACAGGCACTGCTATTTCTGGCAGCGTCACTCCCCCCACCCCTTCTCTTGCCCACTCGCTCCTTCGTAAATAGTTTAAAGCCATTGATTTCCCCATGCCAGCCATCCACTGGCTGCTGGCAGGCTTCAGAGCACCAGCAAGATGTTTGAGCAAGCTGGAGAGATCCAAGAAATCATTTTTCACAGTCCCCAGCCCCCTATCTCTATCCCTCCAAGTGGCAGCAATCAAAATTCATCTTTCCCAGGAGGGTACCACACTGACACATCCACCCTTCCAGGCTAGAGCTGATACATGACTCCCATATAACATTTTGGGTTTAAATCAGGTCATTTTCTGTGTTCCAACCCTTGTTTGTGTGTTAGCCACCAACAGAACTGCTCGTGAGGGCTCCAGCATTCCTCCACTGCCTGCAATCTGTATTAAAACCCCATCACACTACACGCTACTGCAGAATCACCACCCAGGTATACAGTTGTGCTTCCTTGGATTTTACACCCTTCCCTCTGACTTCAGGGGAACAGACAGCCCCTACAAGCAGGGACAGCAATTTATTACAGTTCCCAGCTGTAAAGCCTATGAGCACACAGATAGGATCAGTCTCAGAGAGCACCCAGCAGAGGCTCCACAGGTGTCAGCACTGCAGCCAGGACCAGGAGTCTCCAGTAAAACCAAGGCTTCCCCTAAAGCAATGGCTGCCAAGACCAAACTTCTGGCCTCTTTCTGCTCCAAGAGCTGCTTGCAGGCTCTGCCCCACAGCTACCCAGCACTATCACCCTCCACAAGCAGTGCTCAGCTCACCAATCCTCTCTGCAAGTGATGCTCGGCTCACAACCTGCACCAGAGCCCAAGAAAACAAGTAAGATCATCTGGTCTGTCCTGGTCCTTTTTCTTGCTCAAAGCCTTCAAGTGAAACAACTCTGGCATGCAGACCAAGAGGAAGAAGGCTTTGTGTCCAGCCCTTTGCTGTTCCCTCTTTCTTTTCCTGTTTTCAGACACAATCCCTTCCAGTCCCAACCATTCTATGATTCTATGTCACCCAACACCAACCAAGTCAGGCTGCCAGAACACCCACTCACACCCACACCTCTCCCCACTCACACTCCTGGTTTCCATCGTGCTTGTTTTTATTTCACATGGAAAATCAGGCCTGAGAAACTCAGCAGTGAAGCTTAATACCAGCAAGAACACAAAGAAGCTGTCAAGCCATCTAAGAGGAGCCTCCCTAGCAGTCGGCATCCCCGTGGCGTAGAGGAGGCAAGGCTGGCTGTAGGTTACCTGCAGCCACCCAGGCACTTATACACACAAGACTCAGCACAGCCTCAGCACCCAAGTTCACCCACTAGAGAAAATTCTTCAGAGGAAAGAACAGTCTATAGAGTTTTTATGCTTTTTCCAAACACCTCAAACCTGCAGCCAAGAGCTGGGGGACTCCCACACTACCCAAGCAGCAAGGGCAGTGATTGTCCCCCTGTACTCAGTGCTGCTGAGGCTGCACCTCAAGTACTGTGTTCAATTTTGTGCCTCTCACTATAAGAAAGACATTGAGGTGCTGGAGTGTGTCTTTAGACAGGCAATGGAGCTGGGAAGTCTTGAGAATGAGTCCGATGAGGAACAGCTGAGAGAACCAGGGGTGTTCAGCCTGCAGGAGGCTGAGGGGGAACTTGATCGCTCTCTACCACTATCTGACAGGAGGCTGTAGCAAGGTGGGGGTTGGTCTGTTCTCCCAAGTGATAGGACAAGAGGAGATGGCCTCAAGGTACATCAGAGGAGGTTTAGATTGGACATTAGGATGAACTTTTTCACCAAGAGGGAAACAGGCTGCCCAGGGACATGGTGGAGTCCCCATCTCTGGAGAGACCGCAAAACCATGTAGATGAGGTACTGAGGGCCATGAGTTAGTGATGGGCTTGGCAGGGTGAGGGGGAGGGTGGACTTGATCTTAAAGATCTTTTCCAACCAAAATGATTCTACTATTCTAAAGTCAAGCTCCTTTTGCCAACAGGTTCTGTAATCCCATCTGAAAAATCAAACCAAACCCTCCAGGTGAGGCCCAGAGCACTAAGCACATAGCTATGGTGCACTGTGGCCCTGCACATCTAGAGGCCAGGAAACAGTGGTATGGACACAGACCCCGCTGCACAGCCTGATCCCTTGAGGAAGTTTTGAAGAAGGATGCTACGATGCTAAATAATTCATCCTCTAAAGAGGCTCGGCTGCTCTGCACAGCCCATGGGAGCTTTAGCATGAGGCCAACACAGAGTGTTTCTGAAAATCCCAGTCTGCTGCGAGCCGTTTGGAGCACAGGGTATGTATAGCCTGCTTGAAACGGCTAACACATCACATTTCTTCCGAGCTTGCTACTTCCATATGCCAGGGGAAGGAAAGAAAAAAAAGAGCCCAAAACCAGACCAGTGATGATAAATTTCAAAAGCTAATGTAGCAAGGAAAAAACCCACTCCATAGCAGAAGCCTCCTGTCACCTCCCAGAGGCTTCCAGCACTGGTGATGCCAAGTTATTAAAGTCAAAAGGAAGAAGTAAGGGGGGGAAAAACCCACCTGTCCCATAAGATTGCTACTGTGTTTCCTTTCGAAAGGACAACACTAATGGTGGTCCCTCACTGCTGGTCTTGCATTCAGTATCCTCTTCAGCAGCTACTTGTTTAAGAAGTAAAGCCTGCACCTTTGTCTTTAGGTCCAAAGCAGAGCATGGGAACAAACACCAGCCTCACACTGCCCAGGTGAGAGGGCAGCTGGCACCTCTTCCAGGGCTGGCAAAAGGTACAAGGGCTCAGGACCTGCCCTGTTTCAGTCATTCTGGCTGCTGTGCTTCAGCCTGGGTGATAGGCAGGGATGTGCCAGTTTCAGACACACTCCCATGCCAAGTGGGAGCACAGCATGGCATGGCAGTGGATGAGTGGCTCAACCCACCAGCCAAACCTGCATGGAGCTCAGCATCCCTCAGCATCTCCAGGGCCAGCTCCAACCCAGCCGTTTCCATCCAGGAAAGCCTCAGGCAGCAAGCCCATCACCCCAGCTGGCCTCATGGCTTCAGCACACTCATGGAGCACAGGAGGAGAAATTCTGCAGGTTCTCACCTCAGGCTACAACACCCGTGTGTCCTACCAGCTCCTGTCATGGCTCACTCAACCTTCATGGTGTCCTGGGACCCCACACCAGCACTGCACCAGGACTGAATAAACCCCTCTGGATCCAAAGCAATCCCTGTTAAAAAATAGGCTCTACCTATGACTCTCCCAGCTCACATGGGCACTACCACCTTAGCCCCAGCATGGTGGCTAACACCAGCAGCATGTGACTAACAGCCTCGTCCCATGCCAGGAAGGGAGATGGCTCCCAGCAGCACAGACAGGCACAAGTGGGCGACTGAGCTGCAGTGAGTTCCCCATCCGCTTCCTCGCAGGGTTTTCCCATGGAT
The DNA here is from genome assembly GCF_028858725.1 of Colius striatus. Lineage (NCBI taxonomy): Eukaryota > Metazoa > Chordata > Aves > Coliiformes > Coliidae > Colius > Colius striatus. The sequence continues at coordinate 18,757,262 of NC_084768.1, forward strand.
CCCACCTACCCTGCCTATGTGCACCAGCCCAGGCTGGAAGATGGTCGTGGTGATGCCGCCCACCACTCTTCTCCTCCCCCGCTGGAGCATCCAAACCAGTCTAGCCATGGTGCAGGGATGCTCTGAGCAAAGCACAGCCCCCAGGTCCCCCTACAGAGCTGCCATCCCAATGCACCACTGTGTTCCCAAGGGATGCTGCAAATCTAAGGAAGGTTTGGTTATTTCTGAAAACACTGTGGCCTGGAGGTAGGAAATCAGGGAAAATTCCACTCACTCAAGAGGAAGGGTTGGCCCAGCCCCACGCACCCTGCTATGGAGGTGCAATCCTGACTCAGCACTAGATGAGCAGCAGTAACAGACAATTCCCAAAGCAACCCCAGCCACCGAGATCTCAGGGAAAGAATACACACCAAGGAAGATGCAGACTGACTGAAGAGAGGCAAGAAAACAAGCACAATCTGGAAAAACAGGAGTTTGGGGAAACAATGGGAAGAAGTGCAATCATTTGGCATCAAGAAGATGAAACAGGGGCAAAAGCATCCTCAGCCACACCAAGCACGTGCTGAGTGGCTACCAGAATAAACTGCTCCTCAGCCAAAACAGGACCAGACCACAAGTCCCTTCCAGTCCTCCCTCCTCCTTCCTCTTTGCTTCCAGAATTTCAGGAGACAGATCCCAAAACGTGAATACAAGAAGTGCTAATGTTTTTCACCTAATTTTTTAGATCATAAGTCAAAACATTTACATGTTTCTATATCCTTAGCTGGAGGAAATAAGAGGATAAGGCAGCCCAGAGCCTGCAGCATTCAACTCCTGAACTCACAAAACTAAAGACCCCCCAAAAAAAAAAGAGGAAAAAGTAGGCTAAAAATCCAAGCAAATACATCTAATGCAACCAGCACAGAAGGAGACTTTTTCAAGCCATACATACCCTCCAGCCCTTTAGAAACACATTAAACATTCCAAGACAGTTTTTATATATTGTGCTAGGACCCATGCATAGCCAGAGGGAGGTCATTTGTCTTCTCCTCCCAGTAATGCACAACAACAGCCTCTGGCAGCCCGGGTGATTTAAAGGCAGCAGCACAGGACCTGCACCAAGTCACCAGCATCACACAGCACCAATCTCTGTTGACTGCCTCCACCCCTCCTCAGAGGAGCCCCACGTCCAGGCAGGTGTTGGGAAGGTCAGCACTCAAAAATCAACCTCAATCCTCATTTTAAACACCTGAATATCACCAGACAGATGAGATCTCCATTTGCACTTCTGAGCCCAGGAGCCTCCCCACCTGACCAGTGTCACACCACCACAGCAAAGTAGCTTCACCTGGGCAGATGTAACCATTTCTCAGTGCAATGCCATTAATATTGATGTGATACAAGAGCATGAGATGAGGTGATTGGTTCCTGGTGCAGGGTAGTCGTGCTTTCCAATAACAAGAATCCAGTATCACCTGGAATAGAGAACTCTGTAGCTCCAGGAGCCATGTTTCATTTACTTGCCAAGTCTAGTCTCCTCCAACAGAAAAAAACTCACTGAATTATTAAGGGAAGTGATGAAAAACAGAGCAAGATGAAAACACCCTTAAGTTGCTCTCATATCTATCCAAATTGATTGGTTTTTTTCAAGCATTTAAATCCTCCTTTTGACACGACACTGCCCCTACTGCAGGATGCTCCAATTACAGTGTAGGCCTTTTATTAATAAGATACATATTTGATCCAAAAAAGCAGCTTCAGGGCAACCCAGCAGCACTCACACTCCTCACACTTACAGATCTGGTGCTTACAAAAGCACCTAGTGGAACCTGGGGTTAAAGCATCAGGTTCTCCTCCATCACCTGCACCCCGGGGAGAAGGGGCCTTAGGAGCTCCAGATCTCAATACCCAACACCTCTTCTGAAAACCTGGGCCAAGAAACTTGTTTTGGTGTGTGGAGGATGTGGTGGGGCCCTGGTGGGATGAGTCCCCTAGTTGCCTGCCTGCCTGCTCTCTAGGAGCTGCTCCACAGCCCCTGGCAGTGGTTTGTGTTTCGTGGAAGGGAAAGGATCCCTGCCTTTGTCTGGCTTCCTGGGGTGAGCCACACACTACGGATGCTGTGAGCAGAAGAGTGAGATTGCATACAAGAGCTTTCCAAAATTAAAAAACAAAGAGAAAAGCCTTTGGGGAAGAGGCTGAGATAATTAAAACATTAATTCAAATTGCAGCTTTTGCTCCAAGTGAGCTCGAGTCACGGAGAAATCCCAAGGATAGACAGTGGGGGGTCTGAGGTGCAGCTCCTTCCCCAGACACACCAAAGCCCTCTCCATCGCCCCAGCAGCCACCTCTCTAGGGTAGAGGCTGGAAAGCCACCTTCCTCCATTGGGAGCCATGGGGAAAACAAGTTCCAGCTCTCAAGGAGTAGAAAGAAAATGAAGTACCTGTAATAACAAGTAGAAAACAGGTGACAGCTCTGAGGCTAATAAACCCTCCAAGCAACACTAACAGCTTTCTGCATGAGCAAAAAAAGATAAAGTGACTAAAACAAAGTCACGACAGTCACAAGTAAGTCAAGTGAGACATGAAAATGACTGAGTAAGTTTTGGCAGTTGGCTGGAAACAGACACTGGAAAAGCAAGCAGGCAGAGAAAGCTGCAGCATCCCCACTGCCCAGCTCCACGTCCAGCTGTAGGCCAGCTACACAGTGCTAGAAGAGCAACACCCCTCCAAAAAGCCCAACACAAGGGCAGGGACCAAGGCTAATATTTGTGCATTGCCCCAACTCATTGGGAGGAAGACAAAACCCTGCTGCAGGCTGAGAAATCCTCCCTCCCAGGCCTTTAATAACACATGCAAGTGCTGCCAGCCCAGGATGTGGGGCAGGAAAGACCTGCTGAGAAAAGAAAGTCTGAGCTCCAGAAGTTGCAGGGGAAAAAAAGAAAAGGTCATGTGTAGCTGGTGGAGACTGTCTGCTCCAACACAGCAGACATGCTTCATTTCAGTTTTGCTTTTTATATCACATCCACCAGAAGAAAAACATCACCAGATTTAAAACATGGCTTTCAAACCTTCAAATTCCTATTCCACCACGCAACATCGAATTTGGGTCTTTTCAGAGCTTGTACCTTCTGCTCACCCCTTGTCCTCATCCGTTTGCCTGGTGCAAACCACCTTTACTCCACAGCAGCATTTCAGCTTAAAACCCTGTGCACGGCCACCAGCCCACACTGCAATGCACTGGTCCAACACATGGGACGCCTATAGGATCCCCAGGACACCAAGCTGCACTATGAGGAGCTGTATTCTTCCTTTCCTTGATCAGGATGCCCCCTAAGAAAGGGTTTGAGGGATCTCTCATCCCCCATGATATTACCTTCCAATTACCAAGTGCCCCAAGCCCCAGAAGTGCTTCTGATGCCAGACAGGGGCTTGGAGGTGTGCTCAGCCTGCTCCCCACACCAGCTCCCACCCCAGGGGCAACCAAGCGGATGGCCCTGGGGCAGTCCCAGGGGTGACAGTGCTGTGACAAGTCAGGCTGGAAGGAGATGCAGCCCTCAGAGCTCAGCACCCAGATGCAATGAGCCGAGGATGTGAGCAGGAGAGGGTTTCTGAGAGGCAAGGCTGGGGGTAAGGTACAGAGAACAAGACTGATGGCTTTCCAGCCTGGGTCAGAAAGTTGGAAACGATAGAGGAGATGCATACACAGGTAACGAAGGTGGATGAAGCAATGCTTTCCTGCCAGTCCCAGCTTCCCACAGCCACTGGGCCCCATAAGCACAGGGTGACTGCACCCATCCAGCTCCAGTGCAACTGGGGAGGGAGCAAGACCAATGTCTAACCCCTTCCTGCTGCTTTTCCAGCCCAGCACTAACCTTGGAGACAGCCCAGCTGGCGCGGGAAGCAGAGGGGCTGTGCTCCCCATCTCCTCCAACCTCTTCCTTCTGCCTCCCTGGCTGTTTGCACCCAACCATTTGCCCTGACACAGCCCAAGTTCATACCGTTGGCAATGCAGGCAGGGTCCTCAGCTCCTGGAACAGACACATGGGAGGTGCAGGCAAGCTGAGGAGCTAGCAAGGATGGCCACTCAGCAATTGGCCCTAGCAGAGAGACCCTGAACCCAGAGCAGCCTCCAGGGGAGCACCAGATGCCAAAGATGGAGTAGAGAGCCAGGAATATCACTGAACACAAAACAAAGAGGACCAGAAGAAAAGGAGAAAGGCACAAAAACAATCCTCCTGTAGACAGAAAAAGCCACACGAGGATCATCTCACCACAGAGTGCTGGTGAAAGCACTGGCCACCACACATTGGCACAGAACAAGAGATCACCCCAGTCCTTCCCTTCTTCCTTTTCCTGGGAATCTGGCACCCTGGAAAAACCTGCCCAGTCTTTGCATTTTGCAAACCTCAGCTCTAAAAATAACCATCAGTGCAAGTGACACATTTTGAGCAGAGCCGGCAAGCAGCAGCCCACAGAACCAGACTCACTTAGCATCAGCGGAGATGTGTTTTGTAAACAGGTTTTTTTAAGGTTGCTTAGTAAGCTGCTGATCAAACAACCAAAGCTGTTGTCTGATGTGGCAGAAATGAAGGGGGGACCCAGTGAGAGAGAAAAATCCCACAGAGGACAGGATGGGGAAAACACAAGGGGCTGGATCCCATTTCCCAGCACATCACTTGTGCCTCAACTCACACTTTTAAGATGGAGTTTCTCACCTCATAGAGGGATACCAGCTCAGCCATGCCCCCAGCACTGATGTCCACCTCACCAGTTGCCCGTAGACAGCAAAAACCCAATTTATACAGATAGCAGAGGAGCAGCCAAGGCCAGACAGAGCACTGCAATGGGAGGGGGCTGCGTACCATCTCCCAGCCTCCTCCCCAAGCCCCCAGGTAAGCAAGGTGCCATCCAGCCCCAGCCACTGCAGCTGCTCCCCAAGGTCTGGAATGATCACAGAACAGGAGGAATAGTCACCCAAACTGTTGCTTAGTTTAATTAACCACCATCTTGTGCAACTCCCATTAGTGACAGCCTGATTTGCTCAGGCACAGGCAGCAGACATGATTGCAATTTAAACTCACCATGCAGCCAACTTGGAAGCAGCCACCCTGGCCCACCACAGGCCTCATCCAGGTCATGGAAACCTGCAGAAGAGGCGCTCCTTTCCTTGAAGAAACTGTTTTAATTCATTGTAAACTGAGTTTTCTTTCCCAGCCCCACTGAAGGGAAGGCTGAGAGGATGCATGCAGCTTTGCACAGCAGATGCCATAGGGCTGGAGGGGAGAGGCCTGCGTTTCTCCCACCTTCTGCCGGGACTGGATCCATACCCTAAGCAGCAGCCCAGAGCTGGGGTTTCTCTCTGGACCTGTGCCTGTGGGCTCCCACCACCACATGAACCGTCTCCCAGCAAGACCTGGGCGAGGTAGCACAGGCAGCCACACCTGCAGTTGGGGAACTGGCCCATTCTGCTTGTAGCCTCCCCAGGGCTCCTTACTAACAGTGCCAGGTTGCACAGAGCCCTTCACCCTCCAGCACCCATCCCCAAAAGTCACCCTCAGTGATGGTTCAACATCAAACAGGCTGCCCAGCATGGACCAGTTTCCTAAAACCACTCGCACTGGTCTCAGTTGGACAGCACAAAGCTGATGGACTCCCAGAGGAACAAGGGGTTAGAGCCCACCTTCTGCCTGCAGCTCGGAAAAACAAGGCAGGGGAAATGCAAATGCTTTGCTGAAGCAGGAAGCTTCATAAAAATAGTAGCCACAGCTTAATTGGCCCTCTCTGGGGATCTGCTCACAGGGGTAAAGCTCATCATCGCCCAGGCCTGCCTACACCACCGTGCTTCAAGGCACTTTCCGCCTGGTTCCATGCTTATTTATAGGCAGCAGTCCTCAGAGAAAGGCAGGAGGAAATGAAGCTCAACCCCTTTCACAGAGAGCTTGACAACTTTGAGCTTTCTGCCTCCTGGCTAAGCAAGGAGGGGAGAAGTGCCAGAGGGAGCAGAAATCAGGCTCCAGCAACTCTTAGTACCTTGACTGTGCCATCAGACAGGTGCTTTACACCAGGAGCTCGGTGTGTTTTTAACAGGATCCTTCCTCATTAAATGAAAGCAAATTGAGTACTTTGGTATCAAAGGAACAGCACAAGAAGCCTGAGCCAGGCTGGGACCCATGGCCACTTGTGGCTGGCGAGCAGGCCTCTGAGCCTCTGCGTGGAGACAGGGTTTCACTGCCCTCGTTTAAACAACTGCCTGAGAAACCCAGTGTTTGACTTAAATGCCTCAGAGGCCACCTCTTGTGAAAAGGCCACATAACACAGCATGGAAAGTGCCAAGGATAACACCTCTGCAATGACAAAGAGGACAACAGTCCCTTCTAAACCAGTAACTAACACAGGAGCTGGACAAGGTTGGAGGATCCCCTTGGCATAGTGGTTTTTGGGGAAATCCCGCCCCAGCAAAGCATGGGGGCAACCCAGCCCTTCATTTTGCAGATGAAACAGCTCAATATCGCAGGGGAATTGTGGACTAATTGCTGCCAGAGAACCTGTGATCCAACCCGGTGCTCAGAGCAATGCCAGGGTAATGCCAGAGCTATCTGAAGGGGAGAAGCCCCAAAGGCTTCGCTGGGCTGCCGCCAAGCCTTCTCCCCAGTCCCCCAGCTCCCTCCTGTCTTGCTCATTTCTCAGCCTGACAGAGAGCTCAGCAGCCTCTCCCTGGGCACGAGGCCTCACAGTTGTGACTAATGGTGTGTTTTGACATCCCTGAAATACTCCAGCACTTCATTTCAGCCGCGGGAACAGGAAGGAAGGAGGGGACATGCTGGTCGGGAGCTGGCACCAGCAGGGAGGGGCAGGAAGAGCTCTTGCAAAAGCAACAGGCAGCAGTAGAGCAAAGCAGCCTGGAGAATGTGGGAGATGGCCGAGGGGTGGTTTGGGACCTGGAAGACACCCAGGAAGTCTGTCTGATCCACTCCTCTGTCTGTGCCTTCCCTGAAGCTCTGCAGAGGTGTAAGGCATGATTTATGTAATATTGCCCCACCACCACCAATTGCACTGCTTGAGTGGGACATGGAGATGCTCCACTAATTCCTAATGAGCCTGTAGCTGGTGGTGAGGGATGTGAGATTGGCCCAGACCCCTACCCAGGCAGGCAGGAGGCAGAGCCCCCAGCCTCTGCTTTGAGCTCTTTCCAGCTGAGCCAGGAAGGCACAGACAGGGTTCCCTAAGGAGGTTAATTAGCAATCATCTTCCCTGTGTTAAAACAGTCACCTCCGGCCCCAAGGGGGCCAGCTGAGACACAGCCCCAGCCTCTGGCAGAGGAGCAAAGAGCATCCCAGCCACCAGCCGGGCTGCTGGCCACGACCATCTGCCAGACAGCAGCAGCGGGGAGAGGAGCAGCCCAAGTCATAGGGTGGATATGGCTTGTTTCCTGACAGCTCTTGCTCATCACCAGCCGCTCCCGCTGGGGCTCAGACAGTCCCACTGCACCTCAACGGGCTGGCAAGCAGGGAAGAGCCTGGATGGGGCTCCAGATCTCCACCTGTGATCCCCAGAAACACAGAGGTGTGGAAAGCAGAACAGCCTTGGGAAAACTGGCCCAAAAGGGACCCTGCCCTGAGAGAAGAGCCAAGGGATGGCTCAGCACACCACCAGACTCCACCTAGCAAGCAGAGCCCCCTTAGCACTGAGGCAGAGAAGCCACCCTCCAGGCTGCATCTCCCCAGTGTCCACTCATCTGTGAGCATCCTCAGGGGCATCCATGGATCAACGCAACCACGGGATGCAGAAAGTTATTGCAAACTCCAGCTGCCATCACCAGGGTGCTGCTCACGGGAGTTTTCTGGGGTCACTGCAAGTGAGGAGCCCAGTGGCTGCAGTAGTGGTGATGGGGGAGAGATGAGGGGATTGTTTTCTCTTTTCAGCTGTCACCAAAGTCATCAGTGTGGCTGTGTGTGAGTGATTCACACCAGTGCATGAAAAGCCTGTGACTCACGCACTGGATGCAGTGGGTGGGTGCATTGACTCAAGCACGGCGGGGAGGGGGCTTCAGGGGCCTGCAGGCTGGCATGGCTGCAGGGACAGTCCTGGGCACAGTAGGGCAAAGACACTGCCAGGCAGGAGGTCACCACACACACTCAGATTATCGGTGCCCTCAGCAGCACAGGGCAACCTGAGGGAGACTGCATGTCAGCATCAGCCTGTCACCTGTCCAAAATAGGTGCCAAGGTGCAAGGGCCGCACTCTCACTCATCCTTTCACTAAGGAGAGGTTTACACTGCCCTCTGTGAGAGCAGAGGAGGAAACCCTCAGATGCTAGAGGGATGAAAATACTTCCCAAACTACAGCAAACAAACTTCCCACGTACCCCAGGACCACCGAAAGGTGAGCAAACTCAGGCAGACAGAGAGCAGAGGGGAACTCAGTGCTGGGGGACAGCCTGCTAGCACAACCATCTCCTCCACCTCACAAACCTGTAGACACACGTCTAGGAGAGCACAGCCCACCAGTGCCAAGATGCACCCTGTCTGTCTGTGCCAGGCTGCAGAGCCACACTGTGCAGAGTCCCCCCCTCCCCCCCACCAAAAGCTGACTGGAGGGACCCTCATCCTTGGTTCCCTGGCACCCCACCGCTGCACAAACATTTTGGGGGAGAGGAAACTGAAGGGAACCCCTCCAATAGACCCTCCCAGGTGGCTGGCACTTGTTTTCCACTTCCTTAGCGGGTGGTAGCAATGCCCCAGTCTTGCCAAAGATGCCAACAGCAGCAGCAGCCGCCGCCGCCAAGGCTGTGAATGCGTGTCTCATCTCGCTGTCAGCGCCTTCCCTAACGCTGCGAGTGCTTCATCTACCAAACAGCCCCGGCCATGGATCCTCACCAGCCCCGAGTGTCACCACATCCCACAGCATCCTGAGCCCAGACCTTTCTGGCTACCACACAGACCAAACCTGGCCTCACACGAGCATCAAGAGCAGGATGGGATCACCCACCTCGGGGGGATGTGGCCTGTCGGGGATGGCAGGGTGGTCCAGGTTACAAGTAGCACTTGTCTGATCAGCATGGTGGGGGAAGAGTTATCTCTGGCCCCTCTCCAGCCATGCAGAGAGCCAGCCGGAATGAGCACCGAAACACGCAGCAATGCAAGAGCAGCTGAGAGAGCTGCAGGAACAAGGCAAACAAACCCTCATTTTGGGGACCACTCATTCACCGCTGCCATCAGCAACACCCACGTAGGGGTCAAACTCGGTAGCGGCACCCAGACCCACAAAAAGTGGGAGACGAAGTAGAGAGATGACAGGAAATGCTGGGTACCCAGAGGAGGCTTCTGGGGCACCCATGCAGCCTGCACACCCCCAGCGAAGAGAGGGGTTCCCGGCAGGCCTTGGGCTGGTGGAGGGGACTGGAACTGGACCGGCCCACTGCTGGACCCCTCCGCTGCGCTCCGGGGCTCTCAAAGCTCCCAGGTGCCCTAAACAGAGGGAGAGAAGGGGCTTACACCCCCGGCCCGGCTTCGCCCCCTCTCCCCGGAGCATGAGGCAAGGCAGCCTCCGCGGCACAGACACCCTGGACACCCCCAGCCCCGCCAGCCTAGCCCGGACCCGGGGCCACAGCCCGGCCGCACCGCCCCCGGCCCCCGAACCACCTTAAGCGGAGCGCCGAGACTCCCTCCGCTCGGAAGCTACCTTAATAAAAACTTTGTCAGAGGAGAGCTGCTTTCCCGGGCGGCACCGAGACCCACCGCCGGGAAACCCTCGGGAAGGGGCAGGACGGGGAGTCGAGCCTCAAACTTGGGGTTCCCCCAGCACCTCCAAAACGCAGCTCCGTGGGGTGAGGAGAATCACCACACCATCGCCTCACCCTCCCAGCCCACCTGTCTCCACCGGCTCCTTCCCCCGCTCCTCCTTCCCCGGAGCTCAGCGCATCCCCGGCGGGCAAGACGAGACAAAAGAAGGGAGGGAGATGTCCACCGAGACGGGATCGCTCGAGGAGGAGGATGGAGTTAGCCCCAGCTGGCAGGTACTGCCGTCTCCCGGCCGTCTCCAACAGGTAGCAGTGAGGGGGGTGGAAACACGACGGGGGAAACACGATGTCCCCAAGACACCAGCGTTTTGGCTACTTCGGGAGAGCGAGCGGGAGCTGCCCGGGGCCAGCATCCCCGGCGGCTGCCAGCCCGGCAGCGCTTACCTGGCAAGAGAGGCATGGCTCCTGCGGGAGAGCTGGGCGAGGCCAGGGTGTTATTCCAAAGGCATCATTTGTAACAGAAAGGGAGGAAAAAAAAGAGCCGAGAGGAGGGAGGGAGAAAGGGAGGGAGCGGAGGGGAAGGAGGGAGGGAGAGACGAGGAGCAGGGAAGGAAGGAATCCGAGAGGAAAGGGGGAGGGGGGGTAAAACGAAATACACACACATACATAAAAAAGGGAGAAAATAGAGACAGTTAAAATCTGTCTCCTGCCCACACAGTGGAAAATAAATTTCTGACAATTGGAGAAAGGGAACTCGCACATATACCAGAAGGGGCAGACAAGGGATAACAAAGGAGGGAAGGAGCCGAGCTCCACCAAAAGAGAGCAGGAACTCCCCGGGCACACCCCCCTTGCACGCAGACACCGGGACGAGGTTGGGCTGCACAGCCAAGCAAACAGCTGCAGCTCTGCACACCCAGGCCAGCTTGGCCATCCCGGCGTCAGCCACCAGTCCATCAGCAGCAGCACCCAAACACCTGCAACCTGGCTCCTTCAGCAGGTTTGATTTGACCAGCTCAGCCCTATGCTGGGGCTGGTGACTGCTGGCCAAAGACTTCAAGTTGCTCCCCCTTTCCCCCAGCCAGTGTCAGGGCTCCCCAAGCCCTTATTTGCAGGCCAGGTCTCTGCACACACCTTGCTCCCGGGGCACCGGCACCTCCAGAGCTCTTACCACACAAAGAAAGCAGTTTTCTAGCCACCACAGATCCACACAAAATATGACCCTGCACTCCCTGTCCTTCTCCAATACAAGGCCTCCCCTTAATAAGCACCTAAAGCAAAGGCAGCTGTGGGGAGGAGGGATGTGGAGAAGATCAGCCAGAGACTTACCCCATGGCATCTGAAAGCTGCTGGTGAGAAGAGGTTGCATCAAAGCTTCTTTTAAGCCACATTTGCAGCCCACTTTGCAGAGGTGCATATCCCCACTGCTTCAGCCTGGGCTCCATTTGGCTTTCCTGGGCAGCACCCATGGACAACTGTGCTAGAAGGTATATGGTGGAGCTGGAGATGACACAGGCTCTCAGCATTTCAGTCAAGGAGACCCACACCACTGCCCAGTGGTGCTGCTGGACTAAGGCAGCAGCACACAGCTCTAAATTCCCCCTTAGCATGTGCAGGCAAAAGTCCTAAAAAGGCACAGCTCAGCACAACCATAGGAGACCCTAAAATCTTGTCATTGCTGGCTTCTCAGGAAGACAGCCCACTGCAGCCTTGGCTAGGAAGATGTTTGAGCTGGCAGACTGTTTAGGGATGGGTTATGTTAGTTTTGCTTTACCAAGACACTCCCCAGCTCTCACTGGCACCTCTGAGGCTGGAGAAGCAGCAGAGCCCAGCCGCTCCCTCACAGGGATCCCCACTTGTGCCACTCAGCCTGGGTGCTATCTCTTTAAAACCTTCATCCCTGAGTCTGAATGAAGCTGAAGGAAGAAAATCCTGGAGATGAGTGCTTCATTTAAACATCTGCTGTTCATTCAGGCACACAGTGAGTGTGCTCCTGCCCCAGTACACCACTTCTGCCAGCACCTCGGGGAGGAGGCACACAGAAAACCTGCCAATAGCTATCCTCTTTGGGATGCAACTGCCAGGACACTACACACCAAAATCCCAGGGCCATCATGGCATGTACAGAAGGGAAAAAAAAAAACAACACTGCCAGAGCACCCACATGCATCAGCAACACCATTCCTCCTGTGTTACTGTGATGAGCTGGCAGTGGCAGGGATGCAAAGAGAAGTGGTTTTGATAGCCTTTCGCACAGCCTTGCGCCCAGATCCTGTCCTGCAAGGCCTCCCTGCAACTTGGACAACCCCAGCGTGGCAGCCAGCCTGAACACACCGAGACAGCTTCCCCAGTCACAAGCCCAGGAGCTTTATTTAAATAAATATATATGCTGTTACTTGGGGACTGGTGATGCCTTGGATTCAGATGTCTCCATGGTTACCTGCTCGTGGTACGAGCTTGGGGTAATTGAACTCTGGGGCTTCACCATTCATCACCCATCTCCCTTTCCCTGCCTCCAGCACTCCACACAGCCCTTCTTCCTTCCCAGGCAAGGCTGCTTCCCGCTCCCTCCTAGTGCAGCGGGAGGGGGGAGTAAAAACTAGGCTCTCCCCAAGAACTCCTCAACGTGAATAATTTTGTCAGCTCCACGGATGATTAGACAGGAATGCAGATCAGCTTCCCCATCCCGAAAGAAAAGACAATCCTGATCGGCACGGAGACGAAGCTGAGCGTCTCCTCCTCCCACAGCCTGGCTAGACAGGAATGAAATATGGAGAGACGGCGTCAGGAGCAGCTTCGACATCCCCGCACCACGTCTCAGGGGAGTCAGTCGCAGAGGCAGCAGAGGCTCTCCCCGCCAGCAGCCTCCCTCCCAGCGAAGGTGAGTGCCCAGGGTGCAGGTTAGCAGCCTCAGGCTCTGGTTGGAGAGAGAACCCAAAAAAAATAGCAGAACCCCTGCCCCAAAAAAACAGCAGAACTGCAAAGCCCAGCTCAACAGAAATGAGCATCTTTTACATCCAGGAGCATCCAACTTTGCTCAGCCTCAAGCTTCGTGGAAGTGCCCAGAAACACTTGAGCCTCTGCTGCCCAAACTCAGCACCATTTCATTTGCAGACACTACCTGGTCTTGGAGCTATTTTCACTTGCTAACCTCTTGCTCCCATATGACAACACTGTGTAGAGTAACGTCAAGAAACTCTATTGCTTTCCTTCCACACAGCACAAAAGCCTGACAAGTTTTTCCCTCCTCCTTCCCACATGTACAGCCCCAAACACTTCAGATGCAGACTGATTGGAGACAGTTCAGAGGGCAGTAAAAAGAGTATAGAAAGGGTAGCAAAACACAACCCGTTGGGGCAAAAAGATGGAAAGAACTGGATTTGTCTCGCCTGGAAATCAGAAGGCAGAAGAGACGCGATAGCAGTCTTTGGTTATGTAAAAGGTTGAGACAAAGGGTGCTGGAATAAATCACACTGCATCCCCATGGGGAACAGGACAAGAAGTAATGGGCTGTAAATTGTACATTAGACATTAGGAAAGAAGAAAACTTGGTAGCAAGGATTATTTAAGACAGACAGCTGGGTAGCTGCTGGGATTTGAGAGCAGGTCAGACAAACCGCGCGATGAGGAATGGTCTGGAAAAGCAGCTCCACGCAATTCCTCTGTATCAAAATGAGATGCTCCTCCCCTGGGTTTTTAGCACTCAGTGGCTGTTCAGGCTGGCTTTGCAACGATTCCTGCCAAGCATGAGGGGATCTGCAGCTTTTTTTTTTTGGAGGTGGTTGTGGTGGGTTGACCCTGGAATTTTGTGGTGAGCAAATGCTGTTCTCCTTGGAGAGAGGAAGTGGCAATTGCCACAGGGAAGAGAAGTTGGGTTGCTGCATGACCTGTGTGGCTGGTAAAGTTTCAGAAAGCTGTGAAACTGCCTCTGGCTGAAAAATACACCTTCCAGTAAATGGCAAATGCCTACCCCCTAATGCCTTCATTAAGGTTTGTTCCCAAGGGCCTGCATCTGCCAAAATACACACTGCTGTTCATCAGGAAAGACCATGAAACTTGAAACATCCTTAATGATATTTAGTCTCTTCACAAGAACATGAACACTGTAACAAGGGCTGAGAGGGGAGGAAAAATGAGGTAAATCTTAGGGTGTTTATGTAAAGGGAGATTAAACTTTCCCAAAGTAGGAATTTTTCCAAAACCATACAATCCTTCCTAGAAAAAAACAACTTCTCAGTAATAGGAACTTTTGAGACTGTGCTGCAAAAGAAACCCAAAAAAGTGAGGCAGACAAAAGCACAGACCTTTCCCCTCTTGGAACCACACTTCTGGCCAGCTGAATCACAAGCAAGCTGGACTCTGAATGGGATGATCAAAACCTTTGTAGAGCTACCTGTTGATGGAAGCAAGTTAGACCTTCCTTCAGCCCACAGGTAAGACGAGAACTAACTCAATTTGTCTTCTGTTAAAAAAAGCAAAACCAAACAAACAAAATCGAATCTCATTCACCCATCAGCTATTTCAGAGGGTGAGGAAAGAAAAAAAAAATGAGCACTTTTCCCCTGGGATGCTCCGGCCAATTGTTGACAATTAGGTTAATGAGCAGAGAGGTGGCAGTCCCAACCTGTCAGGAGGAAAGCTGAGCCCACAGGGGAGATGCCTTTGCCCTGCCTGCTGCTCCACCTCAGACCCCTAGTTTATATTCTGGTTACAAAACAAGTGCTGTTCTCCATTTCCAAACTCCCAGCGTTCAGCTGAAGCACATCTTTTCCTGGCACTTGTTCTGCTTCAGTACCCAGGGTATAACTACGCCTCCTGTGTTTAAAATCTATCTGCCATCTGGGAAGCAGGCAGAGCCCCATACCCTTGCTCTGCTTCTCTCTGACTGCAGCCACACGGATCTGAGCACACAGATCCTTTCCCCCCTCCTCCCCTTACTCGTTGTCTGAGCTGTTTGTCTAAAACCTGAGCCATTTCTCGGGGTCTGTCTCACAGCCCAGTCAACATGGAGAGAACCAGTGCCAAAAACCCATTTCTTTCTGATCTGATTGTTTGTTTTCTTGCCTTTCCAGTTTGGGATTTTTGACAGGGAGCCATGTGAAACCAACTGCTCATTGTTTACTGGGAAGCCTGCGGCTGCTTTTTAGTCATTTCACTCGCAAAAAGACCCGAGGATGCGACGGAAAGTCAATTAGCTCATTGCAATAGCCCATGTTTGCAAAGCTCTTTGGTGTCCACACATTGGGGAAAGCCACCCAAACAAGTACTCTGGGCATCATTGCTGGACCAGACCAAGGATGCTCTCTCCATGCTGCCCAGTTACTTCCTCACCTGCTCCCACAGCTTGTGCCTACAGCAGTGCCTCAGCCAAGGCACCTCTTCAAATCCTCCCTGCTTCATCTCTGAAAGCCACAGCTGATCAGGAGAGTTTGGAGAGAGAGAGGTACAGAATCCCTGGGTGGGCAGCCCAGCAGCAGAATCCCCAGATCCATCATCTGGATGGCATCTTCCCATATCCTTCAAAAAGTCCACCCTCCTCCCTCATGCTTGGGCAGGGTGGGCAAGTCCTCACCCTCAGGTCGCCACAAGCATTCAAGAGCCAGAGATCAAGTCACCTCCCTATGTCAGTCCAAATGTACTAGGTCCCTTTAATCACACTTTTGGGATTAAACTAACTCTGCATCCCCCCACTTGCACCCCAGAAGGGAGCATGTTATTCCCAGTGCAAAAATACAGTATCAAAGTCCCTCAACACCCACCAGCTGCTCCTCCCCAACCTCAGGCCTCAGCAGGGTGGGTTTCAGCCAGGGGTCTTCCAAAGCAGACTCTGCTCCTCTCCTGGCCATTGCTTCCCCACCCTGAGTAACACACAGAAAGGTTACCAAGCACTCACCAGCATTTTGGTCTCGTCTTCGTTACATACTGCTACTCCCATCAGCTGCAGACCTCCACCAACAAGAAAAATACATCTTGTATTGTCTTTCACGTTACTAGAAAAGATCCTTAACTAGAACAGTTTAGGGCTGAGTCTATGTCCAGAAACAACCACCTTCTAATGCTTCTCCACACTTTTCATCCACTCCAGATTCTGCTAATACCATTTCTATTCAAGTCAAGCATAAGTCCTAAATCTTTGCTTCTAAGTATCCTGGTGATGTTATAAGTAACACCAAGTTAGCTCATTATGGCTCATTTTCTATGGCTACCTGTTGATGGAAGGAAGTTAGACCTTCCTTCAGCCCATGGGCAAGATGAGACTTTGCTGTTCAGTGTTTCTTCAGCCAAGCTCAGATGTTGAGACGTTGACATGCCCCAGTCACCTGGTGCATCAGGCAAACGTTGCAATCCCCACTGTCCCCAAAATTTGCACAGTGACAGCCACCATTAACAGGAGCCCTCAGCCAGTCCTGCTAAAATTCTTGACTCATAGAATCATTTTGGTTGGAAAAGACTCAATGTAATATGTTCAGCAGATGAGGGGGGGTTCAGGATCCTCTTCAGTTGCAGTAAGATACAAGTTTGTCATAATCTGTTATTAATTGAATCTGGTTGGGGTTTTTTTCATCAAAAAGGTCAACATGTAACAGTTCAGCCTTCTCTGAACTAAGCTTCTAGGGTAGCAGAAGATGAACAGGGCTTTTTGAAGCCTCTGGCAGCACCCAAGGCCACAGCAAGAACAGGAGAGCAGATGCTACAGATTCTCTTGATTCCCTGCATTTTTTCTAGCCCCAGCTGGGACAGCAGCCACAGTTGGGCACAGTCTGATCTTCACCCCAACTTCCAGACCAAGGGACCACATGAACCTCAAAAGCCTCATGATATCCTTGTCCCAAACACGTCCATCCAAACACTCAAAGCTCAGGAGCCCCAGAAATTTTCACAGGCTGAGCTTTACCCTCTCATTTGGGATGTCCTGCTTTGATTCAGCATGCAGCATCCTTTCCTCCCCCTTTGGCATCCAGAAAGAGAATGGATTTTGTTTTCCAAGCCTTTAACCAAGGGATGTGTCTGGAGACAGCGGCTTACCCAGCCCTCTCTGGCCCTTGTCACTGCCCATGGATCTGAAGCCACATGGCTGCAAAATGACCTTAACACTGCAAAGGGGGTCACTACACACCCATCATACCAGCTCCTTAGATAACCCCCACACTGCCAGCCTGCCCCAGCTTCACATGAAGGCGCCAAAGAAGCTAGAGATCCTCTGAGCAAAGCTGGCAGCGATGCTTTTGTGGGGGCACAAGGAGACACGCACCACTCCAGGCAACCAGCACCCCCCAGGGCTGCTCAGCCTTTGAGGCACAGCTCCAACACATGATAAACAACAATATTAGTGAAATAACATCTAAACAGATCCAAATGGGATCCTCCTGGCAGCAGGCAGGGCTTCTCTCTGCAGGAGGCACCCGCAGATGCAGATGAGCAACAGGGAAATAGCTCGTAACGCTGAAGGGCTTTTTTGGCATCTCTCTCCTCCTGTTGCAGCTCATCACAATCCCTGTCACTGGTCAGTCTCTGCACCAAACAGAGCTTTTCTCTCCCCACGGCACTCTTGGAGGGACAGGCAGGGCATTTGGGGATGCACACTCAAGTACTGCCACTTAGAGAGCTATTTTGCAAAGCCTCCTCTATATTCCCACCCCTGCCCAGAGGGAAATTCATATTTTAGCCCCAAGGATCCCAACTTCAGGCAAATCAGCCTCCATAAACATGAAGCAGCACCCAGGGAGCAGGAGGGGAGCAGGGATTTGGTTGCCCAGACAGGAGTAGAGAGGGGAACAATGGGCAAGGATCTGCAGCAGCACTCCCAGACCTGCCTGCAGAGCCAGAGCTGTTGTTCCCAGTGCTTCCATCTAATCCAAGCTCCCCACATTATACCAGCACATATCCTAAAGCTACTCCACACCTCTCATCCCTCTGCTTGCTGGAGACATTTACAATGGGTGTTAAAGCATTACAGGAGTGGCTGTCAGATATTGTACTTACAGAAGCTGGGATCTCCAAGCCAGCTCTTATCAGGCTTAGTACAGTTCTCTCAGTGTCTATCAGGAGAAATGAGATTTCAAGGGGGCTTTGAGGAACTTTGTATCCAGAGCATTCAGCTAAATTCAGGGGAAACTGGTAACCACTGAGGAAAAAGCAGCAGCCTGCAGCTGGAAGGGCACAGAGAACTGCACCAAGGCTTTCCTCAGCTAGTGGCCAGTATGCCAGGCCAGGCCTCAGACTTTCCCAGTGGCCAGCAGGATGCTGGGATGTGCTGTCAGGACAGCCTGGGGCTGACTCTGACTTCCCAGGCAGAGTGTGAAGGCTGCTGCTCCAGCCCCAGACTGCTACCAGCAGGGCACAAGGCAGCTGGATTAAAGCACAGGTCATTAGCTAGGTGACATGGAAGACTGCAAGAGCACACAGCTTCCTGCCACGGACAGGCAGAGCAGCCTGGGCATCTGTGTCAACCTCAGGCAGGAGCACTGAGCACTCCCCAGGCAGGGCTGGTACATACATGTACTAGAACAAGCCTGGTGTGATGAAGTCCAGATTTAAAGCTGCCTGTGCCCCAAAACTACATGAAGAATGAAGATTTTAAGATTGCAGAGGAAATACAGAAATGATGGGTAGCAGCTGATGGAGCACAGGCTGGTACCCAGCTGATGGAGAGGGCAGCAGCTACTGCACTCTTTTTAGTCTAGAAATTCAGACCAGGATTGAACAAGGGGAAAAGAAATTGCTCTCAAGAGCTGAGCCCAGCTGCATCTCTCTGCTCTCAGCTCCCTTTCTGCCTTCCTCAGCCATCTGGGCTGCAAGACCTGCTGGACTCACCCTGACCAGACCTTAGAAAGATTCTCCATCTTTCCCTTGGGTCTCACCTTAGGGGAGGTGCCCAGAGCTGCTGGCACCACCTCATATGGAAATAACCCTCCCATGGGTAAGGAGGGCATGCAGAGGGAGAGAGGGGGGGAGAAGCTGGCAACTGAAAAGAGGGCAGAAGACAGCCATCAGATTCAGAGAGCTGTCACAAAAGGAAAAAAAGAAGAGCTGCTGGCTTTCCTCTGAGGAAGGCAGCGAGAAGCTTCTGCTTTGAATCCCAGGATTTCAGCAGATTCAGCCAGTGTGCTTCGCTGCCTGCTTCTCTCCCCACACCTTCCCTTGCAGCTCACAGTTGGGCCGTTTCAGCTGAAGGCAGCAAGGAGCCGAGGAAACTGTTGCTGGGAAACTGTTCCAAAAACCCTGGCTAGACAAGCACCTACAAACACAGGGCTGGCAGTACCCGAGCAGCAGGGGCTGGCACGAGCAACAGCCTCTCTGTGGTGATGGCATCAGTCCCTGTGTTCGGACACACCATCCACCTAAGCCCAGCCCAGGCAGTCACACATTTAGGATGGAGCACACAATGCTGATGCTAATCAGAACAGCACATCTGCTAAGCAAGCAAGGTTTGATATCGTGGTCCACTGGGTCTCATTAAAGGTCTTACTGTGCCCATGCAGAGGTGATTTCCCCTCAAAACACCTTTGGTGCTGGGTTGCATTTGCTCCCTCTTGGGCTCCCATTCTCTGTCGTTCTATAGACCAAAGACAAAATGGTTCCCTTGTAAGTGCCCACACTTCTCATACCTGTCCCTGAGAACGTGTTAGAGCCTGTAACAAGTTTACTCCTCTGAGAGCATTACCTGTCTGCACTGCAGCCTTGAGGGATTTTGCTGGCTATCCCCCAGCCTTGCAGAGGGACACATTTAACCTGCATAACCCAGGTGAAACACAAAAGGAGTATCTAGGAGGCAGTTACAAGCTCCTTTAAAAGAAAATATTGTTTCCTATATTAAAAACCACCTCTCTTTGCACAAATACACTGTACTATACATGTTTTGCACAAGACTGATCTCAAAACGTTCATTTCATTAGATGCACACAGCGCCCTGCTGTAAAACTGCCTGCTTAGCCTCAGGAGCTCCCCAGCATTCCAGCCCACCTCATGGCAGGGCTTCAGCTCCACTTGGAGGGTTTCTGCCCCCAAAATCCAAGCACAACCCATCTCCAGCCTGCTGCCACAGAAGGACATCACTTGCTCTCTGCAAGAGACAAATGCCTTGCATTTCTGGCCAGCTCTGCTCAGCAGCAAATGAGTTCAGCCCACCTGGCAGATGGTTAAATGAATGTTTGCCCCACGAGGCATTGCCTTTAGGGGATTTTTTTGGAGCTCCATGCGTTTCCTCCAATGCCCAGCATCAGGATTACAAGCAGCACATCATTCATTTCTCTTGCCCTGAAGCCTGCAGTTACAGTACTGGGGTGCAGCTGCCTTCCTGCTCCCAGGCAAGCTCCCAGATAGCCAGCTTTGGGGGGACCTTGGCTACAACTGCTCCAAAATACAAACCTTGGAGGTTTAGGGCAGCAGAAGCCCCAGGTGTCTGTCAAAGGCCTAACAGATGTGGAAGAAAGAGACAAGGATGGCCTTAAATGCAGCAGAGATTGAGAGCAATTTATACCATGGGATAGTGTCCTCTGGGAATCATCTCCCTCCCCCTCCCCTCTTCACTGTCCATTTCTTCAAAGAGCTAAGGAGGGAAGCTCATGCAGCCCCTGCTCAGCCAGCAGAGAGATTTCCCCATGCCATGACACGGCTTCTCTGTGGATGTAGAATGCTCTTTGCCCTCCTCACTGCCTCCCACTCCAGGCTGAGCAGCAGCTGCACATGTGGGACACTGATCTCAGCTGGGGATGCCTTGTAGCACCAATAAAAATGATAATAGGAACTGGAGGGTGAATTAAACATATGAATCACTTCCTGTCCTGGCTTTTCCTGCTCCTATTGTTTCTCTTATCCCCTCAGAAAAAAAAGCTCAAGGAGAACATTCATTTCCCTTTCCTCCCTGTGCTGCAATGAACACCGAGGGGGGTACTTTTCCTCTCCTCATTTTCCACTGACAGCAGAGCTGTGCCAATGCTCCCAAGACCATTTCCCCATCACATGGTGAAGCAAACCCTGCTAGAGCCCCCCTAAGGCAGCTATAGCCCAGACCCAGTCTTTGCTCTGCCTATTCTGCTGCAGCCTGGGGCTCTCTCCATCCCTTAGGTATAACCTGTGCTCTTTGTGCAGCCTTCCTGCCCCATGTTCCCAGAGGGTGAGTGCACAGGCACCTCAAAGCCTCTCAGCACATCACAGTCTTCCCTGGATGAGGCTGGGCACAGTCACTCTGCCAGCCATGAGCCTCCAAGGGCACTGGACAGACCATGACTTGGGGAAAAACATCTTTCAAGCTCAAAAAGGCCATTTCTCCCCAGGAGCTCTCCCTCAACTTGAGGGCACAACCAGCAGAGCAAAGGATGGCTTCTTGAGGACCCTGACAGGGGTTTGTTTGCAGAGCAAGTTGCGGCTCTCCTGCCATTTCCTCTGCCCTAGGAGCAATACTAGCAATTCTGCCCACAAGGTTTCCTGCCAGAGCAGCCTGTAATTATGGCCAGCAGAGAGGATTAGCTGGGCCAGCCCCAGGGGGTTCATCCCTCTGCCCTGATGGCACATGGCAGCATTGTGCTGGCCTACCCTAGTCCTCCTCTGTTTACCTTGGCTGCAATATTGACTGCTCCAGCATAGAGAGCTCATTACCCTCTGCAAAGAGATGCTGTCAGAGAAACGAGTCAGGCAGGACACCCCAAAGCAGCAGAAAGCCTGGCAGGCACAGACAGTGAAAGGACATCTTGCTACAGCTGAAAGGCAGATGGATGCAGCCATCACCACTCAAAATCCCATTAAAACCCTCTGCCCACGGACAGCGGATGTAGCACAGTGGGGGAAGGCTTTGGCATCAGCTTTTCCTCCTGCTTTGGGGCTCCTGGGCTATCCCTCCTCACTCTCCTGCCAAGGCAAAGGGAGCAGAGCAGGGCAGAGTTTGCAAAAGCCCCAAGCAACACAAAGCACCAAGGTTGCAAAGCCCTGGTAGGCGAGTAGGAACTAAGACCATTCCAAGGGGGCAGGAGCCCAGGAGAGATAGATTCTTCTCATCTCAATAGCAGATACTGTCTTAGGTACTCCCAGGGCCATATTTGTTACTGCCAAAGAGTATTTAGTGCAAACCTAAGAGGGCACTAAAGGTTTGTGATGGTGACTAAAGCTGCATCTCTCTGTGACAGCACTGCCCAGGCAGAGAGGAGGAATGAGCCACCATCTAGACCTACCTGACCCCAAGGAAGAGATGCTGATCTGGGCTGTGCTTGCTCAGGTCCAGCACTTCAGTGAATGCATCTGGGAGCACGAGAGATTTCACCTCCAGGAGCACTCCAAAAGCAGCTCAAAATTTCCATACTGAATAACCACCTTTTATTTGCCAGCTGAGACAGCTGAGTGTTGAAGCACTGCAATTCTCTAATGGGAAAAGCTTGTTTTGTCAGCTCAGGGAAGACTAAATTGATGCCACCTGAATTTTCATCCACCTCTCCTAACATGTGCTCCCCTCCAGCTCCTCCCATGCCCATCAAGAGGCAGTTTGCAGGCTTCCCATGCCTCACGTGCCAAGCAAAAGAATTTCTGCCCTGACCCACACACAAATAATGTCCAAAAAATTCCAACTTCTCAGCTACAAAAGGGGTTCACCCATGGTGCCAGAAGAACATGTCACAGCAGGGATAACCTCCATCTTGAAGAAAGATTCAAGTAACCACAAAACAGTTTCACTTCAGCAACAAAAGCAGATTTAATCACAAAAGTAGGATTTTACAAGTCCTTAGGGGAGCCCACAAAACACACACCAGAAGGCCTTCTGCACTGGAAGCGTAGCTGCAGGTGGTTTACAGCAAGAATTCCAAGAAAGAGACAGAATACTGCAATTTGTCTGAAATTATCAAATGCTTCAGCCCAAAACTCCCTCACGAGATGTTGAGAAAAACCAAATCAGCAGCCTAAGCCATAAACTGAATTCATCTGCCAGAAAGCAACAAGGACATCCAGTACAAAATGGGAATAAGTGACTGATAACCAGCACACTCATAATACAGCACCAGGGAGCAGCCCAAGCATCTGGTAGCATTAAGAGCCCAGGGCTGTGGTTGTGGGGAACCAGAACAGCTGTGGCTGGGATCAGAGCCTACACCAGAGACATGAGCAGCTTAAGGGCAGGTGACATCTCCTGTTGACAGAGGACCACAGTCCTCTGGCCAAGGCAGTAACTGATTCACAGACACGTTGCTGGGTACTACAAGTATCACAGCTGCTTGGGGAGAGAGTGAAGAAGGCTTCAGTCACCAGCAAAAGTGCTGCAGAGGTCCCTGGAGCAGCACACAGCAAAATCACAGCACAGGGCTCTGCAAGCTGCTGGCTGGGAGATGCTGCAGTGGAATCAGCTCGAGCAGCGCTGGCTGGGGCTTGGGTAAGCTAAAGATAGGACTGGGAGCAGATCAGACCAGGGCATGAGGTGATGGGTGACTGCAGAGCTGCCAACCATGGCAAGACCAAAAAGAGCAGGGCCTTGGGAGCGAGCAACACTGGGATGAGAGGCAGGGAGCTCAGAGTGGTTCTGCTGTCTCCATTGCAACAAAAGCCAACGAAAACAACAGCCTTGAATTTGTATCAGAGCACAATGAGTGCAGAACAATAGACAGCTCTTCTCTTTTGTTTTGTTTTTTTTAGATACAACATGCAATTAACCTGTGGGACTCATTCACCACACAGCTAATTGAGAGCAAGAACTCCAGGGAGCTGAAAACAACGAAGTGACATGTGCAGCAAAGAGCATCCGTGCTCACTGGGGGGGAAGAAGCGTCCCTCAGCATGGGAAGAAGTGTGTCCCTTGAGGTGGTCTTTCCCAGAGGCTCTCCCCCACCAGATACCTGCTGCCCAGGGCCTCAGACATCATCTCCAAGGGCATGGGCTAAGTGCTGCTTTGTCAGGATAGAGGGAAACCAAGGAGATGGAGCAACTCTGCAGTGCTCCAATGACTGCACCTGGGTCACGAGTCACCCTGAGAGCAGGGCTGGGAACAGGCATGGCCCAGGTGTCACCCAGGAACACCTTGAAGCAGGGTCCTTCCCAGACAGAGGAGGTTGTGGTGTCTACTTACAGTCAATAGACCATGCTGGAACAAGGAAAGATCAAGCCTTGCTCCTTATTTGCACCTTTCTTTATAGCCATGATCATTTTGAGGCCATTTCCAACACCCCACCACTCAATTGAGCCTTATCACGTCTGCTAGCAAGAGATCTGCATCCTAAAATGGCCAGGGCCTCCCAGGTGAGCAGCCTGCTCTCAGCACACTGCACCCCCAGTCTGACACCAGTGTTCCCTGTATGTACACAATTTGCTCATCACCAGAGACCATGTCCAGCCCAGGGCTGCTCTCCAGAGGACTGGTGTGCTGGGATGTCACCCCAGCACGTGCCTGGGCAGGATCTCTGAATGCAGTGTTGAAAAAGCAACATCGGGAAAAAAAAGTACCTGAAATTGCCCTCATGGAACAATCTGATTCATGCTCCAGCAGCCTTCTGCTCACTTACAGCTGAGGAGCACAGAGGGAGGGAGGAAAGCTGCTAAATGCAGCCTTTCTTCACAGGGCTGGGATAAGGAGGGGGTTTGCCTTTCCTGGCTAAAACCTACTGCTGGTGTATCTGGCCAGACAGCACAGCACTGGCCACCTCATAGGATAAACATCAGCTTCAGAACAGGGAGATCTATTTCACAGGTCTCCATCCCTCAGACCCATCTCTGGGAGCTGGCAGAAGCTGCTCAGTCTCTCTCAGACACGCTTTATTCACAGAACCATAGAATCACAGAATCACAGAATGGCAGGGGTTGGAAGGGATCTCTAGATCATCCAGCCCAAACCCCTGCTAAAGCAGGTTCCCCTCGATCAGATCACACAGGAACGTGTCCAGGTGGGTTTGGAAAGACCCAGAGAAGGAGCCTCCACACCCTCCCTGGGCAGCCTGTGCCAGGGCTCCTCACCTCACAGCAAAGAAGTTTTTCCTCGTGTTTAAGTGGAACTTTGTGTTCCAGCTTGTGCCCATTAACCCGGTCCTGTCACTGGGAACTACAGAAAAAAGCATCACCTCAACCACCTGACACCCACCCTCTAGACACATATAAGCATTGATAAAGTCCCCCTTCAGTCTTCTCTTTTCCAGGCTAAACAGCCCCAGGGCTCACAGCCTTTCCTAATCTCAGGGGGATTGGCAGGAAAACCCCAAACCTGCCAGCACTGAGCATTCCCAAGGAGCTCCACGAGCAGCCTGTCCAAGCTGAGATCCCAAGCATTGCCAGGGATGTGGAAGGCAGGCCTTGCCAGATATTTTTGGAGGGAGTTCTTGAGTTGACCATACACATGTCATCCCCAGCAGCCAGGAAAAAATGACTGCCCAAATCCATTGCAGCTGCTGCCAGTGAGGAGGATTGCTCAAGGAGGAAAAACAGATGGGCTAGTGACCCACTGCTGCCCAGGGCCCACCGCTCTCTGCATCCCATCTCCTGTGCTTCAGAAAGGCAAAAGCCTCCTCTAATATGCCTTAGCACATGCTATGTCATCACCAGGAGCCCTGAACTCTCATCTAGTTAATGGAAACAAGGAATTGCTTCTTCCTTGCAGGATCAGCAACAGTCCCCGTCTTCCTCGGCCCAATGCAGGGTGATGCCATCACCTCCCATGGGCCTCCCAGTTTCTGGAGCCTGCAAACATTGTGGCAGAGGACAAAGACAAGCTCCTGCTCAAGCCTCAAATCCAATGCCAGCAGCATGGTCAGAAAGCAAGAGGCCTGACATCCTCAGACCCAGGAGGGCAGCTGATCTCAACCCCCAGCCCACCTCCTGCCACAGCCAGCCTGCTCAGAGAAGTGGCAGAGAACAAAATGCTCTCCCAGGTTCAGCAGAGGTCATTTTCATTTCATAGCCCTCCATGGCCTTTTCTTTCCAGGTATTTTCACCACACCTTGAGCTCAGATTTCTTGTTTTCTTTAAGCATCCCCAGCTGCCTGCAGTAAGGAATCCTTACCACTACCCCCACTGCTGCTTCCAGCTGAACTCCAATAGATCTCTCAAAGTCCAAACCCAGGTAATTCCCACATACCCTCTCTGGCTCACTGGTGATTTTATAGCAAAGAAACCTCAGTCACTCCCTCAGATCTCCTCTTCCCCCACCCTAGAAAATATGCAGCGAGTAAGCTGATGACAGGAGGAATCTCCAGCAGCGTGACCCAAGGGGGACAGGACCTGGCAAGGAGACCTGCCCATAGCATCCTCCATCTGCCAACAAGAGGTGTGTAAGATGGGGCATATGGGTCCCCTGATTCCCCTCCAAGAGGGTGAGCTCAGCAGCTCTCTCCAGACAGCACAGCAGCTGATGATGCTAATGGCCATCTCCCAGCCATCTGGTGGCCCCAGGTCCCTTGCCCCAGGCTGTTTCTCAAGACGCCAAGTCCATTGGAGTGGGGATCTCCTTGGGGAGCTGCAGAGCAGAACAAGAGCAGCCAGGAGCCAGGAGTGACAGGGGCTGGAAGAGGCTGTTTTACAGCTTGAGCGAGACAACAAGAAAATCATTAATTCCAATCAACTCGTTCTACGCCCATGAGGTTTTTATTTTATTACTTTGGAGACTGCAGAGGGTAATTTATCGATTAAAGGCGGAGATGATGCTGAGCAATTAAAATGAATGCTGCATCTGGGTGCTCAGAAGGACAGCTGGCAAGGGGTAGGAGAGTGCCAGGCTCTGGCAGGGGTACCTTTGTACCAAGCAAGAGGCCAGAGTAGCTGCTGCTGGCGGGACAAGCTGTGTGGTCACAGGCAGGAGAGCAAAGCAAGGGTGCTCAGGAGGAGAGAGGGCATCATGGGGCATCAGCATTCAGCCAGAGGGTTCTCTAGACCCCAAATCCTCATGGAGTAAGGACAGCACCTTGCACTGTTCCATCCCAAGTGCCTGGCTGCACAGGGCAAGGAAAAGAGGCCAAAAGGATGGCAAAGCCAGTGCTGGTAGCGCAGTGGCTGCCCAAGAGCAGAGTGTCTCTCCTCTAACCTGGTCCTCTCCAACCTCCAGTCCAGCAGAAAGGGCCCATGACACTGCCAAGGGTGCAAACACCCACCCAACAGCACTGAACAACTCCACCATGAGGACCTTGCCTCGAGGGGAAAGGGTCCCCCAGACACCCCCTCACCCCAGCTCCTCCTCCTTCATTCCAAGTGACCGTCTGTGACCAGGCTCAGCTCTGAAAGGAAAGCCTCGAGGGAGCATCGAGGGATAACTAGGAGGTATAAAATAAACAAAAGCATCCTGTGCAATGGTCCAGAACTCCTTTAGGAGGGACTGAGGCCAGCAAGCAGCCGTGGGCCCCCGGCAGCCCCGCCTGCCCAGGGATGCCCGGCTCCCCGGTGCCTCCAGAGCAGCTCGCCGCGGGCAGGAGCCCCATCTGCCGGCTTGGCCACGGAGGACACACATGCCAGGACACACAAGCCCGGAGCTGAGCAGAAACGCCTCGAGGGAGTGGCTCAGGGAATGTTGCACAGGAGAGGAACCCACGGACAGCCCTCCACAGATGCCCCTGAAATGAGCCTCACCATCCCAACTTCCCACCTCCAAAAACCACCTGCTCCCCACTGCAGCAAGACCTTGCTCCCCCCCCACACACACACAAATGCACAAGTGAGGCTTTTACCCATCACTTGCACCCATCACCCACAACAGGGTGTGAGTCGAGCCCCCAGAGCCACCCACAGCAAGGGAGGAACAAACCCCATGGTGACCCCCAGGTCAGGGCCACGGCACACAAGGCACCCACGGAGAAGGTGGGATGGAGACATCAAAAGGCTGCTGGCAGCTGAGTAGAGGCACTAAATATTGACACAGCCTGTCATCAGCCCCCGGGGGGGGGAGGTGGCAACTCTGCCACTGAAACACAACCAGCATCACAATCTTTGTTTAACTAGGAGGGCAAGAAAGTTAGTTAAACATACCCAAGGTGGGGAGTTAAAAAGAGGCAGGGCAAAGGGAAGTGAGTGCTTGGGCAGTGCAATGAAAAAGCCCAGTTCTGGGAATTCAGGGAGAGTTTAGTAGTCAGGGGGTATCAATACCCCCAAAGCACAAGAGCACCCCTTGCTCACCATGGTCATGGAGCCAGGGCTGGGGAAGGGCACCCAGCTGCTGGCAGTAGCACCAAAGGTGTTCCTGAGTGGCAAATACCCCATTCACAGGGAGCTGCAGGAGAGCAAGGAGGGCAGGCTGAGGCAGGGGGAGGCATTTGATGGCAGCAGGATGCAATTACTCAGACTGGAATTAAACTGGGACTTAGGGGCTCACCAAGGAGCAATATGTGCAAGGTGACCATTAAATGGTGCCTCAAAATAAGATGCAAATAATCCCTCAGAGCTACTTATTTGCTGTTCCAGGCACTTAAATGCTATACATAGCCACGCAAAGGACAGTGCTCTTCAACCAGTGCCATGTGCTACAGCAGTTAGAGGACCACAGCTCCCAGGAAAGACCTCCAGGGCTCAGCACAGAGCCCCCCATACCCTACATTTTGCAGGATCAAAACTTACTTGAGCTCCTTGTCCTCAGCTGGAAACAGGGCAGCACATGCTGTTTCACTCTGCCCATGCTCCTTCTCTTCAAGCACTAAGCTGCAGGCAGGACCGAGGAGGAACCTCAGATGAACAGGACAGCCAGCAGCCCCCAGACAGTCCAGCTGGGAACTGGGAACCCTGGGCTGAGGTTATATATAGCCTTTGGTATAGGTTGTGGATGTCATTGGCATTTCTGTCTGTAGGAAGGCAGGGGAGGTTGCTGCAAAGCAGGGGACTCATCCTCCTGTCTTCTCCCCTTTCAGCAAGCATGGATGCTCCAGAAAGGTTAGTGTTTTGCTGGTGTTCATGCAGTACCTTTGCTTGGCTTCACCTCCGAGCCTCTTTTACATCAGGCCACCCCACAACCACTGCTGTCCTGGCCCCTCTTAAAAGGGGAGCTGTGAAGCAAGCCCTTGCTAAGAGCCAACCTGCTGACGCTGACACCATCTGCCCTCAGCCCCAGGAAATCTTCTGTGTTGAGGACACAGCAATGTCCACAGCGTCACCAGCCCTGGAGAAAGCACATGCTGCAGCCTCCTCAGCATGGCAGACCCCAGTGAGAGATGCTAGAGGCTGGAAGTGTCTTGGGGTGTCCTTAAAGCTCTGGGCCATAAGGAAAGCCAAAGTCACAACTATTCTCATTTTCTGAGGCACACACGGAGGGATCAGGTCACCCCACTGGCTGCTGAGCATCTCCTAATAGAGCCAGGAGAGCAGGTTCAGCAGCTGCCTGGTAAAACCTGAGACTCCCCACGAGGTGAAACAGAGAGATGCAAAGCTGATGCGCAGACAGGCAGCACTTCAGGGCCGATGGCATATTTGGACCTGTCCCGTGTGCTCTCAGGCTGGGACAACCCTGATAATAACTGCCCGTGGGAGAGCAGGGGACGCTGAGCCAGGGATTGGACTGAGACTCCCTGGGAAGAAACAGCACATGGCAGCAGGCAGCTTCTGTCTGGCAAGCTACTGCCGACCTCCACGAGAGGGCTTTGCTGTACAAGGAAAGGAAATGAGAAGAGCTCCATTCACAGCCTGCTTCCATTCGGGTCCTGTCTTTGCCCCTCCTCACCAAGGGCCTAGCAGGCAGCAGCAAGACACAGTCCCTTACAGAATCATAGAATAATGGGAGTTAGAAGAGACATCTAGAGATCATCCAGCCCAACCCCTTGCTAAAGCAGGTTCCCCTCGATCCGGTCACACAGGAACGTGTCCAGGTGGGTTTGGAAACCCCCAGAGAAGGAGCCTCCACACCCTCCCTGGGCAGCCTGTGCCAGGGCTCCCTCACAACAACACCAAAGAAGTTTTTCCTCGTGTTTAAGTGGAACTTTCTGTGTTCCAGTTTATGTGCATGATCCCTTGTCCTGACACTGGGAACCACAGAAAAAAAAGTGTCATCTCATCCTCTTGACATCCACCCTTTAGGCACTCACAAATGCTGATGAGGTCCCCCCTCAGTCTTCTCCAGACTAAACAGCCCCAGTTCCCGCAGCCTTTCCTCATAAGGAAGATGTTCCAGTACCTTGATCCCCTTGGTAGCCCCTGCACTGGCCTCTCTCCAGCAGTTCTCTGTCTCTCTTGAGCTGGGGAGCCCAGAACCGGACACGGGACTCCAGATGAGGCCTCACCAGGGTAATTACACCCAAACTCTCTGAGGATGCTCATGTGTTAGTGACAACATTGGCAATAGCCACCTTTACTTTCTTCCTGAAGCCTCTCTTTTCTGGGTGAGCTGCATCCCAGAGACCTGGCCATGCAGTGAGCCCAGCTTTCCCAGGGGACTCTGACACCAAACCAGGCACAGCCTTCACTACTAATGCACTTGCTTGCAAAACAAGCTGGTCACCAAGTTTTGGGAGGCACAGGGCTGTCACCCACAAACTCCTCCCGCCAGAGCAGAGCGCTTTGAAGCACAGCTGATGCCGATGGGGCAGTGCCCTCATTCCCACACACATGGCCCTGGAGATAAGCACCTGCTGGGCTGCCAGCGTGGGAACTCACAGCACAAAGGAGGAGCAGGAGAGACAAGGATGAATCTTCTGCCCCTGGCACAACCCGAAGGATTCACCCTGATCTTCATGCACGCTCGTGCTGGTCTGTAGCAGGAGACATGAATCACGGTGTAGGTACCTGTAGGGACAAGTCGTGGGCCACCAGCTCCACAGCAGCACGTTGCACCTCACCCAGCCGGCCCTCGGTCCTCTTACCAGCCCTTACAGACACAAAAGCCCCTTCTCTGAAGTGATGTCTTGAGGAAGCTGGTTTTGGGTAGCACTGCCTTAACAGGAGATCTCCCAGGAGTGAGGCCCTGAACGTCAACCACGTGCCCAAAGCAGCGGGGTTTGGGGGTGGACAGCCCCTTAAATCTCATGGGGTTCGAGTCCCGTGAGGGTGAAACTCGGCCCATCCTCGCTGGGCACTCTGCAGGCTGGCTGGAGGAGCAGGGTGCCATCTCTCAAGGTCACTTCCAGCCTCCTACACCCCTGATGTAACAAGAAGCGACGCACGGCTGGGCAGCAGGAGCTGCGGGGGATGCGGCGGCTGCTTTTGTGCTCTGGCTGCTTCCCCCCAGGCTGAGCTCCAAAGAGAGCATCAGAGCAAGCCATGGCTGAGCACATGGCCACGCTTCTATCTCCTCCTGCTGCTCCAGAGCTTCTCTCCACTGAGGAAGCCCTGTGAGGACAAGACACAGCCAGCTCTGCCATGACTAGCTCCAGAGACAGGGGATCAGGCTGCCTTGGGCACAGAACAGTGCTGGCTCCCAGCTCAGGTCCCCCAGGGAGCTGAGCTGCCTGGCCACCAGCCTCCAAGCTGCTGCTGGTGATGGAACAAGGGGAACCACACTGCCCCACTGCCTGATACCTTGTCACCAGTAGCATGACCAGGCTCATATTTGCCCATCCTCTGCCAGCAGCCCACCAACACAGCATCTGGCAGGAGGAGACTGCCATGTCCCAGTGTGGGGTGTGGGAACATGCAGTGTCCCACCCAGAGGGTCCTGGTCACTGGCACCAGCATAATCAGCACTGCCCAAGCACCCATCTGTTCCAGGAAACACCAGGAGGTGCCTTGAAAAGTCACAGTTTTCCTCTTCTTTTTTTGTCAGGCTGTGAAGGTTAATGTTGTGAAGGGTGATGTTTTTGTAGCACACATCCATCACCGGAACTGCCAGGCTCCCGCTGGGAGCTGGGAGAGATGGAGCAGGATGTGGCGTGAGGTGCTGGGGTGACCTGAGATGGAACCGACCTCACCACTTTGGGGGTTTGGGGTCAGAGTTTGACCCCATGCTCAGCCTTACAGCTTCTCCCCCTTCCCCAGGAATAGTGTGGGGACATAAGAGGTGGCTCCTTCCTTCAGACACTTGTCAATCTGTTTAACAGCCCTCCTTCCTGCTCAGATATGACCCCCCTGCTCCAGGAAAGTGTCAGTGCTGTCCTAGCACCAGTCAGCCCTGTGTCACTGCTCTGAACCCAGGGTGGCCAGTCCCTCCCCACCTGGCCACCAACCAGAAACATCACGTCACGCTCCCCTGAGCTGAAGGCAAACACTCTCCCCATTGCCCTTTCCAGGGAGGGCGTTTTGTTGAGTCCAATGCTCACCAGGCACTGCCTGGGCCAAAGCAGGACAAGGGTGAGTGAGAGGCAGGCATGCACCCAGACACCTCCTTGTAAATGTAACACAAAATGCATCAATTCACCCTAGACAAACCTGAGCAAGGGTAAGGTGGGGAGAAATTCATCCTTCTCTTCAGCATCACCCTTTAGCCACAGAGCCACGCTCCCAGAAAGGATAAGAGGACAGAACTATGCTCTGAATATCCAGTGGGGCTTTTCCCCAGCTCCCTCCAGACAGAGTTTACATCCCTTTGACATTGGCTTTCCATTAACACCAAAGCCACAGGGCAGGGCCACTCGCCACCCACAGCGATTGAGCAAGTGGCTGTTTGCTGATGAGTGCTGCCAGGGGCCCTCACCTAGTGCCAGAGCTGGGGAGAGTGGCCCTGCCAGCCCCACACAGGGTAAATCCCAGCTTGAGAAAAACAGGGAGCATTTTGCAACCCTCCTTGGCCAGCCACCCCATGCCACAGAGGAGAGAAGAAAAGCCCTGGTTCCCTCTTCATCCCTCCTGCCTTCCCACAGGAGCTGTGCCTTGCTGTGCCTTCCTGTACCTTCCTCTGGATCCTCTTCTCAAGGGCCCCAGGGGTCAAATATTCCCCCCAAAGGCAGCTGCCCAGCGTCCCAGGTGGGTTCTGCCCTCCCCTGCCAGCCCTGGTCTAGGAATGAGATTGGGGTCCTGGGCTTTCACCCTCACCGCACTGTCTCCCCATCCCCACAGGATGCTTCTTGGATATTGCACTCTGGTTCCCAGAAAATGCTGCTGGGGGAAAGAAATCACATAAATTCCTCCCACCTTGAAAACCAGCAGCCACATTGCCATGGAGACATAACACAGAGCTGCTCTGGCAGCTCCCCTTCATTCAGTCATAGCGAGGCAGGATGCTCAGGACCCCCAGCACCACGGGCCAATCCTGCCTCAGGGATCCCATCAACTCCTGCTCTCACTATGGGGTGGAGGGAGCTCGAGGAGGACTCTGTGTGCTGGCAAAGCCCACCCTGCCTGTGCTGCTCAGTCCCCAGGTTTGCAGGAGTAAACCTGGGGATTTCTTTGCATCCTGATGCCAAAACAGGTTCTTCCTCCTTTTCTAGGGATGCTCCAGCCCCGCTCCAGCCGGGACCCCTGCTCTGCCATGCTGCCCACATCCTTCTCTCTGCTCAGGGAGGGAAGCAGGGCACCCGAGTGTGGTGCAAGGGGAGCAGACAGCCATGAGACTCTCACCGACTAAACCTGAGACTCCCACCACTGCATCCCCGTCCGGACACACTCCCTGCTTCCTGCCCTCCCTCCCCTTTCCTGCCTTTCCCAACCCACCCTCCAGATTTCCGAGCGAGCCGCATCCTTCCTGCCGTTCGCAGCGGGGCTGCCGTGCCCCATCCGCCCAGCAGCCCGGCCACTTCTGCATTTCCCCCCCTGCTCCTCTCCTCCAGCTTCCCCTCACACTCCACCTGACCCGAGGCCGCAGGGCTGGGCTGCCGGGTGAAACCCGGGGGCTTGCCAAAGCAAACAGTGGTGGAGGAGGAGGAGGAGGGTGGGCGAGGCCAGAGCAGGCAAAGGGCAGAGTCCACTGGCAGCCGCTGCTCCAGGGTGGGGAGGTGGTTCCCCTTTAAATGCTCCGAGTTGGCTCCGTGCAGCCCAAAGCTGGGCCAGCAGCAGCTGGCAGAGGTGATGCCCCGGCTGAGAGGAGCCTGGGGATGCTGAGAGGAGAGGCAGGCCGGGGGGTGAGCACCCTCTGTGGCTGTGCCTCCAAGGGGGCTGAGCTTCACGGGGTGCTGGAGGACAAAAGAAAGCAGATCCAGAACTCGAGACTCCTGCAAGCAATTTGTAGCAAGGTCTTTTCCTCCCACTCGGCTCACTCTGCCAGGAAAAGCAGCAGGAAAATATTTCCCTGGGAATTGCTTTTGTTCCTTCCTCTGTGTCTGTACGCATGAAGCTCTCCTCCGCCTTGGACATGCCTCAACCTGTCCCGAGGCTCAGATTAATCCCCTGCACACCCAGGGACGACAGCTGAGGTCAGACGCTGTCAGCAGAGGCAAGGAGGAGGAGGAGACTGCGACCTTCCCACTAGGAAACCACACACATTCCCAACCAGAGCAGCGAGCACAAACAACAGGCAGCCCTGCCTGCTTCTCTAGAGCAGGTCACCCTGCAACACAGGAGCATCCTGCACAGGAGGGAGAACTCACTGCTGGCAGCACCTAATGCCTGGCTTAAGGGAATGATTGGGCTGAGCTGGGGTAGCTGCAGGCAGCAAATGCATCTACAGCCAGGCAGGTCACAGCCTGGCAGTGCCTCCAGCAGCACAGTGGCACCCAGCACCTCTGCTTCCCCCCCCCGGCCTGGGAAAGGCCTGTTTGGCTTCCTTGGCCACAGCTGCAGAAAGGGGAAAAACTAAAGATGAGCCACCTCCATGACCTGCTCTGAGGCAGCTGCTTGCAGGCAGGTCTCAGCACCCCACATGGCACAGCAGCCAGGATGGAGAGATGGGGAAACTGCGATGGGTGGAGAGTGCAGCCCCCACAAAGCTAGGCCTTTGGTGTGCAAAGCACTCAACGCTGCCTCAGAGTCACTGGGATATGCTCAGGAGAGCTCAGTTTGAGTAAACGATGCTTTACAGCCCCAGCCCTGGCAGTTACCTTCCTCTCATCCTGTTTTCCCCTCTGCCTCACGTGAGGGCTTGGGAAATACAAGATGACTATTTGCCAGCAGCTCCGAGCTCTTCCCTCCCCCTCTCCCCAGGCTCCATCACCAATAAATCACCCCGCTGGGAGAGAGGGCTAGAGGAAACCAGAGGCACAAAACCTCAAACAGAGCCCTCCCCGCCCCAGCTCTCCCAAGGAGCTCTGCATTTCATTACCGCAGCCAGGCCAGCCCTCACCCAGCTGGGGAGGAGGAGGGGAGCGGAGGGGGGGGGCCCAGCAGGGTTTGCATGTCAGGAACAGAAATCACAACCAGAAGAGCAGGAGAAAGGAGTTGTTTGTGTTTGTCACCACGTCCCTACAGTCGCCTGGCTCTCACCCTGCCTCCAGGACCCACATAAACCTGGAATTTCTTCCTTTTGTTGGGGTCCCTCCATGCCAAGGCAGCTCTGGGCACTTTCCAGACAGCTTCTTCCCCCTGCCAGACATCCCATCCCAGTACTGATCTCTCTCTCTGCCCAGCTCCAGCCTCGCAGAGGGGTTTGGATGTGTCTTGGAAGAAGCCCCAGGATTTCTGTGCGCCTTGCCAGCGGGCTCAGCTGCCTTCCCTCCTCCCCGCGCAGCTCCTCCCGGGCTGGGAGCATCCTGCCCAAGCAAACACCGAGCTTGTCCCTGCCCGCGGAGAGCAGCGAGGACGAGCCCCAGCTCCCCTGCAAGCCCTCCCCAGCTCGCTGGGGACCGGGGAGGGGACTCCCTCTGCTCACCCTAATTCCATATCGGCCAGCAAGCACGGTACATTGGAGACAGATGTAAGCCCTGGGGCAGCGCGAGGGCTTGGGGGGGATCCAGACGTGCCTCTAAAACAGCCCTTTGAGCCATCATTTAAGCAAGAAGTACTGTAACGCTCCCAAACCCCTGCCCTGGGGTTTGGCCCCTGGCAAAGCCCCCCTCCCCTGCAGGGCTGTCCCGGTGCTCCCCGGCTCCCCGGGCGGGAGCGGCCCCAGCCGGCGCGCAGCCCCGCAGAGCCGGCCTCCCTCCTTCCCCTCCCTCCCAGCAGCTCGCCGGATTCCTGAGCGCTGACACAGGATGCTGCAGCAGTGAACATGCAGAGCCTTCCTCCCCTGCCCCAGGAGAGAAGGAACGGGAGGGTAAAGCCGGGTCGCAGATCGGGGGAAAGCAAAAGCATTCAAAGTGAAACCCACAGCCTCCTGCGAGCCCCCGGCCCCGTGGGCTGCCTCTGGCTGGCGTCTGCCCCGGACAAGACAGACATCCATCCCTTTAAAAGCCAAAATGATTCACATCACCAACACTCCCTTATTGGCAAAGAGTCACTTTGAAACAATTGCCTCCCTGCAGAAGGTATCCCCGACGTGAGCCGCATCGTCCCACAGCTGCAACCCATGAGGGCTCGCTGCCCACTACAGCAGGGGAAAAGCAAAAGCTCGTCACTCACCCTCCTTCCCGAGCCCCTCACCCTCCTCCCCGAGCATCCCCCAGGCAGCTCAGCCACTGCACTCCCAGCTCCCCTTGCCAGCGAGGAGGGATTTCCCCAGCACCTCTGCTCTCCCAGGGACCCAAACAGAGCTGGAGCAGCCCGGGTGAGCAGACAGCAGCTCATTGCTATTCTAAGAAGGTGAGGATCCTGCCATGTTGCCATTAAGTCATATCCTCCTCAACCTGGTGAGGTGGTTTCCATAGGAGTCACTCTCCTCTCTTCCAAGTGATGGAAGCTTTTATTTTTATCTGGCTTATTTATGCACTTCTCTTTCCCTCCATCAGCACTGACCTGGACATCAAGTTTGGGTCATAAACCTCTCGTGCTTATTCCCCTTCCCTGCTTGGCTGACCCATCTCCTCACTGCTGCAGCACATCCCAGGGAACAAACCCCCTCACCCATTATAAAACCAGGGCCATGGAACAAGTGAGGGGAGTGTGTGGACACAGGAATGGCTCCAGGAGCTGATGGAGGGGGACAAGGTCCTTCAGGGACACAGCACAGCAGTAATCAGTTAGTAAGAGAGAAGTTGCTCACCTCAGATAGCTCCGTGGAGAGGTCACAGCAGCCCAAAGGAGCCGTGCTGGCACCACTGGGTGATCTTTGCTTATTTCACAAGGCCAACAGCTGTTGCACAACTCCTCTCTGGAAGATGGAATAGATACAAGCGCTACTGGTGACCTGTGCCAACACGAGGTTGGGTCTTGGCTGCGCAGGGAGACCAGGGCCACACAAACCAACTAAAGCAGATGCTCTTCCAGTGGTTTAGTGCCTCAAGAAACCTTCAGGTAACACTGAGCTGCTCCTGCTCAGCTCCCTGTCAGCCAAGCACAGGAGTGCTCCATCCCACTTCACTCAGGTGACTGCAAGCCTTGGGCAAAACCAGCCACTTCCAAGCAGACGTTGTGGGTGAACAAGGAGCAAGACCAAAACCTGCTCTCCTTGGCCTCAGGAAGGAAGCTGTACTTGTAGGGGAGCATGAGGCCTGTCACATCCCCCCAGCTCAGCTTCTGACCCACAGAAAGCAACCTGCACCCTCAGAGCCAGGCTTTCCATAAAGGAAGAGGGGAGCTCTGGAGCCACCCTCTTCTTCCTGCTGCTCTCCTCTTCCTGGAGAGGTCTCACAGTGACAGTGTCTCCTATCTGACAGCCACACTGTGAGGCTCTCCTGGAGAGCCCTTGTACAAGTGAAGCAGGTCCAGGCCCTTCCTGTCACCTCCCAAAGGTCATCATGGTGAAAGAATTATCTCATCATACACCCTCAGTGCTGTCTACCAGGCTAAAACTGTCACCACTAAGGGCAATTAGCAAGAAAATTAAGACAGTGGGACTTTCACTTTTGGGTCAGAATAGGGAGCTAGTAACTTGTACACAAACAAGCAGAGCTTCCTCTAAGTCACCCCAGACCAGGCAGTTTCTCCCCCCTCATCCCTCCCCAGATATCCCAAGTCGTGTTTCACAGAGCACAGACACCTTCAAACTCACCAGAGATAATCCTTAGTTGAAAAGTTCATTAATTAGGAGCAGAGAAGCCTCCAGTGAAATCTCCCAGCAAGAAGCAGGAAGAAAATTCCCCCACAATCCAGGCTAATTACAAGGCCTCAGGGCACTCTGCAGTCACTGTGAAACCCAGGCCAAATTTCCTCCCCACCCTTAAGAGCGAGAACTTTAACCCAGTTAACAGTTTTACTGATAATGGAAAGGAGGGGGAAAAAGTCCCAATATTCTACATTTAACTCCCCTGTGAGAAACAGCAAAGAGGAAGCACTGAAAAATCTGCCAGGGGGCAGCTGGCCCAGAAGGATCCACTCACATGCCCCAGCCCCCTGAAGCCAAAGACCAGCCCTTGGCCCAGGCTCCTGGGATTTGGCAGCCACTTTCCACCCCTAGACAGAGCAACTGTATACATTAAGGACTTTCTGAGCAAGACCTAAAATGCCACAGCAGCTCCAGCCCGAGGACAAGACTGGAAGCCAGAGAAGCACCCAGGAGACCCCTGGTAAGGACTTCAGTCACCCTGATAGCAGCTGCCTTTCTTCCCCAGTGCCCAGAGGGGCTGGACTCCAACCCAGCCCCAGCCTCTGCCCAGGGAGGGTGGATCCAGCCACAGACACGCAGCCACCACACCCCAGCCACCCTCCTCCCCCCCCCCGACAAACCAGGGCACAAACACGGACCAGGCTCGTACAGCTGAAAATATTTAATACGTGTCATACACGTAGAATTACATTTTATACAAAACATGATACATCACTGAAGGAAAACACTGTACAAAAATCCCTAAGGGAGCCCCAAGCCTTTATACAACAAAGGCCGGGAGTGACCAAGCCTAAGGAACAGGCTCAAGGAATTTCCGTCCGAGCATCTGTAAACTTCGTTTCTCTCGATAAACACTTTTTAAAAGCACCATGTAATAGTTCTGACCTAAACCTTTCCAAAATAGAGACTTTATTTAATAAACTTAATACTTCCCAAGCTTAAAATATTACCCGGCGGGAGCGGCCCCGCTGTCGGCAGCAGCCGGGGAACCTCCCTCAGGCGCCGGGCAGGGCGGCGGCCCGGCCGGGAAGGGGAATTCCGGGAGGGCCGGGCGCCGCCAGACGGGACCCGGGCGCGGAAGGGGAAGTGCTGCTGCCCCGCTGTCCTTCCCGAGAGCCGGGGTGTGCGGGGACGAGGAAGTGGTGCGGGGGAAGGGGGGGAGGTCACCTCTCGGTCCGAACGCCCGTCCGTCCGCCGGGCCCCCCCTCCCCGCGGCGGCTGAGTCTCTGCGCGTGGCGCGTCAGAAAGCCACGATGGCCGTGCTCCAGGGGTTGAGGGTCCGCAGCACCGGCTCGTCGCAGCAGATCTGTCCCGGCTCGGTCGCCGTCTCGGCCGGTGTCGCTGCTGCCGCCGCCTCGCTGCCGTCAAGGGCGGTCCGCCGCCGGCCCTTGGGCTCCTTGCTGAGCAGTCCCGAGAAGCTGGAGCCGAAGATGCTGATGAGGCTCGCCACGTTGCCCGTCTCCATGTCCTCCTGCTCGCCCGGGGGTGGCGGCGGCGGAGGCGGCGGCTCCTCCACGTCTCGGCGCGGTTTCTTCACCGGAGAGCCCGCCTGGCCCCGCTCACCGGCGCTCCGCTTGCGAGGGCAATGGGGCGGCGGGGGGGTGGCGGCGGCCGCCTCGGGGGCGGTGCAGTCCCCGCGCTTCGTCTCGCCGCCCGTCGCTGCCGCCGCGCAGCAGCAGCTGCAGCCGCAGCAACAGCGCCGCGGCCCGGGGCCTTCGCAGGCCGCGCCGGGCAGCCGCGGGCCGCCCCCGGCCGCTTCGTCCTGTGGGGGCGACGGGTGGCCGGGCGCCCAGGCAGGGGGGCAGGGTGGCGGCTCCTCCTCGGGGGGCCCGCAGGCGGCGGGGGGCGGCTCGGGCGGGCAGTCCGGCTCACTCAGGTAGACCTGACGGGCGCTGCGCAACACCAGCGACACCAGGAGGTTCTTGTGGAGCTTGAGGCCGCCGCGCTGGCCCCGAGCGCTGTAGATCTTGCCCAGCGAGATGCTGACGATGCGGTGAGCTTCCAGCTTGAACTCCATGTGGGAGGACGGCGGTGGCCGCGCCGTGGGAAGCCGCGCCGTGCCGTGCAGTAGCTCCTCACGCCGCGCCTTCGCGCCGCCGACTGAGGAGAGCCCACGCGCCCGGCCGCCTTTTATACCGCCCCCGCCCCGGCCAATCAGGGCGCCCCGCCGGCCGCTCCAACCGCCGGCTGGCCCCCGCGCGCCCGTGGCGGCCAATGGCGAGGCGGGGGAACGGGTTCGAAAGCTCGCCCCGCGGAGAGGGCGCTTAAAGCGGCAACGCCAGCGCACGGCTGAGAGCGGGGCCACCCGCCTCCGCGCCCGCAGCCAAGCCGGGGGGACGCCGGCAGCACCCCGGCTTCGCTGCACCGACCCACAGGCGGCTGTGGGAATTGTGGCCAAAATTGTTGACACATTTCTGTGGGAAAAATAAAAAGCAACAAAGTGCAACAACCCCCCTGTTTTCTGCGAGGTAGAAAGGTTCCCCCAATTTCAGCGCTGATCTCTGATGCCTGGTGTTAGAGAAGCAACTGGTCTTAGTGTTGGCTGGAGGGGGAAGTGCACTTTGGAGCATTTGAGGGAAAATCTGCCCCGACATTGAGCAGAAAGCCATCCCTGCCCAGCTACCAGGTGGAGATCTGGCAGAGAAGCTCAAAGAAAGCCCAGGAGAGAAGAGGGAGGTTCACGGTGGGGCTTGGAAGGGCTACAAGGGAGGGCAGGGGAGGACAACGGGCCACCAGCATTTCCATGGGTGATGATGACCACATCAGCCTGGAGCACTTTGGGAACTGAAACCTCTCTTACCATAGCCGTGAAACCCAGTGGCAGGGCCAGACCAGTGGCTGGAGGCCATAGGGGACAACCCACCCCCCCAGACATATCTACAGACACTGGGGAAGCCTCTCTGAGAAAGGCTAGGGGGAGTGCTTCAGCACTTTGAGACCCTCCTTCCACTGAAGTGCAAACATTGTCTGCAAAGAGGCAAGTGAAAGGGCCCAAAATTAAGGAAGTTCAATATGCTGCCCCACAGTGTTGGTTTCCGTTCCCAGCTGACACATGACAGCTTGTTTCCGTCCCTTTTTTGCCAAGGGATTCATCTAGAGACCCCCCAAAAGTAGACACTCGGCCTGTCATGATGCTTTATTGGCAGGATCTGCCCCCACGTCCTGGCTTGCTGGAAGGACAAGGGAGTGTCTGATCACCAAGCTAACAAAAAACAGGTGAAGATTCAGCCACATCAAGATGTAGTTGGCACAGCAGGAGCCTTCCCCTCCAAAAACCTCACACTTGGCCCAAATGCATGTTTTCTTCCTCCTCCTCATGCTCAGCTGGAAAATCTCAAATGCCACTTGCTAGATGTTGAATCCAACAGCACATCAACTGGGGAGGTGACATCTCAAAATGTTCACCTCCTCTTGCACAAACCTGCCATGCTCTGTCTTAAACAACTGGACTGGAGCACACTCAACCACACGGCCAAAACGCCAACCAAAACAGCAGGTCTGGGCTTTCCCCTCTGCCTCACCTGGCTACAGAGAGCGGGGCTGTCCCCTCACACCCGGCGTGGGAGGCTGGAGGGACGCGAGCCCCAGTGGTGGGAACCAAAGTTTTCCAGACCTGCTGAACCTGCTCCTCGTGCCTCGGAGGGCTGGCAACACCCTGGCCTAAGCCCTCAGGTCAGTCTAACCAGCCAGGGCAGGTCTGGGCTTTGGGACTGCAGTCACACCTCCTGGCTCGCAGCCTGCATGTCTGCCCACTACTGATGCCCCCTCACTGGCACAGCCGCAGGCTGTGCTCCCGCAAACAGCTTGAGCAGCAGCAGGCACGTTGCCTTTGGTCTGCTGTGTGCAGGATCTGGGTGCTTGAGTCCTCAGCAGAGATGGCCCTGGCTAGAAGGATGAAGCCAGGTCTGATTCATGTCAGCTGGGTATATTCCCTGGTCCCTCATTTCAGGTGGATGAAGAGCAGCAGTGCAAAGCCACCCCACTGTCTGGAAAACACCGAGGAGCACGGGTGGAGGAGACACAGTGGCAGGAGCTCTGATGAGTAAAGATGCCTGCATCTGAGTGGACTTACCTGTTCTGCTGCTCACCGCCTCACCATGAGGCACTATGTCTCTCCAGTCCCGGCATTTCGGCTACCAACCCTGCCTAGGAGTGGGTCGGCCAGCAGCCTCTCCCGTGCCCTGGCCCAGGATAAGGACGATGGGGAGGGGTACTGAGCAGTCCCTCATCCCTGGCAGTGCGCCCAGTGTCTGGCACATGTTATTCCCAGATCTCTGCCTTGCCACCTGCCCTGCCCCTGCCTGCACCCCATGCCCTTTGCAAAGAGTCAGTTTCCTTCCCCAGGGCCGGGGGCCAGGCGAGTGGCAGGCAGGAGGAGAGGACGGGCAGCAGCAGAGGCAGAGGCTGTGTCGGCAGCGTGCAGGCAGCCGGTTTAAGCCAGGGAGTATTTTGGTGGCAGCCCTGCCTTTCCCTCCCAGGCTGATGTCATGCTTTAGCAAGTTTGAGGCAGAGTCACATGGCAGCTTCTCTGAGGTCAGCGCCTGGGCTGGCTTTGTTTGTCTGTCTGTCTGCCTGCACTAGGCTCCTGCCTGCCCCTGGAGCCGCCCCCCTCGGCCCCTCCAGTGGGTGTCCGTTCTCCCTCTGAGCAGAGCATCTCTGGGGTACCCAACGCTCGGTGATAGCCACGGCCAGGCACGGCATGAGAGCCGTGGGGCTGGCATCCCCGGAACACTTGGACACACCTCGCGTGCGTCCGTCCGTCCGTCTGTCCGTCCGCCC
This sequence comes from Colius striatus, assembly GCF_028858725.1. Lineage (NCBI taxonomy): Eukaryota > Metazoa > Chordata > Aves > Coliiformes > Coliidae > Colius > Colius striatus. The sequence continues at coordinate 18,799,570 of NC_084768.1, forward strand.
GCGAAGGGCCATTGCCCCCATCCCTGTGGGTCAGGGGGGGATACGAAAGAAGGAGGCGGAGGAAAGGGTGTGACAGCCGCTCTAATCTCAGCATGTGACCTAACCGGGCTGGAAGGAGTTTGAGGAACAATTAACAATCCTCCGGCTCAGCTGCCGTTTCCCGAAATAGCTCAGGCAGGGGGAGGAGGGCGGCCGGGCTGGCAGACAAAGGTGGCCCCTCTGCCAGCAAGCTGCAGCCGTCAGACCGGCGGAGGAGGCAACCCCGGGGGCCGAGCAGCGGGGAGCCCGCGGCCCCACCTGGGAAGGGGAAACAATGCAACATAAAAGCGGTTCGGGGCAGGAAGCAGCTTGTGGTACAAATCATAATTACAGAGGGCTGCGCACGCCACCGGCTTTTCGGGAGGCGTTGAAATCCGCCCGCGGTGGTCGGCGCCGGGAGGCTCGTCGGGGATCCGCGTGGTCGCAGCGGCGTGGGGCTGCCGGGGCTGCGTGTGTGCCGGGGTCTTCCTTCCCGTCCCGCCCCCGCGGGCGGCGGAGCGCCTGGGGGCCACCCCGGCCCGGCAGCCACGGCCATCTGGCAGGCAGCGGGGCCGCCCGACCTGCGGCCGTGGGTTAGCAAGGATGTGGTTAGCAAGATCCTCTTTCGACAGCGGCGCCTGCCCACCCCCGCCCCCGTCTCCACACCCCCTCCCCCCCATCCCCCCCTGCCAGTCCCTCTCTGTCACCAAATGTGTGGCCCAGACCCCAGGGGGAAGCTGACTGCAGCAAAAAGGTGGAAAACCCTCCGGGTAAGACAGACGGTGAAATTAGGGTCTTCTCAAAGCACAGGCTGAAGTCATCCATCACTTCTCTTGGCCGTCCCAGTGCCACTGCAGTGCATCATCGCTTCTCTCTTTGATTCAAACCAGGATTCATGAGTTAGACCTGTTCCAGGAAGAAGGTGGGAACAAAAAAAAAATGTGGGGCTGGACTAGATGATCTTTAAAGGTCTCCTCCAACCCAAACTACTCTGTGATTCTATGAAAACAACACCACTTCCCTTACCATCAGTGGGGCTGAGGCAAATGGTTTCACACCAGCAGCTGTCTGCAGCCCAAACAGAGCTTGAGAACAGCCGAAGCCCCAGGGAGATCCAGGCACAACCCTGGGGGTGGCTGATGGAAGCAAAGCAGGACAGGGAGGGATATTTCCAAGGTTTGCTTTGGTTTGTGGTTTCTCTTCAGAAAAATCGATGATTTGCATGGATGCAGCACAGACCTACTACAATCGGATATCTTGAACTAATCCCGCAGGTTTCCCAGCTGCTCTCCTCAACCTGTGCTTGGAGACAATGTCAGAAGAGCCAGGAAGTCTCCAAAAACACAGCCAAGAATGCTGACAACTCATTGCTGCTGAATGAAAACCAAACACAAACAAATACAAACAGATCAATACAAACCTAAACCCAAAGGAGAGGAAGGAGTGAGCTCTGCTGATGAGCCTCAAAACACCCATTCCTGAAACCTCATCGGGGCCTGAGCCTGCAGCACAGCCGTGTACTAGAAAGAAAAGGGGTTTTCCAGGGCTAAAACCCACTTCCGTTAGCAGAGATGATAGTGAAGCTATCCCAGGCAGGAAGGACTCTCTCCTACACGTCCTTTTAATCTTCACTGGTGACCTGGGGTCCCCCTTTCCCCATGAGAAAGTGATTGACGTTTTCCCTTCCCTTACTCTGAGCCAATGGTTGGGTATTTTCCTCTCCTGGAGACCCCTGACCCAGACCCTCTGCAAATCTGAAATCCTGCTAGTCCTCCAGCAGCCTCTCGAAACACAAAAAGGGGGGAGTGGAAATCTCACTCCCAGCTATCAGCTTCTTCAGGCAGTCGTTTCCCTTGGAAAAATGTGGCCCCACATCTTTCAGTGTTTTATGGAACTGGTTTGGGTTTCCTGGGGAAAAAATGCATTCATTTGTCCAGGGTTTCCTATCAGACACCCTTCTATTGTAGTCCACTTTCCTGTGGGTTTTTTCCTGCCCTCTCTGATATGCCTGCAGTGGGTTCTGTGCCATTTGCAAAGACCAAGGCTACCTTGTGTCCAGCATGAAAAGCAGCAGCACAGCCCTGGGATACAGCCCAGCAGATGACCCTATAGCTGCCCAGCAAAGCAGCCCATTTGCACTGCAATGATTTGTTTCCCAGCAAACCCTTTGCTAAGACAGAAGGCAGCCTCGATGGTGTTCACCTGCAGCCCAGCACGGGGTTAAACATCTCAAATTAATCGTGGAATGTCCCCATGGAGCCAACCGAAGCCACAGTTCAGCAAACCGCAGGGCAGAGCACCTGCCCAAAGGAGCCTCAGCCTAATTATATTTTTCTTTGCCTCTTGCTGTATCTCAATGTCACCTTCCTTTTAGCCAGTGGGCAAATAATAACTGCAGCCCTCTGTACCTCCTAGAGCACAGATGTGTCCTCTCTGTGATTGCTTCCCGCTCTGGCATGGTGGAGGAGGTTGGACAATGATGCTCCTGAGCCATGGAGCTGTTATCTGAGGAGAGGCTGCCTGCTCTGCTCCCTGGTGATGAAAGGGGGGACCAGGGTCCTTGAGACTTGCCAGCAAAGCCCACCACAGGCAGTGCTTGTTCCAAGTCCAAAGGCATTCCAGGAGGGAACTTTCTCTGACCTCACGATGAAAGCAGCAAGGGCAGAGCAGATCATCTCTGTGCCGAATGCTTCCTCCTGCCAACATGGGAAACTGCAAAAGGAAACCCCAACCTGACCTCACCACCCTGAGCCAACCAACCTGGCGTCCGGCCACTCCAAACCGACCTTGGCTTCCAACAACCCCAGGGTGATTGTCAGGCCAACCTCACCCAAACTCTGTGCCTGACCACCCTTGGATGGCTGTCCGGCCACTCCAACCCAACCTTGGCAGCCGACCACTCCAGGGTGGTCATCCAGCCACCCCAATCTGGATTTGCCAGACAACCAACCCGGGGTGATCATCTGGACACTCCAACCTGACCTTGGCTTCTGACCACCCCAGGGTGGTCATCCAACACAACCTTGGTGGCCAGCCACCCCTGGAAGGTCGTCCATGGACATGAGGATAACGAGGAAGGTGATGGGAAAAGGCTGCAGGGGAAAAGTTCCTTCTGATTTCACCCACTTAAATAACCACTTGCTCATGTCCTACAAGGAGAAAGATCAGTATTCTCCAAAACAATACTTACACTGAATAGCCATCCCTCACCTTACTATGAATTATCACCTTGTGTTTGCTCATTTACTCTACATTTGGCTTCATTTTGGCCATTTTTGTCAAGGCTCAGCATTTGCAGCCTCTGCTGCACACAGGCCTTGCACTGTTCGGAACCCACCTGAGGGTACAGCTATGACGTGAACCAACATCTCATTAGACAACAAGAGCCCACAAGAGATGGCAACAGGAGGAAAGCCACAGCCTCAAGAGAAGCTTCACTCCTGAAGTGAAGACCAAGGAAACCCACCGAAGCTTTCCTGAAGCCCAAGGAAACCCACTCTATCAGTTCCAGCCTGAGGGACCTGGCCTTCTTGGCAAGGAGCCACCACCTCTAGGCATCTTTTTCTTTCCACCTCTCACGCTATTGGGTCACCATGCCACCCCAGGGCTGAGATTTCTTGTCAGCTGCCCAATTTGCACTTCACAGTGAAGCCTCCACAATTTGTAAAAAAGGCTCAGGAAATCTACTTAGAAATCAGAGGGGCCACACAAGGAGGATTGGAAGGAAACCCTCAGGATTGGATGGAAACCCTCGCTGCCCACCGTGACACTGAATACTTAACTACAGATTAGTATTTTGTGTCCAGTTATCACTGCCTGAATCCTCCTTTTACCACCACCCATGAAAATCTACAACTCCTACTAAAAATGCAAACGAGGAGGGGAAACGCCAAAGCATCTGAAACCCATCCACTGTATTGCTTCTTCCTTAAGCTGTAAAACCTTTTCTGGTGAAGGAAGAGGAAAAAAAAATCCCCTCTACTTTTTACAAACCCAAATTCAAACCAATCCAGCTTCTCCTTGGGAGGAAAAAAAGCCTCTCTTCCATGCCAAATGCATGTTCTTTGCAGCAGGCTAGAATGGGGTCACACACACACTACTGTGCGTGTACACACACGCTGCAAAGATTTTCCCGATAGAAGTTTCCGGGAGTCCAGTTCTTCCCCACAGATGGTTGGGATTTTGACAGCTTGGCACTTTTCAGCACAGAAGTGTTTCATCAGATCTTTCCTGACCAGTTCGGCAGCTGCATGCCATACACCGAGCACTCCGCTCCCAGGGAGGAATGGGCTTGCCCAGCGTGCCAAAAAAGCTACCAAAACACTCTCTGCTGCTTCCAAACCAAAAAGCAGAGCTTCCCACAAGAAAGGGCCAAAATGTTCCCATTCTAAAAAGAAAGAAATAAACTAGCAGCGTGGTTTGAGTGGTTTTCGTGTGAAAACCCAAAATCATTTTACCATGTTGCGTAAATTCAATCCCAGCACCAAAGCAAAGGCTGCCTTTTGGATTCCAGGAAGGTTTGCAGCTTCCTTTAATTTGGATAGTGAGTGCCTCCTTCTTTTCAGTCCTCAACAGCACTGTGAAGCTTTACACTTTTTCACAAATGTGTAAAAAAAACCCCAAAGCTCAATTTTCAATTAAGTGAAACAAGTGTTCATGTAATTTATTGAAGTATTTCTGGAATTCCTAGCTAGTAACTCACGGAGGAGCTTCTCTGTTTTTCATTGCCAGCACGGTGGAGGTTTCAGGGGATGCTGGGTGAGAGCAAGCTGAGTTGTACAGCCTCAGCATGCCAGAAGGAGAGCCTGGAGAACTTACCCCGACAGACTTTCCCTGGTGTTTGAACAAATGAGGCTCTGACGTTGGCCGAGCTGCTTCAGAAGGGTGTCCCCACTGAAGGGACAGCTGAGTTATGGTGTCTTGCAGCACCACCTCCAAGCCTGTCTGTGATATGCAAGTCATTAAGACACAGCACAGCACAGCATTGGGACATGCTGTCCCTGCAGAGCACAGCAGCACCCGAAGGAGAACCACTACCTGCTTAATACCAGGTATCTGCTGAGATGTTGTTGGCAGGAGGAAACCAGAAGTGCTGAGCAGCTCCAGCTTAACCCAAGCTCTCCTTCCCCTGCTTGGAGACATGATGGTTTTCCTCCTCTATCCCAGCTAGAAGCCAAAGTTGCCAGAGCAGGAGACAAGGCCTGCAGCACAGCATGGGAGGCGGTGGCAACATGGAAAGCAAGAGCTCTAAAGAGTGTGAAGCACAGGTGGAAATCACCAGAGGGTCATGAAGTTTTGGGGAATACAGGGACAGACAAGCCGGCCCAGTGACTCCTTGGCACTGTGTTTTGTTCCTGGAGGGAACCCCCCACCCTACACTCAACACAGCACATTTGGCAGGGATGCCTCAAAACCTGCCAGCGTGGGAACAAAGCCATCTGAGGTGCAGCAAGGCACCTCAGCAAACACAAGCCCTAAAGCTGCCACCTCTTGCACCACCACACCTGACAAGCCACGGCTTCCCAGGTGTGGGGCTGGCCGGAGCAGTAGGCGGTTTGCTCACTCCACCAACTGCAGAAACCGGTTTTACGTGTGCCACAGCCTTCCCACCCCACACTTGGGGAGTTAAGCTGCTGCGATTGCAAAAGCCAAGGTATCCAGTTCACATGCTGAGGAGGCATCTCTTCAAATGGGTTCTGCGCCTGTTCCCTCAGTGAACCGGTACTGCCTTCCCTAGGGATGCTGGACGACAGCCACGTTGGGAAAGCACAGGCAGGGACATGCCCTTCATTCAAGAGGGCAAAAGATTAGGGGGATTTCTCCCGGCCCAGTCTCTGCTAAATGCACTGCGGTGCCTGCCTGTCATCCCCAGCCCTGCACGGGACTCACGCCTCTCCCCCCAGCTTCTCGAAGCCCAGGGCTCTCGGTGCTCTCAGCTGAGAGGCTGCCAAGGAGCCCCGAGATTTAAACGGAGCGAGGGAACCGGAGGTCCTCACCCTGGGATGGACAACTGCCAGGAGGCAAAGGGCCGTTCTCACCCCGCAGAAGGGAGGGGGAAGGAAGCGGCGCCTGCTCCTTCCCGGGCAGGAAAGCACTTCCCGGAGCGGAGCAGCCTGCCTGTCGCTCTCCCCTTTTCCCTACCCCGCCGGGCGAGGACGCGGCCCGGCCCAGGCCCTGCTGCCTCACAGAGACCTCCCCGGCCCCTCTCCGGGCAGTGACGGGCGGCTCCGCCGGAACAGCCCTCATGAAGAGCCGGGCCGGTCCCGCTCCCCTGCGCGCAAACCCTCCCGCAGGACAGCGGCAGCCCGCGGGACACCCCCAGCACCCGCCGGCGCTCGGGCGCGGGGCTGTGCGCATGCGCGCGGCGCGTGACGGCGGCGCGGGGCGGGGCCACAGGAGGCGGGGCGCGAGGGGGCGGGCGGCGCGCGGCAGCCGGGGCGCGCGGCGGCGGCGGCGGCGGCGGCGGCGGCGGCGGCAGCGCCATGTCGATGGAGGACCCCTTCTTCGTGGTGAAGGGGTGAGAGCCGCCCCTCGGGCAGCCTGCCCGCGCCCTGGGCACCGCGGAGGGACCGGGCAGGGCGCCGGCCGCGTCCCCGGGAGGAGGGGAGATGCTCACGGCCGGCCCCGCAGCAGGGGAGGCCCGGGCAGCGGGTGGGAAGGAGGGGGGAGGTCTCTGAGGCGAGGAAAAATGGCGCCTTTGTCCTCCCCCTCCTCTGGCGTGGTCTGGGGTGGCCCCGCGCCCCGGCCGGGATGTGCCCGGAGCCGAGGGCCGAGCGAGGAAGGCCGCGGGGCGAGGCAGGTGCCGGGCCGCGCTGGGGCCTCCCCGCACGGAGCGATCCCCGCTCCCCGCGCCGAGGAAGGCGGTGGAGGAGGGTTTGTAGGTGTCCCCCCGGGAAGCGAGAGGCGCACACACCGGCACAGCCCGTCCGGGTGTCCCTGCCGTCAGAAAGGAGGCAGCTGGAGCTTGGGAAGTGTCATCCTGCAGCAGGCAGAGACGGGCTGGCTGGCGAGTGGGTGGCATCCCGGGAGGAAAGATGGGGAGGAGCAGGGACCAAGCTGGGCAAGGATCTGCGGCTTGGACAGTGGCTGTGAGAGGAAGCAGGCAGAGAAGAGTCTGAACAAAGACAAACGCAAACCAAAGCGAGTCGAGGCGGGAGGAAGGGACAGTTGTGATTAATACGCTGAAACGACCTTAGTCTCTGAAAACCACACTGAGGCCACCTTATGTGGAGTGACCCAGTGTCACGGTGAAACAGTCCTTGGGAGCAGCAGAGGTGCACCTTGGGGAGCAGGGTGGGGGAGGTGTGGTGGAAAGCCCTACAAGCATGAGGGGTGTGGAAAGGGATGCTGGTGCAGCCAGGAAAATTCAGTCTCTCTGCTAGGTTGAACTGGTACTAAGGGGAAAAAGTACGAGTGGCAGGGGTGAGGAGCAAACATCCTGTCAAACTTTCCAGAGAGCTTCCCATGCCGCAGGGGGAAGGGCTGGGAGGGGAGAGGGGATCTGTTGCCGCTCCCAGCGTTAATTATTTACCCGACAGGTTGGGGTGGAAGGGGCTGGTGGAGGCCGTCCACATTGTGTTCAGTTTGCTTTCCCTGAGTTCATAACTCCTCCCACTGGAGGATATCCAGCTCTGCTTTAAATTCCCGTTTGTGGGTACTTCCCCAGATATACCCAGCTGGGAAAAAAGAACCCAAACCAAACTTTCGCTAGCAAGTAGTGGAGGGAACAAAGCTCCAGATCCTCAGTGTGGGCTGCTGACTTGAGGGCACTAGATGTGGCAGACTACGAGCTGTGGGTGTGTGAGGGAGGACACGTGTCAGAGTGTCAAGAGTGCAGCTCAGACAGCAAAGTACTGCAGGCCCTGGCATAACATAAAGAGAGCTGTGATCCTGGCCTCTCAATTCACCCATCCTGGGCTTCCCCCACTGAGAACCTGCTTTCCTTCACTGGGGAGAAACATCTGCATCTTACCTCAATGCTGTCTGGCAAGCTCTTGGGCTTGCAGTGGCCACTTTCCACACCAACAAAGGTCTGGTCACATCTGCATCCCTCATCCCAGCTCCCTGTGAACCTGGGAGAGCAGATCACTGCTCGGGACCGCAGAGTCTGTATCGCGGAATCACAGAACGTTGCAAGTTGGAAGGGATCTTTAGAGATCATCTAGTCCAACCCCCCAACCAAAGCAGGTTCCCCTAGATCAGGTCACACAGGAACACGTTCAGGTGGGTTTTGAAGACCTCCAGAGAAGGAGCCTCCACACCCTCCCTGGGCAGCCTGTGCCAGGGCTCCCTCACCTCAGCAGTCAAATAGTTTTTCCTTATGTTTAAATGGAACTTTTTGTGTTCCAGCTTCTTTCTATCACCCCTTGTCCTGTCACTAGATACAACAGGAAAAAAAGTGATGCCCCAACCTCCTGACACCCACCGCTTAGATATTCGTAACTATTAATGAGATCCCCCCTCAGTCTCCTCTTCTCCAGACTAAACAGCCCCAATTCCCGCAGCCTTTCCTCTTAAGGAAGATGCTCCAGTCCCCTGATCATCTCGGTAGTCCTGTGCTGGACTCTCTCCAGCACCTCCCTGTCCCTCTTGAGCTGGGGAGCCCAAAACTTGTCAGAGTGCTCCAGATGAGGCCTCACCTGGGCAGAGGAGAGGGGGAGGAGAACTGTTTGGGGTTTTTTTTCACCACCTGGGTATATCTGGGGAAGTAGCCACAAACAGGAGTCTAAAGGAGAACTTGATGTCCTCCAGTGGGAGGAATTATGAACTCCAGGAAAGCAAACTGAACACAGGGTGGATGGCCTCCACCAGCCCCTTATGGACCATGCCCACCCTTCCAGATCCACTTTCCCCGACCACAGAAGCAGTGTTCAGTGCTGTCAGCAAAGCCTGTCTTCCCATGCTCTGAACACACTCATGTCCAAAAAGCTTAGAGCAGCAGAAAAGACTTGTGTTCCCTAAGCCAGCCCAGCACAGCTGTATGTTTTTTTAATGCTGAATTTAAATAAACAGCTCTGCACCCAGCAGGCCTGCCTGACTGTGTTGTGGGGACAGTTCCTGTAATTCTGTGTGCCCTTGGGGTGTCTTACATAGGTAGTCTGGAGTCTTTAGAGGAAAGCTGTTGAATGGAATGTGAAACATTAATTGCCAAAGAGCTGCCTTGTTCAGACACTGCCCTGGCTTGCCTGTGTGACACTCCTCAGAAACCTCCCCTAAAGAAACAGGTCCCCTGTAAGTTGTTGCCGCTCAGCACTTTGTGCTGCAAGAAGACATGGGACTTTCCAGCACGTAGAGCAGATCCTTATTTTGCCAAATAAGATGTCATGGTTTGACATGACAGTGTTTTCTGGTGAGGGGCAAGGGGCTGTAAAGATGGCTTCTGTAAAAAGTTGCTCAAAACTCTCCCCAAAGCACAACACAAACTAAAAGTTGTTTGAAGGAAAGATATTTGGGAGAGAGCTGGGCTTTCCTGCTCACCTGGACATGGGGCAGTCTCCTCATGACTGCTGACAGCAACTGATGCTAATCCCTTCCTCACTTCTCTTGGCTCACCCTGGCTGCAGGGAGGTGCAGAAGGCTGTGAACACTGCCCAGGGGCTCTTCCAGAGGTGGACGGAGCTCTTGCAAGATCCCTCCATTGCCACGAGAGAAGAAATTGACTGGACTACTAATGAGCTCAGGAACAACCTGCGGAGCATCGAGTGGGACCTGGAAGACTTGGATGAAACAATTAATATCCTTTCTGTGGTCCTTTGGAGGTAGGGGCGTGCAGTGCTCAAGTTGTGCTAAGTAGCCAAATGCCAGTGCTCGCCAGTAGTTCCTTTTTGCAGATACCAGGGCTGCTGGGGGATGGAATTTTGCATTCCCATCAGCTCTTCTCCAACTGCAAATGAGAAATTAAGGCAAAGGCATTCAGCAGAAGGGTTCTCCTTTTGCCTTCTCGTTTTCTGTTTGACAAGGTATATTCTAAGATGCTTTATTCTAGAAGGCCTGTTGTGTTGTATGAATTTGGATTAGCCAGTCACACTCTAGGCTGCCTTCCAGAAATAACTCCTTTTCCCCTGTGTCCATCTGAACGCTCCTGAAAGCTAATGTGCAGCATCGGGGAACGACATGAATGCAGGAGGGAATCCTCATGTCTGGTGCATGTTCCTGCAGGGCCTGGTTTTTCCCTCCAGCTTTTCACACTCTGCTAATCAAATGTTTTGAAGAGGCAGAGCAGAGTGGGCACTGGGCAGACCCTTGGAGTTTGTGTGCTCCTTGACTCGCCTGCTACGCATCGTGGAGGCAAACCCACGCAAGTTCAACCTGGATGCGACAGAGCTGGGCATCAGGAAAGCCTTCATCACCAGCACGCGGCAGGTGGTCAGGGTAAGGAGCCCAGGGGTGGCAAGAAGTTGGTTAAAAAAGGAGAACTTGTGGCCATTTCTTTGCTGAAGTGGAGAGCAGAGAATAAACCCACTACCTGCTCGCTCTCAGGCATCCTCCTCTTCCCTGTGTGCTCCCTCCTGGGGCTGCCCAGATGGTTTTGGGGCTGCAAAGGTGCAGGTACTTTCCTTTTCTGCTCCTGTCCCTTTGAAGACTTCACACCTCTTGGAACAGCGAGCCTGGGACCCTATAGAAAGTGAGACAAGAGAGTAAAAGACCCCACTGTGGTGCTAGGGAGGTGGAGCCTCTTTTCAGTGTTGAAGGAAATCATGACTGTCCTGTGCACAGAATGGAGGTGAACCTGCTTTAGCAGGGGGTTGGACAGGATGATCTCTAGAGGTCCCTTCCACCCCCCACCATTCAGTGATTCTACGCTTTTGTAGTGCTTTTTCAAAACCAGAGAGTCCACTCACTTTGAATACTGACAGATGGTTAAAGCCTTATTTTACTGACATGGTGACTTCAACTTCCTACCACTACAAAATAGTCCAAACAACCACTAGATTTATTTTTAACTTGGGGAAGATTTAGTTATTTATTTATTTTTAGTTTAAGCTCCTACTTCAGAAGCAAAAAAAAAGACTTTAACAACTTGGTAGTAATAAACAGAGAAGAGATGTCTTACTAAAAACTTCACTGCCTAGTAACAAGCTGCTAGTTAGGAAGTTTTCTCCCTATTAATAGCTATGCTGAGCAAGGCTTAGTTTCTGTTGCCCCTCATGACTCTGATGTTCCTGCTTCACAAAATGCCTTGGTGTGGCTGGAAGCAAGGTTTTTACCCTACTTGCAGCCCCTTAGTCTGGGTGCAGTTTCCAAGGCTGGGAATTGATCCCAAAGCAGTGCTGACCCCAGGTAGCAGGTGTCTGCTCACTGCCCTGCTCTCAGTATAGTCTGCTCCCCAAAAGAGCAGGATCAGGCAAGCATGTGGTCCTCTTTTTCTTGGCTGAAAACTGCTGGCTAATGGGTTTTGGAGCAGCACCTCTTACTGTTAAATGAAATTATCCATCTGACTTCCAGTTATTGTGGAGGAATTTGTGATGCACAGCAGCATGTGTGTTAGCTGGTAAGAAATAGCCCATTGGAATCTGGTGCTCTTAGGGTGGTGGTTTTTACATCTCTGAAGAGTGAAACATACCAACTGTTCTGGTGGATCAACACCTGCTAGATCACATTGACTACTTGCTAATCTACCCTATGAAGACCAGACTAGGTTGCGATGAGGAGCCTCATGTATCTACTGATCCATGGGAGCTCAGCAGCCAAACTTAACTCATCAAAGAGAAAATGTAGGTGCAGTCAGAGAGGATGGCCACAGGAGAGGGAATCTGTCTCATCCTATGTGGTATAAAACCAGCTGTGAATAAAGTACAGGAGGTTACAGTCTTCCAGAACCTTGAAGAACGTGACTTATTACAGTCTATCAAAGGAGACGTCAGTTAAATGTCACAAAGTGTTTCTGGCTGTAGTGGAGCAAAATGAGTAGGGGTATTTTCAAAATATGCCATTGCTGTTGCTTCTGATATTAGTTAACTGCCATGGAGCTTTCTAGAGTATCCTTCTAGGCTCTTGGGAAGTGTGCATTTTCAAAGAAAATCTCCCTTTCCTCACTCCCCTTCACACAGCTTTGCTGGGTATAGACAGCCCTGTAGCACCCTGAAACTGCCTGTCACCTCAAATCCAACGCTGACATTCTTCTTCTTTCTTTGAACAAAACAGGAAATGAAGGATCAGATGTCAAACTCCTCCATGCAAGCACTGGCTGAAAGGAAAAACAGGCAGGTGAGACCCAGAAACTGAGCAAGTTGAGTGAATGCAGTGGCTGTTTGGTACTTCAGGGAGCCAGGAGGATTTGTCAGCTCTGGCAGCTGATATCTTTACAGTTTGTGTTAGGTGAAACTTCCATTTTTACTTCTGCTGAGACCCCACATTGTAAGGTAGAGTGTGTAGCATTGATCAAAGCTGTGTAAAAGCTGTAATTAAAATCTATGTCCTGTCTGTACTTCACCTTTTTGAAAACTCCTGTTCTGGGAGGGGGCTTTCAGCAGAGCTGTGTGCTTGAACTGCGTGTGTTTGCTGACCTGAGAGAGCTGGTTCTTGCAGGCACGTTGCTGCCACCCTCCTCCCAGCCTGTCTCTCAGAGCAATAAGTCAGCACTCACCATCTGTCTCCGTCTTCAGATCTGGTTGTGTACAACTGTCAGTGTTGCATCACCCTGTGAAAAGGGGAATCTCCCTCCTCCTCAGACTCAGAATCCATGTCAGTGAATGTAATCCTGCCTTCTGCTGTATTTAGGAGCCAAGATGCTGCAAGATCCTCTCACGCAGCTGCCTCTTGTAATAGTTAGCCATGTTAAGAAGATGGAAGGAGCTCAAGGAGTCTCAGGTTGTCTGCACTTGTAATCTAAGGAATAGAAATAGGTGCAGCTTGTGCTTCCTTCTGGCTGGCAGGGAGGCTGTAAGGAGATCTCAGAGCTGCACTTTGTACAGGGAATTTATCTGCCTGCATCAGGCTTACTGCTTGTGGCAAAAATGATAAACTGCAACAAGCAACTGAGAAGCCTAGAGCTGATCCCTGAGCTTGTTAGGGGGTTAACTGACATGCTTGGCAAACACTCGAAGCAGCCAAGTCCTTACACCCTGGCTCAAACAAGTCTGTAGTTGTCTCTGCTTTCCTTTGTGCAGAGTTCCTGCAGGGGACCATGTGGCCCAGCTCACATGGCCACAGCTGGTCAGGAAAATTGACTTCCCCTTGCTGCCTTCCTCTGGCCTTCACTCCAGACCACAAAGCTTGGGCTCTCCTGAGCTGGGCTGCAGTGGCTTTTCCAGCGTGCCTGTGTGTCTGAGAGGCTGGCTAAGGGCAACCTGACTCTCACAGGCTAAGGCTGGCAAGCAGAGGCCTTTCTGTTGAAGCCGCAGCAAAACTAGTGCAGCATGTAAATAAGCTGGCCACAGACTGGAGAGAACCAGGAGCTTGCTCAGTGTCTCAGGAGGAAAAGGATGCTGGAAGTGTGTGTGGTACGGGAGTACTGATTACCTTGCCTGCCTCCCCGCTGCAGCCATAGACATGAGGGTGTTGCTAAAGGCTCTCTCTGCATCTGTTTAGGCGCTCCTGGGAGAAAGTGGGAGTCAGAGTTGGAGCTCTGGACCTGACAAATACAGCCGTCTGGACCGGGAGCTGCAATTAGCAAACTCACACTTCATTGAGGAGCAGCAAGCTCAACAACAGGTAAGGCAGCTGGCACTGAGCTCTGCTTGCCAAATGGGTGCCAGGGGAGCGAGGTGGGAGCTGTGAGAGCCAACAACAATCCACTTCTCGGCTGGTCTGCATCCAGCAGCCTGGCAGCCTGCCTTTTCACTTGCAGCATAGACCTGTGCATGCATCCCTGAGTTAAAAAGCCCTCCAGGCTTGTGTCTTCTGCTCTGTACAGAAGGCAGGCAGAGTGGTCTGGAAGATGTAGCTTTAATACTAAGCTTTAATCCCACGAGGATTGCTGAAATCCCTGGAAGAGCAGAAACATTGCAAACGGAAAAAGAGGCAGTTTCTCTTATGCAACTTCCCCTAGTTAAAATAGCAGCTGAGGTTTGCTGTTGTTTGTGTGCATCTTCTTTGGAACAGCCCAGGAGTGGGAGCACGTGCCCTGCTTCCTTTTCCTGCCTTTGTCAACAGCAGATCCTGTGAGAAAGTCTCTGCGAGGGCTTTGCGAGAGCCCCTGGCGAGGTGCTTCCCCAGACGAAGTGGCCCAGCCTCAGAGAAGCTCCCGGGCAGCCCCACAGGCAGCAGCCCACCCAAACACAGGCCTTTGAACAGGCAGCTTCTCAGAGGTGCTGAACTCAAGTAAAGCTCCTGCCCTGCCCCAGCTTTCAGAGGAGTTTTACCTACTGACTCCAGGAAGATAAACAGATTCAGAAATAGGTAACTAGGGTAAACCTAATCCTTAGTGTGACTGTGCCCTGAAAATGACTTAAAACATCAGCAGACCTATTCCTCTGGCATGTTGGGAGCCAGGCTTGCTATTTTTAGCTGTAAAAGCTGTACGAGCCTTTTACTCACATTAACCCCTTGTTAGCTGCAGCTACAAGGTTTCAGGTTGCATTTCCCAGGCCCAGGCCCAGCCTCAGCGTGGCTCCAGCAGAGAGGGGCTGGTGGAGGCTTCGGTGACCAGCCCCCGGGGCAGGGGGTACAGGAAGGAATGGAGGGGGGAAGGGCTGAGCTGAGGCTGGATTTGCAGGAATGGCAGGAGCCTCCAGCCTGCTGTGCTGTGGGGATACCATGCTGGGGAAGCTTTCCTGCCACTGTCACTTCAGCCTTTCTTAGCAACGTGGTCCCTCTTGCTGTTGGTTTAGGCCTGTGCCAGGCCCCACAGCCCATGCTGGCCGAGCAGCCCGTCCACCAGATCCACTGGTTCAGTCTGCTGATGGCCCTTTTCCCTTCTCTTTGGCCCCAGTTGATTGTGGAGCAGCAAGATGAGCAGTTGGAGCTGGTCTCTGGCAGCATCGGGGTGCTGAAGAACATGTCCCAGCGCATCGGTGGGGAGCTGGAGGAGCAAGCGGTGTAAGTGTGAGCCGCTGCAGCACAGCTGGAGGCCTGCACACAGCTCTCTGCCCCTCACAGGGCCTGGAATTTATTAGTCCCTCAGGCAGCCTCTCCCAGCCAGCCTTTGATTTTAGGCAGTGGAAAACATTTCTTCCTGCAGCCTGTAAGGATCCAACCACAGTCTGGGTCCTTTGAAAGCCCAGAGCTCGGGCAGGCTTAGCTGCCAGGTCACCTTTCCTTCTCTCTCCTTTTTACACCCCCTCCCTAAGGCACACAGTTAGCTCTTGGGCTCCAGGCAGCCAGGGAGGTGCTGTGGAATGGGGATAGTGGGTGCTATCCCACTCCCTGGGGTTTGCTGCTGCCTCTGGATAACTGCTTGACTCTGGAGTTCTCAGCTCTGCCTCCTGCTCTAAAACACAGCACCACGGAGCTGCTATTCATAGTTAAAGCTAAAAATAACCCTCACTCGTGCCAAGGGTTAAAGGGGAGCTCACAAAGTAATTTGCATCCAGCATTTACATACAAATTAGGTTTTTTTTCCCCCAGTTCTTTTCCTTTTCAAGCAAGTGCATAGTTCCCAGTCCTGCAGGCTAACAGCTATGGCCTCCAGAGAGGCTTTATGCCTAAAACAACTCCTTGCTTGGCTACTGGGAGTCTGGAGGGCTGTGTCCTTGGTGAGGTGATATCTGTGCTGGAGAGGGGGAGCTTTAAACCCACCTCCTGTGTGAAGTCTTGCAGCAGGAGAGACTCCTGCTCTCACAGAAGCAGATCAGTGTGGTGTGTTGTTTCCACAGCCTCACGTAAGCCAGCAGTGCTTGCAGGTAACTACTGCAGTGAGGGTTTTTTACAGCTCTTTCCCCACTGACTAAAGGCTTAACACATGCCCTAGAACTCCAAATGAAAGAAACTGTCCTTTTAAATGTGTTAAGCTTTAAAGTCTGCCTGGCTGGAGCCAGTTGACTTGGTACCTTGATTCTGGATGTGGTGGTTTCTCTTCAGATGAGTTCTTGGCATTGACAAAGGCACAGCTCCAGGAAGGCTGAGATTCATGGCAGTGGCTGTGTGGAGGAAACAGAGGGGTAACTTCCATGCAGAGCTTAAAAAGCACCTTAAAAGCAGTTGCAAGTCTCATTCCTCTTTGATATGTGTGACTGGAACAAGATTTTAGCTTCAACTGCAAGCCCTGAACAAGAAAGAGATTTAAAGTCCAAGCTGCCACCTCCGTCTACCTAATCAGAGATTTTTAAATGAGACTTTCCTCTCAAAGAGAGGGAGACCCCCACCCCTCACCTGGCAGGGGTGTGGAGAGCTCTGCTGTGACCATGCAGCGGGACCAGCCCCACTCCCAAATGACTTCCCACTTCCCAACAGGGCAGAGCTGCTGCCTTCACCAGGCTTTCCCCCGACACCCACCTTGGATTCTTTCAGGAGGCTGTGTTCATGTGTGACACACCTGTGTTTTGAGCAGAGTGTGCTGACAAAGCCCGAGGGGCTGTGCCCCTTGCTGACGCTGCTGTGCCCCACTGCTCTGTCCCCAGGATGCTGGATGACTTCTCCCACGAGCTGGACAGCACTCAGTCACGGCTTGACAACGTCATGAAGAAGCTGGCCAAAGTGTCTCACATGACGAGTGGTAAGTCCTGGGAAGTGGGATCCAGGCCTGGAAAAGGAGAGACAAACCCTCAGATCTTCAGGCTGGGACGCTACACGCTCCCACACACCATCCCAGAGCCAAGTAGACGGAGGGAGCAGCTCTCAGAGCTGCTTGAAAGAGGGGGAAGATTTCCAAGCCCTGCAGCTGCTCCTGCCCAGACACTGCTCTGTAGCTTGTCCTTTGTTTTATTTACAGATGCCTTTCTATTTATGCTGCTGCTGCCGTGGGGGGAAAATCCCCCTCTAGATGGTAGGAGGGGAAGCTCTGCAGACTTTTGCTCTGCTGCAGTTTCCTGGGCTGCCTGAGAAACAAAAGCTTTCGAGGCACCATAAAATACTCACCGCAGTGTGTTGCTTCCCCCCCACACACCAAACACAAACCCTTTCCTAAATCCCACCGGCCCTCGGGCTGGCTGGCACCCGCAGGCTTCTTGTCCGTCAGAGGCAATTTCTGTGAAAAGTCCTTATAAGGCTGTGCCTGCAGGCGGGGGCTGGCGGGGCAGAGGAGCAGGAAGCCCGGCGAGCCTGCCGGGAAGTCCCCAGCCCGGCCGGCGCCACCTCCCCCGCCCCCTGCTCCCTCCCCCTGCCCCGGCGGCTCGGGGGGCTGGGCAGGAGGAGAAGCGCTGCTGCTCTGCGGGATTAGGCTGGACACGGGGTTTAGGAGGCTGGGGAAATCCGGCTCTGGGGGGACCATCCGGAGTGCTGACAGTGCACTTTGGGGCACTCCATGCCGGGTGGCAACACAACCAAAAGGTCATTGCGGAGTGTTTTAGAGAGCTCATTTCTTCTCTCCCTGGCATAGCACGAGGGCTCTCCCCGAGGCAGGTGCTGTGCCAGGGTCCGGAGGTGCCAGCAGCCTCCTCCCCCTGCCACACCAGCACCTCACAGGGGCTTTCTCTGCCGGCACAGACGTGGCCACGGCCAGAGAGCAGCTTGTGGAAACCTTCCTGGTGCCCTCCTAAGGGAAGCTGCACAAGCTCTTCCTGGCAGAGCTCTTTGGGGCAGCTCCCACCAGACCCTTTCCTGTTACTTGGTTGGCAGACAGCAGCTGCCCCTTCCTCCTGACTGCTTTTTACCTGGTGTATTGAATCTATTGGAACTTGAATGTTTGGGGAAAAGCCTCAAAATTCCCACCCCTGGCCACAAAACCAGGTGGTCCTGGAGGAGAGATGCTCCCTCCCCCTGGGCCGCAGTGGGGCCTGCTGCCAAAGGAGCTGCTGCTTTGGCTTTTGAGGGTTCCTTTAAGCTTAAATTGGGCTCCTAGCAGGACAGGAAAGAAAAGCTCTCCCCCGAATTTCCTTCCCTGTTAAAGCAGGAAGACTGGCACTTCCTTTTCCTTCCAGATCGGCGGCAGTGGTGTGCAATTATCGTCCTCTTCACCATCTTGCTGGTGGTGCTCATCCTGTTTTTTGTCCTGTGATGGACTGAACTTCCTGGGACGCCCCCTCCCAGCCCCCACGGTCCCCCCCGGCCCGGGGAAATGAAAACTCTCACCGTTTCCCTCCGCCCCGGCAGGAAAACCCGCGCGCAGCTCTCACCGTTCTGCTGTGAGGACCGCGGGCGGTGGCTCCCCCGGCCCCGGGGAGAGGGCGGGGAGGACAGGAGCTGCCTCCTCCCCCGCTGCGGTCTGAGCTGCACCCGGCCTCCAGCTCTGGACCCAGGGGGCCGGAGCCCCGCGCTTCCCCCCCCATCCCGGTGCAGGTAGGAGCCGGCTGCAGGCTGAGCAGCGAGTCCTGGGGAGGACGGGATGGGTCGGGGGGGAATGAATGAATGATTTCACTGAGCATTACAAACTACATCGCCGGCTAAAAGCATCGCCCGGAGCAGCGGCGGCGTGAAGACGGAGGGAGGGGAGCCCCGGCCCAACTCCTCCCATCCCGCGCCGCCTTCCTGCCAGGGGCGGGCTCAGTGCCGCCGGCTCAGCCCTCAGCTTCCACCGCCCCCGGGGAAGGCTGCAGAGTGTGTAGCATCCTGCCATCGGCCACAATCCAGCACCCCAGCGCCCGAGACTCGGGGTGAAAGCTGGCAAACAGCCGTAAGCCGGGGAGCCCCTTCCTCCAAGCTCTGACCACGGCCTCCTGGGCTCCACCGGCCTCTGCAGCACCGTGACTGACGCTTTCTTTGCCCTTGGATAACCTAGTAACTGCTTCTGTTTAACAGCTGCTTCTCTTTGGCAAGTGATTTGTCAGGTCTAAAATAACTTATTTTTTTTAAGGAAAAACCCCCGACTTTGGAGGCTTTTTGTGCTGATGGCTGGAGCCACGTTCTCTCTGCTCCCCACACGCCAGCAGGGGAACGGGGCTCAGGGAGAAGTTGTAAATAGGATGTCTGAATTAACTCCCAACTGCTGGTTTTTTGACACTTGGGTCCCGTTTCTCTTATCCCTTTCCCTTACCTTCGGGTTGTGTGTGGCTGGAGCTGCCTCCGCGGTGCCAGACAGCCGAGTTCTGTCCCTTACGTGGTGAGCTGGGAGTCAGGCAGGTGGTCGATACCAAAACAAGGAGCAAGCCCACCCTGGCAGCAGCAGTGGGGAGAAGCACAGGTGTGGCTCTCGCCTTGCAGGATGTGGGGTGACTCTTCAGGACAGCAAAAATCGTGTCTCACTGCAGCCTGCTCCTGTCGTTCAGCTGCAAACAGCAAAGGCTCAGGCTGGTCTGGCTGGTGCCTCCCATCTGGGGCTCAGATGGGCCCGGGGGAGGAAGGAAGTTCATCCGTGCTGATGCTGAGACCTCTGCTGAAATCACAAGTTGACCCTGAAAATCATCCTCCACATCCTTCCCTCCCTCCCTCTGGGCTGCTAATCCCACCCTGAACGCCCCCCCTGGCTTTGGGGCTGGGTGCCTGTCCGGTGCCCTTGTGCCTTGCTCAGTTCCCGTCACCAACGCACATGCGCCCTTGGTGCTGACGGCTTGTGGCTGCTCTCGGCCCTGGTAGAGCACCTCCTTTCTCTTGGTGGCCTCCTTTTGGGGGGCAGCTCCCCAGTACCCCTCTGAGAGTGTGTTGGGGGGGGGGGTTGGGCAGCTCCCATCCCCGTGTCCTTTGCAGCGTGGTGGTGCAGCCCCCGGGATGCCCCTGCGTTAGCCCAGCAGACGTTCCCACCAGACTGCCTGCCTTTGGTCCCCTTTGCCCTGTACATTGGCTTCTGTAGTGGGTGGTGCCTCTCCTGTGAACACTCAATAAAGGCATTGCTGCTGCCCAGCCCAGCCCAGCACACAGCACCCGTTGTTCTCACCGTGACCCTCGCTTGGGGACAAGCCGGGAGGGCTCCTGGCACCAGGAAAAGCACCCTCCAGCGTCTGCCAGGGACATCACCCTCCTGGCTTTTAAGGCATGGGCAGCAGCTGCAGTTTTGGGGTCCCCAGCCATCGCTGCCCTGCCTCCCTTGTTTGCTGCCCATGCTGCTGCTGTCCCAGGGTGAGTTTCTCCTGTGGCTGGAAGGAGCCCCCTGAAGCAGCAGGAGGAGCTCAGCCCCCCCTCTGGTCAGCGATGGATCCATGTGGGTGCATCCCTGCCACTGTCCCGGCAATGCTGTCACCCTGAGCCCCCCCTGATTGGAAAGAAGAGGTCTTCCGCTAATCCAGCTGCCACCCAGGGCTTCCCCAGTCCCACAACAGGGTCAGGCAGCAGCTGTTAGAGCAAGTGGGCTGTGGCCAAGCAGGCAGCAGAGAGCCTGAGCCCACCCAGAGATCCACCAACCGCAGGCTACCTGAAGGGGCAGCAGGGAGAGCTCTCCCAGCACAGCTCTCTGGGGAGGGGCAGGAGCTCTGTCCCCATGTCCCCACCCCACAGACCACAGAGCTGCTCCTGCCCTTGGCACCCCCACACCCTCAGCACCCCCACGCCCCTGGCCCCATACCCCCTCCCCAGCCCCCGTGCCACCTGCAGGCCAAAGGCACCGGCTTCTGAGGTTACATACTCTTTTTTTTTTTTTTCTTTCCAGTTTGAAATAATTTAAAAGGAGCCCAGAAGTGCTGGCAGGGAACCCCACGGCTCCTGGGGGCACAGAGGCGAGGTGTCCTCACGGCTCCTGGGGGCACGAGGCAGAGTGTCCCCACAACGGGGCAGCTCCTAGAGACGCTGGGCACTGTCTGAGGGGATCCTCAAGTCCTTCATCTCCCCGAGGGCTGGGAAGCCCCTTGCCCCCGTGGCACCAGGGCAGCTGCCGTCCCGCGGCATCCTGGGCCATCGGCCTCCCCCCGCCGGGGCTAGCGGGGGCCGTGCCGGGGGTCCCGCGGCGCGGGGCGGTGCCTGAGGACGCGCAGGGTGAGGGTGTCTGCGTGCAGCAGCAGCTGGCGGATGCGGGGCAGCCCCAGCACCGACACGGCCGCCCCGTTGACCTGCAGGATCTCGTCACCCACGGCCAGCAGCCCCGCGTACAGCTTGGCCGTGCCCGCGTCCGCCATCTCCTGCACGTACACACCTGCCGAGGGGGACGGGGAGGGTGAGCCCCCAACCCTGTGCTCCGCCCAGCAGCTGCATGCCAGGCCCCAGCACAGCCACAGAACAGATGTGGCCTTTGGGACGGGCTGAGGGCTCATGGCCACACGCGGTCCCTCATGCCAAAGTCACACGTGGCAGTGTCCCATCCACCGCCACCCCCCCCGGGGCTGAGCGGGCCCCCGGGCTCACCCTGCGCTGGGGCCAAGCTGCGCCGAGCCTGCCCTGTGCTCCGCGTACCTGTGTCGGGGCGGCCGTGCCCGGAGGTGACGCGGAAGCCGAAGGCGCCGTCGGGGGGTCTCTGCAGCTCCAGCTGGCTCGTGCCGTCAGGGAAGACCTGCAGCACCCGCCCCACGGTGTGCAGCCGCCCTGGCGCCCCGATGTCCTCCACGCTCAGCGAGCGCCGCGGCCCCGGGACCCCCTTCCTGTGGGCAGAGGGCAGAGGAGGGAGCACCCCGGGGGGGCTGCTGGGGGCCACGGCCGAGCACCCCACACGGCGTCCCCTGGCCCCGTGCTACCTGTCGGCCGTGGGTGCGGGCAGCAGGTACGCGCTGGCACGGGGGGCTTTGCCCGGCACAGGGTGCAGGCTCTGGACAGAGGCAGCTTTTCGGGGCTGGCAGAAGGGTGAGACCTGAGGAAAAGGGCGTGGTTAGGATGGGGATGACTGTGAGGAGGAATGACACTGCGTGGCACCGCAGCCCTTCACCTGCCGAGGCCAGGAGGGCATGAAGGCACCTCACACCCTCTGTCCTGCTCCAGAGCCCTCCCCAAACCACCACTGAGGAGGGACAAGACGGTGTCATCTCCCACCCTGAGCTGGGACACTTGTGGGGAGGCACCTCAGTGCTCAGCATACTGGGACACGCCAGCCGTGGGACACATCAGCCGTGACCCCATCTCATCACCCGCCACAGGGTGACATTTCCAGCTCACCAGCTGCAGGGACTGCAGGGAGGGCGACTTCTTCATGCCAGGGCTGCCCGGGGGGCTGCCGCTGGGGCCCGGGAGCTGCTCCATGCTGTAGCAGCGGAAGCGGCCCAGGCGCTGCTTGGTGCTCTGGCTCAGGCTGCATAGGAGCTTCTTCAGTCCCGATGCACTGCTGCCCTTGCGACTCACCGCCCGCCCCAGCTCCCTGTGTGGAGAAGGACAGGTCACCTACCCTGTGCTGGAGGGAGGGAAGAGCAGGGTGCGCCCTGCACCCACCATCGCAGCCTTGAGAGCTGCAGCAGGGTGAAATTAAGGTGCACGGTGAGATTGGGGTACAGCCATCCACCCCCCCAACACTAACCCAGCATGCACAAGGAATAGCTTTGCAAGCCAAAGCGATCTCAAGGGCTCCCTACTCATTTTCCCCATAATTTCAGGGGTTCAACACCTTTCAGACCTCCCCTGCTCTCCGCCTGAAGGGATCACATCCTGCTTGAAAGCCACAGTACTGCCTCCAAACCCTCCTGCCAGGCCCAGACCTGCTGCACCTGGGCACAGGTCCAGAGGGTTTGTGTATGGTAAGCCCCAGGGCAGCCCCGGGACTGGCATTCCCCAAAAGGGAAGGTCTGGCACTGAGCTGAACACCTCCACGGCTGCCCACCATTGTGTGCTGCAGCACCTGCCTGGCAGAACCAGATGTGGGGTGAAATGCAGCTCCCCCAAACCCACTGGAATACAGCAGCAGAATGATGACCCTCATATTGGGAGGTTTTTAGTGCTGAATGGAAGAGTTCCAGTGGGAAATCCTCCAGGGCTCAGGCTGGCAGCATCTTGCTGCACAGGGATGTGAGCTGCCCAGTCGCCCTCACTCACCCTGGTGCCACGCTCCCGGCTGGGTGCTGCTGCTGCTGTGCTCCAGCTGTCCCAGCAGCTTCCCTGGGGGATGGAGCAGCCTCCTGGGGCTGGAGGCTCGTGGTGGGCTGCGATGGTGCCCCTGGAAATGCAGCAAGACTTTCACCTCCCCACCTTGTTGAGGATCCCCATGGCCACCCCCATCTGCAGATCTCTTACCTCTGCCCATCCCTGGAAGGTCCTGCCCGCGGGTGTTGTTGCAGTTGTTGGTGGACAAGGCACGGAGGGGGCCCCCCGGGAGCCACCTGGGGCTGCAGGGCCCCCTCCCCTGCCCCGTGCCTCCGGGCTGGGGGGCTGCAGCGCTTCCCCCATCAGGCTCTGGGCCCCGGGCTCCCTGGCTCGACGCCCGGCGGCTGCTGCCAGAGAAGAGAGCTTTCCTGCAAGGCACCTGGGAGCAGGCCTTGGTGGTAGGAGAGGGAGCAGGGACGTGGCTGCCAGTCCCCAGCTGCGAGGAGGGGTCCAGGCACTCAGTGGGCTGCTGTGGGGCAGGAGTGGTGTTTCCCACCTCCATGCTGGCCCTCAGATGCTGGTGGGGGTCCTCATCATCCCGGCTGCCAGCTCTCCCCAGTGGTTGCCCTGTCTGGCTTGGGGCACCTCCTGAGCCTCCGTCCCCTGCGCGGGAGCCACCGCTGCCCACACACGTACCCGTCCCAGTTCTGGCCTCCAGCTGCGGGGCGGCACGGGGGGCCCTGCGCCCATGAGCCCGGGGGTCCCGGTGCCCCCGCGGCTGGGGGCTGTGAGGTCCTGCCTCCTCGCTGTCCGTCCGGCAGCCGTCCGAGGTGTCGGTGCTCTCCAGGGCCGAGTCCACCTCGTCGACGTTGGTGACGTCCCCGATGTACGTCTCCTTGATCTTCTCGGTGTGGATGCGCTGCCGGGAGGGGAGGATCCACAGCGGGGACCCGCGGGGGCCCAGAGCCCTGGTTTTGGGCTCCGTGCGGGCAGCGCTTGGTGCCCCGCCGGCCCCTGGGACGTTTCCTTGTGCCACGGGGCTGCTTTTGGCCTCGTCGCTGGCTGCTGGTGTATCCGTGCCCTGGCCAGCAGCAGCACTCAGGACAGAGCCGCAGGCGCTGCACTTTACCCCGGCCGCCAGGTCTCCGCTCCGGGCTCCGGGCTTGTTGCCAGCGGCAGCCGGGTCAGGCGAGGAGAGCGTGGAGCCCAGCGCCCGCCGGTGCCGCAGCTGCAGTCGCTCCAGGTACCGCACCTCGGCGTCGCGGGCCGACTCGTCCTCGAAGCGGACGCGGGACGGGGAGGGGCCCCGGGGCCGCCGCGGCCGCCCGCAGCTCGACTCCCCGCTCGACGAGTCGCTGAGGCTCCCGCCGTCCCGCGGCACCGCGCTCGGCCGCCCGCTGGGCTCCCTGCACGGGGACACCGAGCTGCCAGCGCTGCCCGGCTCCCTGCGTGGGGACACCGAGCTGCCAGCGCTGCCCGGCTCCCTGCACGGGGACACCGAGCTGCCAGCGCTGCCCGGCTCCCTGCACGGGGACACCGAGCTGCCAGCGCTGCCCGGCTCCCTGCGTGGGGACACCGAGCTGCCAGCGCTGCCCGGCTCCCTCGGGAACACGGGGCAGGAGGGAGGGGGAAAACCCAGGGCAGGGCACGTGGGGAGAGGAAAATCCCCCCACCCCCCACGATGCTCCACTGCAGGGTACGGCCCTGCTCCCTCTCCAGCCCTGCTCCCTTCTCCAGCCCTCTGCCTGGACCTGCAATCACGGAGGGGCTGGCGATGCCCCACAGCCACAGCCTGACCTCCACCGCCTTTCCCCCGCACCAGAGCACACAGTTTATAAGGGGCACCATTAATGCCTCCACAGTGACAGAAAACACAATTAACGCCCGCTCCCTGCCCCCAAATTACACTGCAACGACTTCCCATGGGCAAGGGGCTGCTCACGTGAGTGTGCAGGCAGCAGGTCACACCCCAGCCCTGCACACGCCCTGACACGCTTGGCACACGCGTTTTCCCCCGCAAAGAACCCTGCGGGGCACAGGGGGAGGCAGGATGTGGCCAACGGTGCGGGCACTGACCTGGGGCGCGGGCCGGCGGCGGCGGGCAGGAGAAGGATGTCGTGGCTGGCGCGCAGCGGGTTCGTCCGAGCCTTCATGCGGGCTCGCTGCAGCAGCTGCTTGGCCTGCTCGTGCCGCGGGCTCAGCTCCAGCTCCTGCCTGGGGACAAAGGCCCTGCGGCCCCACGGCGGGGAGGGGGATCAGGAAAAAATAACAGGGATTAGACGTGGTTTAACGGTGACGACGAGGCTGCTCTGCCCAGAGAAAAATGGGGCCTGGCTTCCATTGATGCTGGAATGCCAGGGGCCAGCCAGGCAGGAACGCCCCCAGTGCCAGGCAGGAAGCTTGCAGGGGGCTTGCGCCTACACTGGTGATGCTTTGAGGGGAGGCTCAGCACCCTCAGCACCTGCTGCTCGGGCTTTGCACCACAGGTGTCCTAGAGGTGGAAGGGGAAACTGAAGCAGGTACTGTTTCCACTCCGTGCTGGTGTCAACCCCACAGTGGATGTGTGTGCAGGTAGGTTTGGGATGACCCTTTGTGACCTGGCTGCCTTCTCTTGCCTTGCAGGGGGGCTTCTCCTGCACCCACTGCCCCCCCTGCCCCGTGGAAGATCTGCCCACTGTGGGAGGGCACAGCCCTGCTCAGTGCTGCCTTCCCTGTTGGCCATGGCCCTAATCCCCCTGATTAAAATAATCAGCTCAGGCAGTCACTTCAGGGAGCCTGGCCTTAACCTCTTCATGGCAGGAGGATGGGCACACAAAAAGCCCCCAGTGCAGCACCTTGGAGGGAGACCAGGCTTCCCCCTTGCCAGGTTTTGTCTGCCCTTGCTCTCAGGGAGTGCAGCATCCCCAATGGTGCCTTGCTGAGGTGGCCACCACTGATCAACCCCAGGTGCCAAAGCGCTGCAGAACCAGTAACCACAATACAGGAGGGTCTTCCCCACCCCTCAGCCCCCTCTGCAGCCCCCGAGCCCCTGGCCTCGCTCCCAGCCCACCTCTGCCCCCCCCAGCCCACCTGCCTGTCCTACCTCTGTATTTCTAGTCGGTACCTCTAAGGTTTATTGTTCGTCCAACAAGATTACACATGCCAGCTGCCTCCATCCTCTTAAGCACCTGCAGCAAATTTCTGTTCCATTCTCTTCCCCAGCTCCTTTCCCACCCTGGGGTCCTGTGGGGACCCTCAATGCCCAGACACCACCCGGGCTTGGCCCAGCCCTCCTGCCCTGCTCATCCTGAAGTGTTGCTGGAGCCCATCCCCAAGCGTCAGCACTGCTTCACGGGGTGCATTTAAAACACAAAACTGGGGAGGGGGAAAGAGGGAAACGTTTGTCTCTGCCACACTGGGACTGACCTACCTGCTGCCCTCAGTGTCCTGCAGAGAGACCCCCGAGTCCCAGTCCCCGTCGCTCACCAGCATCTCTGAAACACAGGACGGGGAAAGGCATCAGCCTGGCTGATTGGCCCTGCCCTTCCCCTCCCCCCCTGCCAAGAGGACCCCCCGGACCCCAGCCTCACAGCTCAGTCTGCCCTAACACCCTTTTGGGGGCTATCCCAGCTGCTGGGCTCTGGAGACACTCCAGAGGAGTGAGACAAGGGGCAACAACACCTCGGGGAGATGATTTTGAAGCAGAAACTAATTCCTTTTCCTGGTGGCAGCTTGCAAAGGGGAGATGATGCTCTCAGCCCCCGAGTGCCCCAGAAAACTTGTTTCTTGCTCTTTGAGCAGTGAAAATTCCTGACCAGGACGCCGGCAAGGATCAGCAGCACCCACAGCATCCTGGGGATGACACTCCCTGTTTGGTTTGTGGGTACCCCCTACAGCTGCCAGTGAAGGGGATGCAGCAGTCGTGGGAGCATCCACCTGACCTTCACCCCAAAGATTTCCTCCTCTGTCCCTACTGAAACAGCCGCCGGCTCCCCGCCATACGCACCAGGCGCAGCGAGGCCCAGCACCTCCTGCAGCAGCCGCCGGTTCCTCTCCACCCGCTCGGCCAGCGAGAGCCTGTCCCAGCGCTGGGCCGCAGCGGGGGCCGCAGCCGGACCCCCCCGAGCCCGCGGTGCGGTCCGCGCCTCCTCTCCCAGCGACGGTGTGCGACGGAGGGAGGCAGAGCCGCGGGACGCGCTGCCCTCGTCCCGGCGGAGCTCGGTGCCTCCCGGCACATCTCCCCTGGGCGCCGGCACTCGCCAGAGCCCCGGGGTGCCGGCGCGGGGGGCCGGGGGGCCGCTGGCCAGGGGCTCCCCGCTGTCCAGCAGCCCGTCCGTCAGGTAGGTGCGGAGCCGAGCCCGCGGGTCCGCCGCGTCCTCCCCCGACTTCCCCCGCTGGGGACGGGGCTTCTTGGGCGAGGGGCGCTCGGGGGCGGCCGCGGGGGTCCCCGGCCGGGCCCCCGCCCGCTTCTCCTTCAGCGCCTTCACCTTGCTCTCCAGGACGGCGTGAGGGCCGCGGGCGGCTTCGGGGGGCTCCGGCGGGGCCGGGGCTCGGCCGCCGCTCGGGCCGTGCTGCCGGGGGGGCCGCGGCGCCCGCCGCGTCTCAGCGGGAGACACCCCGTCCATGCGCCCTGCGGGGAGAAAGCCCGGGAGGGTGGCGAGCCCCGGCGCCCCACCCCGTCAGCCCCCCGCAACCCGCATGTCTCCCGCCTGCCCCAGGGAACCGCACACGATGCCGCTGGGCACAGCCCGGCCGGCAACGGGACGGGGACGTGGCACAGCACCAGCAGCCCCCCCGCACCCACCCGGGGCACTGACGCTGAACCAGCATCGCTCAGGAGCAGAAGGAAGAGGGGAGCGGGGCTTCCCCAAGCCGGAGTGCCTGACGCGCTGCTGGGGTTGCCCTGCGGCACGCAGCAAGATGCCCCGGAGGAAATCAGCACTTTGCAAGCCAAATCAAATCGCCACACGCGCCCGGAGAGAAATCCCTCCCGGATCCAACTCGCCCAAGGGGTCACCATAACACAGAGCAGCTCCCTGCTCCAGCGCAGCCCCAGGGTCACGGGGGTCACCCGTCCTGCACCGGCCCCGTGGTCCCGGCGGCACCCGGCAGCCGCCGCCCCGCCGCGAGCATCCCGGCGCCGCTGGTACCCTCGCGGGAGCCTCCCCCATGCCGGGGCTGCGGGAGCATCCCCGGGACCCCCCTGAGCCCCAGCACCCCCCTCATCTCACCGCAGCCCCTCGCTGCCCCAGGGCAGAGAGGCAGTGGGACGGGGCAGGGGGCGGGAGGCGAGGGCTGGCCTTACCCCCGGAGCAGCATCGGGAGAGGGCTGGGAAGAGGGAGCAGAAAGCGGAAGAAGGGAAGGAAGCAGAGGAGGGGAAAAAAAAACCCTATTAAAAAAAAAACCCAACCCAGGCCAAGGCAGCAAATGGCAGCCCCTTGAGCCGAGCCTGAGCGCAGCTGCTGGGCCGGGCTGCGGGGCCGCGGCCGGCCCTGCCTCCCGCCTGGGCCCGGGCTGCCGCCGCCTCCTCCTCCTCCTCCGCCCGCCTCCGAGTGGCACGCGGCCAAATCCTGCCCCCAGCCCGAAGCCACCGAAGTGCCTGTCCCCGCACCGGCCGGCCGTGGGTCCCGAAGGGAGTGGGGACTCAACCCCCCGGGCCGAAGGGGCGCCCGGCTGCCCGGGCCGGCCCGCAGGAATGCCCTGTGTCACGGACACGGGTTTGCAAGGGGAGCCCGGGCCTCAGACTTCGCCGCAGGGTGCTGGGTGCCTGAGGGGGCTGCCCCACACCGCTGGCTGGGGCCTCGGGAGGCCCGCAGGATGGAGAGGGGGTAGTGGGTGTTGTCACAGCCCTGAGAGCAGCAGGACAGGCTGCGGGTCTCACGCACCCTCTCGCGAGCACCAGGCGATTGCAGACCGGCTAATGGCCCTGCTTTCCCAGAGCCACACCCTGCCCGGGCCCACGAGTGCCAGGGCCCACGGGCACCTTCGAGCAGGAGGACAGTGGAAGCCGAGTTTGGCACATCTGCACATCCTCCCCGCTAAAGCAACCCCTGTCCTGCCGAGCTGCCTTTCCCAGCACACCCACTCCTCCCCTGAGCCCCCGCACGACTCCTCACGCAGGACGGGGGTCCCGGGTGGGCCCTGCTTACCTGGGGGTGCCGGGGCTGCCGTCGCCGGTGGGCAGGAGGGGCGCCACTCCGGCCGCCGCTTTAAGCTGCAGCTTTTGATATTCGTGATTGGTTTCATAATCCCGATCAAAAGGAAATCACCAGGATTATGAAATTGTTTTAATCCTCCCGGGCCCTGGCCGCCCCGGCCACTGCCAGCACGAGCAGCAAGAAATCATTCTGATCTCCTTAAAACATCCCCTGGCTCCCGTCACGGCCTGCACTGAGCCCCAGGGCTCCCGTGGGGACTGGCCCTGCTCACACTGAGCGCCAGCAGGGATGACTCCTTGCTCCATGAGGGGCAGACCCAGCATCACCCCCCAGCTGCTCCCAGGAGAAAGGGCATTGCTGGAACGTGTTGGTGGAAGATCCCAGGGCAGAGAGCCCCTCCTTGCCCTGCACCCCTGCCCCACAGTCCCACCCCCATCCTTACCTCTGCACTGGCCCGGAGAGGGATCCCAGCTCCTCCACCTGGGCAGGGGAGGGGAGATGCGCCTAGGAGGTGTTGTCCCCATCGAGCTGGGAACAAAGCGCCTGAGGAGGTGCCAGGGGAAGGGCAGCCGGGGGCTCCTGCCCTGGCTGGGCAGCACAGGCAGGGATTAGACCTGCGGGGAAGCGGCTGGTGCGAGCGGCGACAGGCTTAGAGCGATCTCAAGGCACTGGGCTCTTTTCTGGAGGAAGACTGATTGCAAGAGATGATGAAGAGATTTAAGAGGGCAAACTGAAAGCACAGACCCCAGACAACCCGAGGCTGGGCTGCTCAGCCTCTGGTCACTCCCTGTGCCAGCAGGACAAAGCCTCGGGACAGAGACAAGCTGGTGAGAGGCAACCCAAGGCTCCCAGGAGCAAAGAGCCTTTAGCTGGTAAGGCACGGTCTGAGCCAGAGACTCCTCCAGCATAATTCCCTGGAGTGTGGGGTTTGAGCCCTGGGCACCTTCCTGTGAGCTCCAGTCCTGCCTCCCTCCTCCAAGCACCTCCACCTCAGCCATCCCCCAGCTCCAGCCGCAGCTCCCTGGGGAACAGACCAGCATCCTCACAGGCCTGGGTGGAAGCAAAGGGACTAGGAAGAAAGACACACACAGAGTGGGGACAAAAGAGCCATCAGATCATTGGAAAACAAAGAGCTTGTAATAATGAAAAAAGGACAGATTTCGTAACCAATCACTTTTTCCTTTGAAAAACACAATCACAGTAACTTTGCTTTATACAACCACCTAGGAACTATGAAACAGCATCACATTGTGCATTATTAGGCTTTTTTTTTTTCTTTTCTCTTTTATACCTACTTATCAAGAAGGGTATTCCACACTTCAGAAATGATATCCATTTGGGGAGGAAGGAGGAGACAGCTAACAGCGCAGTCACAGATACATCATGAGTCCAAGCAAGCGGCAATCCTTTGTCCTCACCTTTTCCACTTAGTCGAAAAAGAAGAGTGGAGAAGGGGATAGCAAAAGAGAAAGGAAGGGGAAAGAAAGAAAAAGAGAGAAAGAAAGCACCCACAGAGGACTAATCACACTCCATAATTACTTTTGACATCTACAGGGCTTCATAGAAAGATCATTTAGACCAACACGGAGGGGAGGGGGAGAGGAAGGAGGCAGCGGGATGGGGCGGGGGAAGCTTTGGCATCTCCAACCCGGGCCCCTTCCAAATGCTGATCCTTCGCCAGGAGAGACCTATGGGGCGGAGAGAGGTCATTACAAGTTCTACCAGGCTGCCCAATCTCTCATCTGGAGCAAAGAGTTTGCAGCTTGGTTTCTAGAGCTTGAGGGACTGTCAGGCCATGGGGCATCTTCCCAGGCAGGGTGGGTGCCTCTCGCCCAGTGGCACAGCAATGCTGGGGTCAAGAGCCACCTCTGACTCCCACTGGGAACAGGGCTGGGGCATCAGCATCTGGGACCCTCCCTTTCCTCTCCTCCCCCGGCAAGCCTGCATTTCTCTGACAGATAAGCAGCACCTGAGGGACGCCCACAGGGCAGTTGAACCCCACAGTATGGTATTTGGGATGGTGTCATGTCAAGGAGGTGAAGTTTGGGGAGTGACAGCCACGGAGGCCAACTGTGACTGCTGTGGAGCTACTGTGGGGGCTTGCTGCTCTCCCCCCAGGAGCCCCAGCCCCTCTTTGCCAGGGAGACAAAACAATCCCATTGCCTTCTGGAATAAAAACATGTACTAAAACCAAAACAAAATGCTTAAGGCAGATCATCTTCCCCCTGCAAGTGCAAAGGAGAACGGTGGAGGAGAGGAGGGAGCACACACTGGGCTGGGAAACTGGCTTTTGTGTGGCCAGCTAGAGCCAGCCCCAGCCCCAGGGCCTGGCCCGGGCCATAAACCCCAAAAATCCCCAGGGCATACTCTGGGGTCAGGGCAAGGGCTGTGTCCTGGTAGGGTAAGGCCAAAGTCACTCGGCTGTTCCAAATTACAAAGCTCAAAGGCTTTGTGCTCTCTCTCTCCCTTTCTCCTTGGAAGATCCAGTGAAATCCCCAGAGACCGTCACCTCCTGAACAGGATGGTGCTTCCCTCTCTCCCTCCCTGTGCTGGGAGGCAGAATGGTCAACATGAGAAGCTGTTGGGGAAGTAAAACACAGCAGGACCCAGCTCTCAGATCTCTCAGCCCCCTCTCAAATGTTGAGGCTGAAGGCTGGCAACAACACCAGCAGGAGGAGGAGCGCGGGGACTGGGGCAGACAAAGGTGCAGGAGGAGCAACAGCTGACTTTGGGATCACGCCTGGATGTGAGAGGTAGGAGCTTATCTGATACACACAGGCCACAGCCATGAGCACTGAAAACGCATTTCCTCTGAACCATGGTGGGACAGCCCAGGGCCCTGTGATGGAGCAGCTCCTGCAGCCCCGTCCATAAACCCCAAACCACCTGGGAGTGCTTCCCCGTGGCACACATCCCTTCCCCACGCAGGGGGACTTGCCGACAGCCCCAAAGCCACATAGGGAAACCAGGCAGCAAATAAAGCCTGGATGCTGCAAATCCTAACCCCCTGCAACCTCTGGAAGAGAAGGAAGGATGGAAAGCAGCAGGGAACAGGCACAGAGAAGTGAGCTCAAAGGGAATCTTGAAAAGTCACTGGCCATACTGAGGCCTCTCCTCCCCTTTGATGGGGCCACCTGCAAGGGTTTCAGCCAGACAAGAGCAGCTTCCACGCCATCCTCCGAGCCACACACAACCACAACCTTGGCACTGCATCACGAGGAGAGGGACAGCTCAGCACCCAAAAGCCAGTGGCCAAGGCACAGACCTATCTCAGCATCCATCCAGCTATATCCCAGCGAATAAATGCTGGATAAAACCCAGCCAGCTCCTTCAAACTCTGCTCTCCATACTTCTGGATCATCACCCTGCTGTCCTTCCAGGAGGGGTTCCAAGCACCCCTGTGTGGGACTGGCCCTGCTCTCCTGGCCTAGGCTGCTCCCAAGGAGCCACTGGGCTGTTTTCTCTCACCATCTGCTCTGCTTCATTAGGTCTCCTCCCTTTATTGGCCAGATGTTCTCAGAGCTGTCCTGGCTTTAGCACTCGCTCTCGGGAGGAATCTGCATGCTTGATTTCTTGGACATCTCTGGGTGGGGGAGAAGAGGCAGATGCAGCACCAAGAAGCTGGGAGCCTTTCAAAGCCACGCTCTGTGAATTCGGGCTGCTTTCCCCAAGACAGCACCCTCACTGCCAGAAGGGATGAGGCTTTTTCTGAGGTGATAACGTTTGCTAGCTGTAGCGTGCCACCTCCCCTCTTTTTCTTATTTCTCTTGCCAGCAAAGATGGAGAAAAGGGAAAGAGCAGAGCAGGGAGCAGAGCAGATGGGCAGACTGAATTCCTGTTTCCCATAAGCATGTGGGAAAGCTACAGAATGAGAATTTAACTCCTTGCAGGCTGATCCTCCCCTGTTCAGGATGGGAAGCGGCAGCACAGACACAGGCCACGCGGCCGTGTCCCCCTGAGGAGGGCAGAGTGCTCCTAGCCACTGGCATCCCTTCAAAACATCTCTCTGTATTTATCCTTCCCTCTGAAAGAAAGAATGACTAGTAAAGCTCTGTTCTGTGTTGGCTTTTTTTATGAAGAACCGCTTGCTTCGGTAAAACTTGCTGTGTTTTGGATTGCCCTCTCCTGGTGCATCTGCCCTCCTCTCACACAGCCCTGGGCAGGTACGGCTCCACTCGCCTCCCACAGCTCTCTCTGGGAACACCTACTCAAGGTCTGGCACAGCAACAACTGCTGCAATACAAATTTAGTTTAGGAAACCAAAGTATTTTAAAGGGCTTTATATCTCAGGCTCCCCTTCCACATGAACCAGAACCTTCTGTGTAAGTACAGACAACAGAGCTAAGAGAGTTAAACACAGGAAAACAGGCTCCTGGGGACTGAAAGGATGAAGAGCATGGCCCCAGTTAGTGCAGCTGCCCTCTGGTCAGAGCAGAGTGATGCAACAGGAGATGGGAGGAGGAGGATGACCACAACAGACACCTGCCCTGCACACACTGCTGACAGAGCAGAGCATCTCCCAGCAGGTCCATCAGAGCTTCTTTGGAAGCTGAGGGCACTCCACAGAGGTATAAGGGAGTCATGGGTCTGCAGTGCTGCCCTTGGCCTGGCATGAGGCACAGGTTCACCACCACTGAATTTTGATCTGTCTCCAATTAAATGAAGAGAACCAAGTTTCCTTCTTCAGTTCCTCTGGGCAAGAAGCACAGCAGGCAAACTGAGAAAAATGCACTGTACCGGCTGTGTGAGAAACCATGCTGTGAGCTCATTAAAAACCAAACCCAAATAACCACCAAGCAGCAACCGAGCAGAGTTCTGCCCTTCCATTGCCTGAAGTAGAGGAAAGTCACCAGACAGACATCAGCACAGGACTCTACTTCAAGATTCCCCCTTCCCTTGCTGCCCTCAGGGTGGGCAAGGAGCAAGTGGCACCCGACAGAAGCTTTTGGCCAAACCAGCAGCCCCAAGGAGACCCATTTTCAATCTCACCTTCCCCACCAGCTGAACACACCACAGCCCTTTCTATCCATGCTCCCTGACAGCTCTCCAACAATAGCACTGCTCCCGACGCCCTGCTCAGTCCAGGATGCCCTCATACAATCTAAAGATTGTTAAGGCTTTGAAAAAACTAACTTTTGATCTGGAGAATGGAGTTCTGAAGCCTTTGTTCACCTAGCTTTTTGCACTGTTGGTAGGACCCAACTGTCCTTTCAAAGGGCCTGAGGATCATCTGCACTACTTTCACACAGCCACATGGAAAGTGGCGTCAAACGGCATGAGAGACATGGCCAGAAGCGGTAGCAGCAACTAAAACACACCAGAAAGAGAAACTTTGGTTTGAAAGAAAATCAAATTGAAACAAAAGAGAGAGAGAGAGAAAGAGAGAAAACGTAAACAGAGGTGCAAGTTGTCTCACGAGAGGGGTATTTGCAGGGTAGAACCCCACAACCCTGGAGGACCTAGAACTACATTCCCGGCTTTGTTTTACCGTTACAACTTTCATTGCACAGGACTCAAAAAACCACTCTCATATGGTTGTTAAGTTTCATAAATAATGTGAAAACTATATGCAACAGACACATCATATTTCCAAAAAAAATCATAAGAAAAGTTACATCAAATTAAAAAGTAGCTTCATGAATGAAGATACTGCTCTAAGTGCACTTTCCCTGCAAGTGCAGCCAGTGCCTCAGCGCTGGATATGAAGAAAAAAAAAACCAAACAACCAAAACCCCAAGGATAAAACCAAAAAAATTAATCAGATTTAAAAACTTAAGTCCGGTTTCAACCAGTCAAAACCGGGCCAAGCAGGAACCGAGTGTGCTCTTGGCACGGTCCCGTGAGGGAGTCCCTACGATGCTTCGTGATCCAGACAGGTTTGTTATGTCCTTGTTGAGACTGTAAACAATCCTTCTTTCCTGAACTGTCCTCTTTATTGGCAAAACAAAGTAAAATATTTTATTTTTGTTTGTTTGTTTTGTTTTGTTTTTTAAAATAGAACATTAAAATTAACCCAGAAGAAAAGAAACGAAACACAGTGAGCTTGTTGGAGTCCGTAGGATCTGGGCTGGAAGAGCTCGGAAAACGTGTTCAGTGTTTTCTCCTGTTTTCAGCTGGAACTGTACCAGAGATCAGGTTACTTGGGGAGGAGGAGAACAGAACGAAAACAAAGGATGTGGAATAAGAGGCCATGGCCATCTCATGTGTTCGCTTCATTCGCTAGGTCCTCTATCAATACCTTAGTGTCACAAGCCTTGGACCTGGAAAATAAACAAGCAGAAAGTGCTCACTGGGGAGAAGGAGAAATTCCCAGTACGACATGCAGACTGTAAAAAAAAACCAATGTGCTTGGGGGAAAAGAAAAAGGGAAATAAAGGGGAAAAGGGGAAATTAAAAGGCACCCAGCCACCCCGCTGGCCAGAACTCCATAAAACCATTGTGGCATGGGCTGAGAAGCCAAAGGAGTGCTCCTGCTCAGCCTGTCGCTGCTCCAGGACACAGCAGCTTCTTTTAGAATATGCTGGAGGTGTCTCGGTTTGCTGCAGGTCTGAGGGGTGATGGGATGTGGTTGTAGGGAGTTTGACCAGGCTTTGGCCCACATGCCCTCTGCATGAAGTTTGTCAGTCTCCAGCGGCTGCAGAAGGCTGTTGGCTTCAGTGACACAGACAGAAGCCAAGCATGGCCCAAGGGCCACATCTCAGGCCAGAGCACACCCTGTGCATGACAGCCATGGCCTCCTTTGCCTCTCCCCACCCCTCCCATGCAGGGATGCAGCAGGGGGATGTGCTGCAGGCACTGCACAATGTTCCTGATGTGCTGTGCCGCAGCACCAATGCTTGGGCTGCTGCAGTGGAAGTACTGCTGGACCCCGCAGTACAGGCACAGCAGTGAAGGTACACAGCCAGCAGGTTCAGGGGCTGGGTGCAAGGTGGGCAAAGTTTACAGTGGGAGAAGGATGTGTGGAGAGGGAAAAATAAAAAGCCAGGGTTTAGATTTGAGAGAGGAAGGAGTCTGGTATCTCACGTATGATACCTAAACCAAATGAGGACTGAAATCTTGGGGTGGTCTGAAGCCTGGAAACGGCTGATTGAAGAGAATCTCTCTTCCAGGTTTGCACTTATAACCTCTATCAATTGCTAGGGGCTAGTTTTGCAGGAGGGGAGCCTTGTAAAGAGGATGTAAAAGCTGGGTCAACCCCCAGCAGAGCCACATTTGTTTACTAATTGGACCCATCCCGCCTTTGAGTTACTCTCTTGGCCGAGATCTTTGCATGATTACCCAGCCCATAAACACATAAACAGCCCCCGTGCATTAAGAACAGCTCCAGCCCCTGGTTTGGATTGTTGTGCTAGAGGAGAGATGAAACGTACTGTGAAGCCAGCCGAGGCCTGCGCAAGCACACGCTCTGGCTGCGCTTCCACTGTTTGTTCTTGCGGCGGTTCCGTACACCATCTTCCTGGTCCATCATCTGATCCAAGAGCGTCAGGTCATCGGCGTTGAGCGGGGCCACGGAGATGTCCCTCACGGCACGGAACTCACCGCAGTTGTTCAGGTGCTCGTTCTCCAGGCGGAAGAAGTTCCACACGAACCGCCTGCACAGAGGAAAGAAGGGAAAATGACCAACCCAGTTCCCGTCTTAGAGGCATTGCCAGTGTTTCGCGAGGCACTGGTACATGCAGCGGGACGCCACTGACTTCTCACTGATCAAAGGTGCCCCTGGGATCACACTGGGAGTACAGAGAAACAGACAAGGACTAATGGCAGCACCTGCTACAACACCTTCCCAGCTTTCAGGAGAACAACGGAG
This sequence comes from Colius striatus, assembly GCF_028858725.1. Classification (NCBI taxonomy): domain Eukaryota; kingdom Metazoa; phylum Chordata; class Aves; order Coliiformes; family Coliidae; genus Colius; species Colius striatus. The sequence continues at coordinate 18,836,372 of NC_084768.1, forward strand.
CTGTCAGGCTGATTCACTGCCCTGACGATGACAGCCTGGAGACAAGCAGGTATTGCAAGCTAAAGATCACTGTCTATATGAGTGAGGTTCTGAGAGGAGATACGGTCACTCCCTACAAATGCCTGAGTTGTAGAGAGGTGGGGGTCGACCTCTTCTCTTTGGTAATGAGTGACAGGACGAGAGGAAATGGTCTCAAATTGCACCAGAGGAGGTTTAGATTGGTTATTAGGAAGAAAGTTATTAAGCATTGGAACAGGCTGCCCAGGGAGGTGGTGGAGTCCCCATCGCTGGAGATATTCAAAAGGCACATAGCTGAAGAGCTGGGTGACACAGTTTAGTGATGGGCCTGGCAGTGTGAGGTGAGGGGTTGGGCTTGATGATCTTAAAGGTCTTTTCCACCTGTAATGATCCTATGATTCTAAGTTTTTTCACTCATCTCAGGAAGCTGTAGGGGTGGGTTTCCAGCTAGAATATGAGTGTGTTAAAGAGCCATGAGAAACCTTGCAGGATCCAAATTAGTGCTTGGAAAAGAAGCAGAAATTTGAAGACCATAAACTTGAGAATCAAGTGAAATTTCAACTGAAAATTTCAAGGTGATTTTAAAGAGAAATGTAGTAAAACCAAACCCCTCAAGATTGGCTCTAGGTTCAGTACGAAGGATCCAGCCCCACACTGTGGCAGAGCCCTCTACACCTTTCTTCCCTCAGCACCCTGTTGGGATGAAATGTTCTTGTAACACTTAGTCTTCCATTTCAGGGATCGATGCCTTCCAGGTCCAAGGAGCAGTACTCCCACAGTGCTCATGTTCGATAAGCAATCCAAACATCAGAGAGAAAGGAACTGGTCAGTCAAGCAGCCTTACCGGAATACCTCGAGCGGGGCAAATACAGTAGAAATGATGTCCCCAGCGTAGGGAAAGATCTGCATGGAGGTGAGGGAGATCTGGATGGTCCATGCAAAACGCAGGATGACGTCTTCTACGATGGCACAATAGTAGTATGCCTGAAGAACAAGAGAGACAAAGAGGACAAGCTCATCACACACCTTCTGTACAGGAGTCAGACCTCTTTGGGCCTTCAGAGAGGCATAGTATTTGCTGCTCAGCCACTGGGAAAGTGAAAGGTATGAAATGACCTCTGTGAAACAAATGAACCTGACTGCTAGAAAATCCCAGCCCGTGGCATTCGGAAGCACCAGTGGCCAACTGCAACATGCTCTAAACTCAGCAAGTTTCCTTAAAATATTAAAAGCCTTCCCTAAGGTAAGAGCAGGGTGGATACGCACTTTCTGTGGGTAGACAATTCCTTCTCGAAGAAAGGTATTTTCACCAGCATTTTTGTCAAAGAGACCCCAGTCCATCTTCAGGTCCCAAATTAGGGTATAGCAAGAGCTGATGAAATAGAAGATAATCCACAGGTAGAAGAACACTTGGGTGTCACTGTGGTTTTTAGCTGGAAAAGACAAGAACAGCAGACTTTTGTGCAACTTAACGCAGATTGTGTACAAGGTATAATACAGGTACAAGTTGGCAGATTTGATCCATGGAAATAACATCCCTTTTATTCATGCTCTGGGAAAATCACAGAATCCGAAGGGTTGGAAGGGACCTCAAAAGATCATCCAGTCCAATCCCTCTGCCAGAGCAGGACCATCTAGAGTAGGTCACATAGGAACTTGTCCAGGCAGATTTTGAATGTCCCCAGAGAAGGAGACCCCACAACCCATCCGGGCAGCCCCTTCCAGTGCTCCCTCACCTGAACAGTGAAGAAGTTCTTCCTTGTATTTCCTTGGAACCTCTTGTGTTCCAGTTTATACCCATTGCCCCTTGTCCTGTCATTGGCCATCACCGAGAACAGCCTGGCTGCATCCTCCTGACACCCACCCTTTATGTATTTGTAAACATTAACGAGGTCACCCCTCAGCCTCCTCTTTTCCAAGCTAAAGAGCCCCAGCTCCCTCAGCTTTTCATTATAAGGGAGATGCTCCACTCCATCATCTTGGTGTCCCTGTGCTGAACTCTATCCAGCAGCTCCCTGTCCTTCTGGAACTGAGGGGCCCAGAACTGGACACAATATTCCAGATGCAGTCTCACAAGGGCAGAGTAGATGGGGAGGAGACCTGCTAAAAAACTCAGGCTAGCTAATCTGAACCCAATCGAAAGCTTTACCAGGACCAGCTTTACAGGGTCATTTACACTCAGCTTTTCATCTCGTTCAACGTTTTGCATTTGGGATTGAAATTCGCGCTGCTATTTTTTATTTCCTTGACACTTGGGGTAGACCTGCCATTCCGACTCTGAACAGCAGGTGGAAGCTGAGGGCCGTATTTCACAAAGGATTGTACGAAGGAAAAAGGCAAATGAGGCAGTGCTCGGTTAGGAGGGTTTAACAAGAAGGTATTTTAGTTTGTATAAATACAAACAACTGTGAATTACCGCACTAAATGCCTGAAAGAGGATGGGAAGTACGGGAATTTCCACCAGCCATTTCAGAGTCTGTGGTGGCAGGGCAAAATAAGAGAAAGAAGGCAATGCATTAACATATATGTCCAAATCACTGAGAAGGCTCTGTCGAGAGTTTTAAATGCCCATATAGAGCTCCTCTTTGTGTAACAGGACCGTGAGCCCAACATCTGCTCACCTGTGGATATATTTTTGCAACTAAGTTACCTGCCATTCCCCCACTGAAAAGGTTATACTTTAGCTAAGTTTCCCTACATTGGTTGGTTGTGTGAAAACAAACAGATCCAATAATCCTGTTTGCTTTAAATTAGTGAGTCATAAAGCTCTTAAAAATAAAACCACGTTATAACGCTTTGCAAGGCTGAGGCACTTTGCATCTCGCTGCTCTCAGGAGTCCTCCCTCCTTTCCGTGCAGCCACAGCAACTGCCCATTCACCGATTCTTTCCGACAAAGCCAGTAATGCCCCCAGTACACAAAAGCCGCGATGTTTCCAGCCCGAGCCCGATGCCACACTAACTGACAGCGCTGTTTTCCCTATATGAGCCTTTGAAACAACAGAATCCCCCAAGATGATCGCAGAGGGAGCAACAAGGCAATTAGCCCTCTCCTTCCTTTTTTGTTTCTAACAATTAGGATATAAATGTAACGAAGCAATCCCATAAAATTAATGGAGGTGAAAATGAGAGGCATCGTGTAAAAGCACATTCCTCCCATTCCGCCTCTCAGACTTCCTGGACACGATGTGAAGGATATAGGTCAAACATGCTCATTCTCCTTTCAAAACACACCCCCTGAAGCAAACCTATGAAAACCACTTATGCAGCAAAGCCTGGCCGCGCCGAAGCTTCCCCCTCGGCGGCGGCAGAAGGGGAGGAGGGAGGAGGACGCGGGATGCGGTACAGCTCTCAGGTTTGACTAGCTGCCCTGCTTTTGTGCGCTGCAGGAAGCCTTTGAGCAGTAACCCACCTCCTCCCGAAGCTCGGCTCTACCCGGGGACAGGGCCGGCGTCGCATCGCCCGCTGCCGCTGCTGCTGCTGCTGCTGCAGAGCCCTGACGTCAGCCGGGAGCAGGCACAGGAGTCCTGCGGAACACAGCCTCTCGTGCCACCTCTCCATGGCGTTTTTAAAGCGCAGCTGCCCACAAAACGGGACAGAGGTGAGGGTTTGGAAGCTTAGCAATTAGGGTTCTACTGCAAGATTTCACTCTCCCCCATCAAGCTCCTCCAAAGCCTCCACGACGTTGTTTCAGGAAGATGCTGACATTCACTGCCTCAGAGACACTAAGCCTGTTCTTTCCAACATTATTCTTACCTCATTACATCTCCATGTTTAGCTGCCACTACCAGATCCCAAGTGATAGTTCTGAGGCAGTTAATAGGATGAGTGCTTTCAAAGAATCTAAAATGCTCCAAACTATCCTGTGAGGCTGTATGCTTCCTGTGGGTAGCTTCAAGAAGGTTCGATCATGCTGGTTTGGTTTTCCCTTATGGGCAGAATTCAAATTGACTGAGTCTTGCTGTACATCTTCCTGGAGCAGATAAGGGGAAGGCAGTACAGATAGTGCCATCCTTGACACAGCTTGGGCCACATCCTTGGCACAAGCCCTGCCCTGCATGGCTGAAGGGCAGCAAAGAGGCACTGCTGGGCCCTCCTTCAGAGTTCTCTGGTCACAGAAGGGATGGTCTGGTCCCTGACTATCATCTCAAACTACACAAAGGGCTAACAAAACCATATACTATGTCGGCAACTACATAGGAAGGGGATTTCAAGGGTTCATGCTGCTTAAGCCTAAATTGCCTTAAAGGTCACTGTGTGCTTATGGGAAGCAGGGGTACTGGGGAAAAAAAAGACCCAAGTAAGAACTCTTGGGGCATTAACCTCTCATCAACCTCAAAAGGACATGCTGGCTTCTAGTAAGGTTACCTGTATCTCAGCTCCCTTTCCCTGCCCTTATCTTTGCAGCTGCCTTTTCAGTGACACCTGGGGTCCCACTGCTTGGCCCTGCATTGTTTCTCACCAACTGGCTCTGTGCTGCATTCAGCTCCTGAAAAAAATCATTTAAACCTCAAATCTTTTCCTGGGAAAATGTGCTCATCAGAACTAGCCCATTGTCTTCAGCCTCCCTTTAATCACTTATCCCCCTTTTCCTCCTGCCTGCAGTTCTGTTTGATACTTTCCTTCCTTCTGTCCTCATTGGTATTCAGAGGGTGTACAGAAATATGTTACCGCTCTAGGCAAGCAATTATATCTCAATCTCCACTGGCTGGTCCTAGTGGCCCTCTTCACTGCTGCTCAGGGGGCTAGAAAATCAAGGCATTCAAATTCTGCCCAGAGGCTCCATCTACTCCTGGCCTGTCAGTTTTTAAGGAGCAATACATAACTGTGCATATGTATGATGATGTCAGGCTCTATTTAAGCAGGGACTGTTTCATCCCATGTTTTTCCTTTGTTTAACGATGTGCTAGAAACCACCAAAAACCATTAGAGAATGATAGTCTCAGGATGAGAAGCACTCTGCTAGATCTCAACCTCTCAGGAGGGAAAAGGGCCAAGTCTTCAACATGCCATGGACTGCAGCAACCCTTCAGCATCACAACTGCCAGTTCCTCCAGCAAGAGGTGCATGAAGGACCTTTCTACTCGACACTCTAAAGGGCACCACCACGTAGCAGCTTCCTAAACTACAGTTATTCAAAACCACACATGCAGGACAAAACACCCCCAGCACAGAACCTCAGCAGGTAAAGCTGCATGTGAAGCTTCACCCTCCCTGGCCATGGGCATATTTCAATCCATGTTCATATCACCATGTCCCGCAGCTGGGAGGTGTTCAGCTCTGTCAGAGGCTACTTGAGTTCCCAGCATCCTGCACTCTTCACGTGCCTTAAAGCCAACGGGAAGCAACGTAACACAGGAGCAGTTTGCAACCTTCACCACAGAATTCCCATTAGCATCCTCAGTTTACCCTAGAAAAAGGCAATTCTGCACAAATACACCTACAGACTGCTCCAGAAGGTCAACTAGATGAATAATGGAAGGCGTTAACCTTTGAACTGAAGCTGTGAATGGCCACAGCCCCAGAAAAGAGACAGAATTTACTGCCTGCAAAAACAGCTGATAGACAATATCTTGGATCTCAAAACCAGTGCCAGGGGGCAGGGTACCTGACCAGCATTCTGAGATAACACTGCTCTGCAGAAATTATAGCCCCTTCTAAACACAAGCAAGGGAAAGGTTGCTTTCCATCAGAGATAGACAGCAAATACTATCTTGAACGCTGTTACTATTGACTTTACTTCCAAAGAATACTATCTGTTTACTCTGCTGAATTATTCTGGGGAATGTAAACACTCTATAGCATTCAAGACAGCAAAAATCAATGCTATGTATTATTGAAGACCTGGATAAGAGCACAATGGCCCCTGATAAGCACTCCTGGTGTGTCAGCCCCTGCAGCTGGCTGTGGTTTCTGCTGATGGTGAAAGTTGTGATAAAAGCTGTAAGAAGCAGGAGGTTATCAGGAAACACAGGCAGGTGAAACCCTGCTATACCAGCCAAACCTCACCCAGGCACTGCTCTCGGTGCCAATCAAAACCCTCTTGGTCAAGGCAAGCTAAATTCAGTCTCCTCTGATGAGTAGCCTTTCAATTACAGATTTAGGCAGAACCAAACCAAAAATATATCTATTTACAGTTTGCTAGCCAAGCACAGATGCTGGGAGTGCTGAGCGGGTGCTTTCTGCCACCTGCTTAGGCCGGGGATGACGTGTGCCTGTTAACTCCATCCCAGCACACAACAGGAGGGGGTGACAGCCAGAAGTGACTTATCTACATGAGAACTGCCATCAGGATGACACCCCAAGGCATTTGCCTAACACCTGACTGCTTGGAGTGCAGTATTACTGCTCCCTCAGTAATTACACATCTTAATGAGGGAAGGGCAGCAGTGTTGACTTTCTGCCCAGCCAGCGTGTACCGCTATTTAGCGCTGATCAACAGCAGAGCCCTGACATGACAATGGACTTAATGCAGGAAAAAGGCAAATAACCCAGAGGAGCACACAGAGGACTCACCATTGTGCACTGATAGGCTTTTTCAAACACCAATCACTTGTATGAACAACCTTCCCCTTAGATTCTGCAAACCTCTGCTATAGCCTTTGGGCACGATTTAAAGCAAAGCAGCAAGGTACAGTGCAGTGAAGAGCTGTCAGGAGGCAATATCTCATTTCTTCTTCTAGTTAGATTCTACATTTGTAGAGCAGGGAAATCCCCAAATTGTGTTTGGACTAAAAATACTCAGTAGATTTATACTGGGCTTGTAGGATGATCCGGCTGGGCCTAATTTCAAGACATGGCAGCAATCTCCCTGCTTGTATCTCAGAAAACAGAAGAATGTGATTTAACTGCAAACAGGAGGAAGCACATCAGTCAAGACTGAGATTTGATCTGATTCTTCTTCTGGTGGCTTCTCCAGCATCTGAGAGAGTTCTTGGGGGACGTTTAACTGCTCCCTAGAGAAGGATGGGGTTTTCAATCTGTTAGCCAGGAGTCTCTCTCACAAGAATATCTGCCTTCACAATCAGAAATAAACAGCAAGGTAAACAGGGCCTTTGTTGGATAATTTAGGGACACAGTGTCATCTGCTGCCTCTATAGTGCTTTGAGGTCCAAAGGTAGATTCCTTCCATCTCTAACAGCAACCAAACCCAGCAAGATGAAATAAAATAGTCGGAGGATTGCATCTCCTGGATTTCTGCAGCACCAGAGGCCTCCAGGCCTGCACACATTTGACAGGCAAATAGCTTGGGATGTAGTCAGTTGCTTTTCTTAAAATGCTCCATTAAAAAAGGTCAAGCTTCACCCTCTTAAGTGCCCATGAAATGAGGTATCAGTAGGTCATCCTTTTTACTCACACCTTACTCATTAGCGTTGCTGCTTCTCCAGCCACCTTTAACACAAAAGTGTTTTAAGTGATACAAACGGCACTATTAGTCCACTTTCCAAACCCCAGCTATTAAAACCCATCTCTCAGCTGCAACTTGGAGAAGCAAGTGCATGAGTCACGCCGCGGCAGGGTGCCAAGGTTGCCTGTCCCCTGTGGTGTGGCTGCCAGCACCGGGCACGTCCCGCTTGACATTTGGAGCCCTACAAAGCATGGCAAGATTCCTCTGTGGCATTTTATGCCTTGTTTGTGCTAACGTTCCAGGTGTGGTGGCAGTTCCTGAAATCCCTCTAACACCCACTTCCCAGGCTCCCCAACGCATGCAGGCTGCTGCCTGGTCTCGCTTTGCCCGCTCCTGCTGCTCCCTCGGCCCCAGCCAGTATGGTCCTGCTGCAGCTGGGCTGGGGTGCTCCTCATCCTTCCCAGCTTCACCCCCAACTACCATGATGGGTGTCTGAGCAATTAGAGGAGATAACAAACTGCCGTGGAGAAACTGGGCTTGCTCAGTGTGCCACAGAGACCCACGTCAAAGCTGGGAGGGGGTCAGAGGCCAGGATGGAAATGTTTGCCCATGGCAATGCCTCCAATTCTTCGCTAATGACACTGCTGCTGCTCTGATGGAAAGGATCAGAAAGACTGGCTAATGAACTCAACTCATTATTGAAGGCCTCCTGGGCACGGGATGACAGGGTTTCAGACAAAAATTCATCCTAGCTCACAGCAATGTGACAGACGTTGCATGTTTTGGCTCCAAATAATCATCCCAACAGAGCTGCCAGTACGCTGTGCTGAGGCAAGCTGCACAAAAACTGCAAGCATTAAAAAAGAAGCCAGTTAATCCCATTACAAAGTTTGTTTTACTTCAAGAGGTCAATCCAAGCACTCTATAAGGCTCTTGTGACACCTAAATCAAATGATCTGGCTTGCCACAGTGCTGACAGCTCTTCCAGTGCTGAGAAAGGAGAGAGATGGGAGATCTTGTACTGACACACAAGGGATAAACTAGGGAACGGGATCTCATAAATGCTACTTGTTTCATTCTGCTACTTGCTTCATTCTTTTGTGAATTTGAGTGGGATTTTTTTTTAAAGTTTTGTACTTTAAAAAAAACCTATTTGTACTGAAATTCTGTTTGCCCACTTATTTTGCCTTGCCTCACTCCCTAGAAATGAAATGACGTTTCCCAGCTCAGGTACTGTAAGCTGTTGCATTGATATCTGATTTCTGTACAAGACATTTTAATCCCAGTTCTCACACCAACCTTGTTCTCCTCTCCTGCTGTAGCTATTGAGGATCACAGTTAATTATTGTTCCACCTACCAACAAACTCACTCCACAGGGGTTGCACCACCCTGCAGTTTCTGACACGAAGCAACATGGGCTACGCGGCACAATCCACCATCCAGTACTTCAGCCAGCAGAGAAGAACAGAGCAAAGATTCAGTCAGGTATACTCCTGCAGCTTCCAGTGTAACAGTTTGATGTTCCCACCACCCTCTCCCCCTTCCTGCTGTGCGTCACTAACCATCTTCTCCCCTTTCCTTCTGTGCATCACTATCATCATCCTTCACCTGGAAGGATGAAGAGGGTGGGAGAACCAGTGATCCATTCCAGCATGAAGTTCGCTACGGTATCACTCCTAGTAACAGCTGAAGGCATCATGATTAATGAGGAGTGGGCAGCAGTTCCCAGACCTGGGAATCTTTCACCGTGTTTTCAAAAAGCAGCACATTTCCCATTCATCTTCATCTGGTCAGACCTGGTCTAACCGCTCGATTAGTAAGGGATGGTCCAACATCCTCTTGCAAAAACCCATTAATCGAAGGATAACCCCTGCCCTGACAGTTCATGTTTCTATTCCTTGGTAAAACAAGACGTTTCAGTTTTCTCTTATGTTGGCTTTAAAAAAAAAAACCACCAAATTACACATCAGTTAACCAGAGAAGCCAGGTTCTGAAGCAAGGACACAGACAGAAGCACTACTCTTTAGAGACAGTTCTATTTAAGTTAACTTCTGTATTTTTAATTACTGTCAACTTCCTGGACTGTTTAATGAGAAAGGGCATGGCAGTCACATTGTCTTAGACTGATATCCAAAGCTGATGCCAGCTAGTGTTCAGCAGTCTTGGAGTACCTGGAAAGGGCATGGGAGTGGTATGGAAGACCACTCTTCACACTCAAGGCCTTGTGGATTAACTTTGGAATAATTCAGAGGTTAATAAATGGCTGGATACTACCCAGACCACAAGGATTTAATTGAATGAGGTGTGTAAATCAAACTGACAACGAAAACTTGCATAAACTGCCTTTCCTTTCAGTTACAGGATAAAATCCCACACAGACAGTTTTACCCCCCTGGTTGTACCGAAGCACGTGCCTGAAAAAAATGAGGCAAACACACAAATGCTCACGCTCAAACAGCACATCTCACGAAACAAGACAATAATGGAAGAGTACAAAGCACTCAAACTCGTTTCTCCAAGCACAAAAGCTAAGTCTACATATGAGCCAGATATTTCCAATGATGCTTTGAGAGCAAAAGGCATCAGGGTAAGAGATAATTGACAGGCAGTAGCAAAACCAAGATGTGTCTCATTTTACCAAGAATAAAGTTGGAGCATAAATCACACACAAAGCTTAAAAAGTGACCAGCACTCAGAGTAGTACAACACGGTTGCACTGCTTCTCACAAGAGCTGAGCACCTAAATACAACAATCCTGTGTTACAAAGCCTGAACCAGGTCTGGGCAAGGAAGGAAACCAAAGGCTGGCTGTTCTACATTTGGCAGCGTACCCTCTTAGATGCAAGCACACTTTATACAAGAGGCAATCCCTGTGGAATGCCTTGATAAGCTGGACTGAAGTGGAAGCAGCTATGCTGGTGAAGTTGTTTGGGAAAGCACAGAGCGAAAACACTGCTAAAAGTAGTTGTGTGTCAAAATAACCCCTCACTTGGGGCACATATTCTGCTGCAGACTTGGGCGTAATCACTTGAGATGATTAGAGGGCCACACAGGTTTCAGTAGGGATTAAATAAGGCAATATAATATTCAGTTGGCTCTGAGGAAAGCTCTTTGGCACTGCCAGGGAAATTAATGCCAGTGCTGAACTCCTCTGTGCAAAGCAAGGGTAGGCAAGAGCGGGAGGGCAGGGCAGGCAGGGGCTGGCAGCACGCTCTCCAGTTGCTAGGTAGCTTAGGGTTACAGATCGGCCTCATTTGCCTGTGCAAACACACCCCACCTGACTATATTTACAGAGCACGGCCTTTGCTTTCCATTCCTCTGAGCGGTATCAAAATACTGAGAATTCTTCCTTTGGGAGCTCAGCAACAGTTGCCCTTGGGCTGCTGCTGTCGTCCCTGAAATGCAGCTCTTTGTGAGCTGCCGTGAGGCAGGCGGCTTGAGTTGGCACGGTCCCCACAACCACTGCTGGCTCCAGTCTTATGGGGTAGCTACTCTCACTTCAGCTTCACTAATTCAGATGATACCTGAATATCAAGATAAAAGCTTGGAGTTAACTCCATAAAACTAGTCTAGTCCCAGGACAACAGAATTGCAAGTTTGGGAGAGAAAACCTAACAGAATTTACTTTGATATCTTACTGATCTAACATCTCAGCTGCAATCAGCAGAGGAAATTGCATCTTGCATCTAAAACAAAAGGAAGGAAGGTAAAAGGCTTCTCTGAGAGAAGCAAGAATCAGAATCATGCACTGCCTAAGCAGTATGAATTGCTAAGCAGTGATATTTTGGGGAAACTGAGATACTGCTTAAGACCCCACAGTACGCTGTTATGGGGGAGATGTTTTGCTACAGTAGGTTTGGAGAAGGGAGTACCACATATGACTAGAAGCAGCATATATCACTTAAACATAAGGTGTCACTTACTTTGAGTTGTTTTCCAACAAGCACAAGAAGGCTGTCAGTGTACCCTGTATGAATTAGCTTGCTTTCAATGCCAACAAAGCCTCCGAGCTGCATAGTCCAGCTTCAGGCAGCTGGCAGACACAAGCTAAAAACCTACACATCAGTTACAAATTATTCAACTCAAGGCAGGAAGACAAGCCTTTTCAGAGAGAGCTGAGATATCCCCAGGACTCCCAAGTGGAGGACAGGCTCTGGTGTCCATTACCTGACTTTCCAGATAAAGGTCACCAATTACCCTCTTGTCCTGGCAGCCAAAAGCTGTCATTCCACAAGTATAAGTCATAGGCTTGCAAATACAGGCATGAAAGACTGTTCAAATAAAACTCTTGTTACTGCAGTAATTAACAGGTTCATTAAGGCAATTTAGAGCGGGCCTAAGGAGCAAGGTTCTTTACCAATTTGACACTTGTTTTGGGCAGTGCTTGCTTTCTTAATAGTAAGCAGGTAGCTCCTAGCATATGTTTTGTAGGTAAGAGGTTGGTGTTTGTCTCTGCTATCCTTAGGCAGACACAGAAGAAGGTGTGGGTGAGCCGTGCATCTATTTTCAACCATAACATCACAACAACTTGATGACAGACCATCTGATTACAAGTTCAAAAAGAACTGGGAATCTATGTAAAGCACACTGATAAAATTGGATTCTTAGCAAGTAGAACATATTAAAAAGTGTATTTATGGCAGGATGGGAATAAGCCTACAGAGCAGAGGAGACATGGCAAGGTCTTTAGGCAGCCGTCTGACAAATCCCTACAGGGCACAGGGACATTTACAAAAATCTGTGCCAATGTGTAATCTCCACAGGCCATGAAACTTGCACATTTATTTTGTATAATACCAAGAACTATGTGCTATTGACTCCCACTAACAAAGCCAGGCAGACAAAAGCTGAGAGTCAGGAACATCTCAGCAACTGGTGCTTTGCCTTGCTCGTAAACACCTCATTACAACCCACTCCCTGCCAGACTCTAAGCAGACAACAGTTGTGTGTGGCAGTGATGAGAACAAGGGTCAGCGGTGCTGGCACGGATGCAGCCTTCAAGGGGAGTAAAAAGAGGTCAAATTCTTCAACAGGACATTTGGACAGATTCTGGTTTTCCTCTTGGTTCCAAAGTTATGCCAACCATCCCACAGCAGCTTCTGCCAGTGTCTCCCCCACCCCCCGGAAGCAGAAGCATTAGTCAGCCTCCCCAAAGCAGGCACCGTATGTAAAAGCATATAAGCAGTGACTATAGCCAGGCAATCTGTATTTGTCTCATCCCAAGGCTTGGCAGCAGTGACTAACTGGACTGCAGGGCTGGAACTGAAGAGCTGTAGAATGTCACTGAGCAAACAAGTTAAAATGGGAACAAGCTCTGGGGACACGGCAGCAGGGAAGAGGTGCACAGAGGAGTCAGGCATTGCATCCACTGATGCTCCCACACCAGGTTTCTGTGGGACAGACCACCCAACTTCCAGCCTTTGGCCAGCTTGCACCAATGCACTACTTTTGCAGTGAAAATGCAAGGCTTGAGAAATATTATTGATGTGACTTCAGGCTCAGTTATGTCACAACAGCCATTTTTTGTCCACACAAAGGTTTCTAATAACCTTGCCACCTCTCCAGAAAACCAGCATGTTAACCAGAAGCATGCCTTGAATACTTCTCCCTGCCCCATCACAATCACATTTCAGGACAAGTAATTGCTCACAAGGGTGTGTGGTTGCTAATTTCTGGAGATATAGAAGGCATATATTTTCAAATAGAGGAAGAGAGCTTTTAGGACTTCAGAACAATGAAAGGCAGGGTGACTGCCTGAAGTGCAGAAACTAAAAGCTTTTTTCCTTCAGAATAAGAGCAGAATTGAGTAATTGTCGTTTCCAGGGAGATGGGGAACTTCAGGGATCAGAGCTCAATCTGCAGTTAAATGGATTGGAAACAACTCCCTACCAGCTGCAGAAAAAGACACTGATAAAAACACACAGGAAAATCCAGAGAGGGCATTTTCCTGGCACTGTGCACATCTCCCCACATTCAGGAATTTATGTAGGTGATCCAGGTTAGCTAATCATGAACACCAAGGGAGAAGTATTTCCTACGTTATCCCTTCCCTTAGACATCTCCCATTCAACCTCCTCTCACAGCAAAACCTTACAGGTATTTCAATTTTATCCTTTTGAGAAACCTGAAAATTACCTCTCACACTCCAGACACGGAGTTCAAAGCTGACCAGGTAAGTGAAAAATACCTAAAAGATCTTACAATACTCTTTGCAATCTAGGCAGCCCTTTTCCTTTCCACTGAGATGTTTCACAGGTGCCAAAAGGCAAAAGTTTAGTACGTCAAATCCCGAGCTCCTCCCCTGTTATTTACAAATCCTGTGGCTTGCAAAAGATGTTTCAAAATATCTGGTACCTTTGTGAGTGCTGTAGAGAGCTGCAAATGTCACCACGAAGAAGGTGGTGGAATATTTTCCAGCGTTAACCAGATGAAAGGCCCGTTTGTTATCACGGTAACGGCGCAGGCACTGGATGAATCGCAACCAGGCGGGGATGCACTGAACAACTGCTCTCACTCCGTAGGAGTAGCTGTAACAAATCTGATTATCTGCAAGAAAAAAAAGAAGTTTCAGGGACCAAGAGTACGTTTAAGTACTCCTATAATCTCTCGTTCTGTAAAAGAAATATTACTTGACATGAGAACAATTCCCCATTGATGCCTCGTCCTTAGGCACACACACATCTGGAACAGTGAGTAGTTCACCACCAGAATGCATCCTGAAGCCCTTTACTCTATCTTGGAGGTATTCAGGTGACATAACATCAATGAGACATTCATACAGATTATCATCTAACTCTTTCACTGTTGCCAGTGTAATTACCATGCCGGAAGATGAAAAATAATCTATTTTTAAGTGTATTTTGTGTTGCTGGCAGTACTGTGAATAAGCAAATTAAGGATGGAATTACAAAAGGCCTTTGACACTCACTTTTTGTGTATAAATGGGAGAGCATTTCCAAACTCTGCTGAGCAGCTCAAAAAGGCTGCTTTGCCTCAGATATCCTTGACCCACTTTTCTTGTATATTGTAATAGGAAAAAACATATTCCAGTATGTGTTTGGGGTTCTCGGGTTTTGTTTTGTTGCATTTTCTTGTTTTAAAGCAAAGTCAGGGCATAGCCCTGGTTTCCACAACTGGGGTGAGAGCCAATTACACCAACCTGACATTGTGTCACACTGCTGATGTTTGAAAGCCTTATTGAGGAAATGACCAGGAAACCCCCAGTGCTGCTTGGAACCCCCAAGCATGCCATATTCTTACGCTGTCTTGCTCAGCACCTCTCAGCCAAACACTCCACTGACTAACATTTATTTCCTATTCAGACAAGTTATTAGCTGATATTTATCCCAAAGCCCTGCACCATCATTCCACTGTTTGGATTGGAAGAGGACAAACTGTTATCCACTCCGTTGCTTTACTTGTTTTATGTATCAATAAACAAATATGTAGTTACTCGCAATGCTGCCTTAAAGGGAAGAGAAAGATCAGACAGATTGGAAGAACAAAGTGTGCACTGATGCTTATTGAAGCATACTGAAAATTCTTTCAGCAGGTGTCAAAACCATCAGACAACACGATTTGCCAGCAGTCACTGCTTAAAAGGGAAAGACAACAGCCCAATCAAGGAGGAGACAGGTACTATTTTGCCACTGGGAAGGCCAAAGTCAAAATTCATATGCCAACTCTGCGGCTCTTCAGGCTAGAAAAAAAAGAAGTAAAACATGCACAACCCTGACATCACAGCATCAACTCTGAGTAAGGGGTGGCAGTAACAAGTTCCTCCATCCTCTCTTGCTTCAGGGTACTGTGATGGAGCCTATATCCAGTAGCAGAGGCAGGCTACAGCACGGAAAATTGTGGTTAACAAGCTCATACGACTGATTTTCATGCTGAGCAACAGGCTAAAAGCAAACACATGGTTAAACCACTATGCAATAAAACAACAATACCACATAAATGGATTTCTCTCTCCAATTACCAAGTGCTGTGTCTAAACTCTTTGATGAATATTCACATCAGGCTAAATGACTGGATTGGGAAATGAACACAGACATGAAATTCCATTTTTCTAGACGGAGGTAAGAAAGGGCACAATCTCTTTACTGCTATGTTTACAAGTAACACCAATTGCATTTCCTATGTCATCGGTAGCCCTCATCAAAACAGATAGATAAACATGAAGTGGCCTCACTCAGTGTTTTTCAGGTCACTTTGACCACGTTTGCATGGGTTGCCAGCATTGCTCTACCTGTATTTGCCAGAAGTCCAGCATTGTCCTCCCACTGAACCTCAAAGCTGTAGAAGCAGATCATGTATTCCAGATCCATGAGTATCACAACCAGGCTGTTGAGCTGATCAGCCAGCCAGAAATCTGCAAAGCCTACCTTGTGGAAGGGAGCAGTGAACACTCGAAACTGTCAGAGGAAAGAAAAAAAGCAGGAATAATTCATGACACAGTGTCAGAGACATCTAAATGCAGTGGCAGGACATCACAGCATTGAACAAATATGGAAATAACAGAAACGCTCAAAGATTTATTGCTGACCTTTCACTCCTGCTGACAAAAAAAAGGATAACTGTCTCCTTGCTTTTAGTACAAACAACATTCCTGCTTTCCTTCTCCCATATGTGATTATTCATGTCTTCCCCCACCTTTTTGGTTTTTCACTGGCAGAAGAACCCAGTCTCCTGCAACTGAGCTCTTTTCCAGAAATTCCCAGTCTCTGTTTCTCTACATAGCTCTGTTTGTCCTCCTGCTCCTCATTTTGATCAGTGCTTTCTTTTAGGCATTTATGTCATGTCCACTGACACTTCCCTTTTCCCTCTCCATGTCAGTTATATTATAGACCCTCAGCAAGGCCATTAGCCTAATCATGGCTCAGTTTACTTACGAGTTGCTCTTTGGTGTTAGAAGTTGTAAAAGCAATGATTATTACTGCTGGATTTGCCAAAGCCTCTAGCAGGGAAAGAGTTAAAGAAAGGGCAGAAGAAATTCTATTGAGTGTCAGTTAAGACTCCCCCTTAGTCCACTTTCCCTCTAAGCCTGAACAGCAGTTTTGCTACTTTCAGACCAGACAGTTTTCACGGTCCATTACCTTTGATTACAACTCTCTCTACCCGGTTAGTTATAGTCACTAACGGCCAATTTCTCAAAGAGCCAGCACTAGCACCATTCGGTAGTTCAGAGATTTATGAACCTTTAAATTAACACAAGCACAGGCTAACACTGGTCTTTTATATTGCTCTCCTTATTAACCTAAAAAGACCACAGCTACAGAAACCCGGGAAGGACTGACACATTCTCACCAGCTTCTAATGTCAATTTAAGGCTCTGGTCCTAAATTTCAAAGTCAAATAGGGGATTAAGACTTAGTGGCATAAAGCAGATATGGATCTTGACCCAGAAAGCACTGTGCTCATCTAGAATGGCACCTATTACAAAGGCTCAAACAGGGAGGACTGTCCTCAAAGCCATCCAGCTGCAGAACAGCTTCTGGAGAGGTCAGAGAAGCCACACCAGTCTTCCTTTTCAAAAGGTCCTTCCTCCCTTTTACCAGCACTCCCTGATACTACCTTTCACTGTTTCATCATAGACTTTCCCTCCACCATTCCCAAAGACTGATGAAAACAAATGAAATGTGAAAGCAGCTTTACAGATAGATCTACCTGAAAAAAGAAGAAATTAATAAAACCCATGTTGTTTAATTTAGGGAGCAACACTTAAGCACTGCTGGATGACAGCATAAAAACTTAAGGAGAGTAGAAGCTTTCAAGCCAACGGTTATAGAAGACAAGATGGCAGTGGATATGCCCACAATCTAGCTAAGGTACTGGCATCTCAACTACCCTGAATATCCTGAGCTGCCCCTTGAACCTCTCCAACCCTGCACACATTGGGCACTGTGGTTTCTGGCTGCTGCTGCACAGTGCCCAGGCACAGCTTGAGTTGCAGTCCAGTTACCAGAGGGTGCTGGCAGGTACCTGAGGCAATTGGAATGCCCTCCAGAGGAGATGGGCCACAAGAATAAAGTAATAAAACACCAAAAGATGGAGTTGAACCTCAGTTTCAAATAATCTGTTGCAATTATACATCAACAGTTCCACAACCTGAGCCCAGACTTCCTGGTGCTGATGACTGCAGTTTGAAGAAGTGCTGAGACAGTAGACATTTGAGCTGGAGCTAAACTCTTTCTAGATTTTCACCTCTTACAGACAGGCTCCCTGCAGTTGTTTTGCCACTCGGGCTCCCTGCAGAGAGCGTGGGCATGCAGACGCTGTGCCATCCCCTGTGCTCAGATCCAATTCCTCACGGCGAGTTGCTCTCCTCGGCCCACACAAGTGCATTCAAGGGCTTCTCCTACAACAGCAAAGGGGCAACAAATTCTCCCCTAAGCACGTTGGTGAGAAAGAAGAGCCTGGCATGGGAATTAAACTTAGTACAGGCTAAATATCTTCTTTTCACTCAGAGAAAGATCAATTCAGATGTCACTTGCCGTCCCTTAGGGATTACCAAAAGGGATCTCACTCATGGGTACCAACAAGCAGTTTTTGGTGATCACAGGTGGATGCAATAAGCCTCCTAGGTCCATCAGGAAATGCTACACCACACTCAAGCATGGTCTGGATTTGGTTCTAGAAAAATTGAAGGTGCCAGTAATGCTCTTCTGCATCTACTACGTCAGACTTCATTTGGGCTGGAAATGAAATAGATCAAGCCTGAGAAGAAAAACGCTCACCAAATCTAAACCTGCGTGAACAGCACAGCTCTAAGCACTGTGCTATTTAAACCTCCTCTCACCCAGATACTTGCTGGCAACTGCAAGGAGAAATAAAATGTACCCAGCAGGCTGATTACATGCAATAAAAATTAGAAAAGCCTAACAGCTACTCTTTATGTGGTTTGTCTGGCCTCTTTTTTTCCCCTTTTCCTTCCGCATAACACAGAGTCAGAACACCACCTTTAAGGTGATCTTGCATTTTGATGAAGCTTTCTTTTTTCTCCCCCCAGGGAAACCTTGAGATGAATGGGCCCTTGCACACCCAAAGTCTGTGTCAGACTGCAGCATAATGTAGAGATAGCTGGGGCAGAGCAGGAACTGGAAACTGCCTAAGAATTGTGTGCAGGCTGAGAATCTTGCCCTGGTAAGATATTAAGGTAAATTAGCACAGATACTGCTCACATGGTTAGAGCACTTTTAATGTTACCCCAGCACCAAGGGACAGCAGTGAGAATAATGAGGCTTGGGACTAAAGGTACATCTATGAGAGACAGCTGAATGCTGGAAGGCAAAAAAAGAAGAAACTGAAAGAGCAGTAAGCTAGCAAATCAAATAATGGAGGTAAGTGCATAGAGGTTAACTCTGTGTGTACACTTGCACACACATACTTAAAGCATTAGTCTACATTTTATCCTTGTCATGCTCCAGATCATGTTAATTGCTTTAATTGGTGTTAAAATGATTCTATGAATGACATCAGCCAGCCAAACCCTCTTCCACCCAATGCTTGCAGAACAGTTCCAGCAAGAGTAAGGTATCAAGGGAGCCAACATGATAAAAGTCAATTTAGAAGGGCACAGAGGGTTGAGACGAACATGTGCAACAGCCATTTGGGAAGAAAATTGATGAGCCATCCAAGAAGTTTGAAAATTGTTCTTTTGGAGCTTCCTCCTATAACAGGAACACTGAAGCAGCACACATAATTACATTCAATTCACCAGAACTATCTTTCCTGAAAAACAGGAGCTGAGTCTAAAATAAGTTGTTTGTTTGGGACCATAAACAGATTTGCTGAAAAAACCCTTACCCATGAACATAATTCCATTAGCAGTGACCTTTGCAAAGGTTCCCTCTCTATCTGTGAACCCTCTCACTTTGGGCTGAGGAACATCCATGCAGCCTTGCCTTAGAGCACTGTAACCCTAACCAAACTGTTTTGCTACATTAAGGAACAAACAAGCAAACATAACCGAATGTATACAGCTGCCTGTAGGAAGATTAACAAGTACAGACAAGCAGAAGTTGCTTCTGTAAACTCAGGCTCAACAATCACTTGCAGTCAATACCTTATCAGGTCTGCCCTATGAATGCACAGTGGCATAAGCATCCCTCTTTCCTGAAGATTAGTGACACTTGTCTATACCCAGCTGCTACTGCTCAGCTACAGCATGTAAAAAAAAGAGATTTATTTAAATCGGGTTTGAAACTTACCAATAATTTGAGCAGCCAAAAACGGGACTTGTAATATAAGGTTTTGGTAGGGTTGATGAGAAAAAGCAACATGAAGCCATACAAGATGAGCGGATTCACCTGCATGGGGATGTAGGTGAATGGACCATATATACATGCCAGCAGGCTCAGGCACCACAAAACCCCCAGGAAACCAGCAATCTACAAAAAGATAGAAATAACACACAGATACCTTATGAAAATACAGCTCTGAAACCTACAATGAACTCTCATTGTAAGAAAAGGGAGAGCAGGGCTCAATCCTGTAATCTAATCAGACTTTAAGAGACTTCCTTTTCTAATTGTATTAGAACTCCTTGCCAGGAAAGGGTGTGGGATTTATCCTCCAGATAGGCCAGCACAGCTCAACCACTCCCACGATCTAGTCTGTTACCTCAAAGAGATGTTGATGGGACAAGTTGCTGCGGGGATTGAGTTCGAAGATGAGGACATGATTCACTCCAGCCTGTCTCCAGCCATATGTGTTGATACCCAGGAGAAAGAGGAATTCTATCAGGAGAAAGCCACCTCGATAGATTCTCACCAGTGGCCACACATTTGGTCCTTTTATGAAAGCCACACCTGGCAAAGAAAAAAAATCGGAACAACCTTAGTGACAGCACAAGTCATGTCACAAAGCTCCCCTGCTTTATGCTGGTTCTCAGATGCTCAGCTGTATCACTTGAAAACAGGGTAAGCTTGGACACACCTGCATACTCCAGCAGCGGAGGGCTTTTTGCCTAACCTGTCAGAGGACTTACAAGTACTTTGGGGAAAATTCACTCTTCAGCTGATGTAGTTGGGTCATAAGCAATATCTTAAGTCTCCTGCCCCGCACTACAGGCACAAATACTAGCATAAATCATGACTATAAGTACTTAAATGTTCTGGTTTAATGCAGATGAAATCCCAAGAGACAGATAGACAAATACTTCAGCTCCTCACAAAACCAAGAAGCACCATTTGCAGCACTTATAACAATGCTAAACTGTGCCTAATCACTGAAGTCAACACAACTGTAATGTAATACACATTCAGAACTAGCAATATAATATCCAGCCGCACCCAAACAGAAAACCCAACATAAGGCAGCAATGCTGGAAAGCCTGTTGCTTCCTTTGTTCAGTCTTCAACCTTCTGGAAACAAATTTGCTTCATTTCAAACAATGAGCAGCCCCATACAGCAGCAGCTTTCTCTAGCGCAAGCCTCTCTTCAAACTACTGTCCCCTGGCTGCCCAACATGGGGTTCATGAGAAAAGCACAGGTAAAATACAGTTATTTGAATCCTTAACTTTCATTGAGTGTTTCATTGAGTGTTTGTCACTTATTTGGTTTTTAAGAGGAGGCAAAAAAAAACCAAACCAGGAACGTGCAGTTTTTACAGAATTAATGCTGAGAATTTATTCCCACAAATCTTCCTGTCTAAATTACAGGCCCAAGTCTTTGAAACTTTTCTTCAGAGAAAGTATACCCATGTTTCATCTGTCAGCATCTGTACTTTATACTGGATAAAATTATAAAGGAAAATTGTGCAAGGAACAATGACTCAAGAACTGTCGCTTTAAATTGAAAACCTAAAGGCACTATTGGTTTCAGGCAAAACAGTCAAATTGTGGACAGGAATGACAAACACTCTTAAGAAGCTGAAAGAAATGAGTCTTAAATGAGGAATTACAAAAGCATAATTTCAAATTATAACCTGAAATGCATGCAGACAAACCCAAGGGAAGTGCTTCAAACCAGGACAGAGCAGCCCCTCAAATACTGAGTAAGAAATGACCAGACAGAACAGGATAGACGTGCTGCGTGCTGTTTGAGACAGATCACCCACACAAAGGTTTATCTTGAGGTGAATACAGCTCAGTATGACAGTATAGCATATGACTTCCATTGCTAATGCCTGATAATCTTATTTCTGGACTCTCAGGGTGGTAGAAGACTGTAATTGCAGCTGATTCTGGAGAAAAAGCAGACACAGAACAGTACAAGCATCTGAGATACTAATGCACAGAAACTACGAGTTTTTCTGTATATTCTGACACTGAGATTCCATTTAGTTTTGCTTCCTCAGTGTACAAGCTAGATTTGATTCCCTTTTCATATTTCTTAACTGAAACATTTTCTTCACTACAGCTGAGCAGTCTGCCCAAAGACTCCCAAGGACCCTGCTTGCAGGCAAGTGCCCAGCAATGGTATATGAGGCCTCAAACTGGCGTGACCCAGGTCAGAGCTCTCTACTACAGCTCTGAGCCAAAGACATTTTCCATTCATATACTGTTTCCACTTAAGTCCAATACAAGAGAAGCCACCTCCTAGAGTCAGCAGATACATGACACTCCACCAACTCATCCCTCCAGCAAGCACAGGCTCTGAACAAGGTGTTCAGAGAGGAAGATGTGCCTGGTTACAAGCCCAATCACGTTGCAGCATAATTCTCAGATAAGAGACTGGGCACTGTTACAGTCAGTCTTGAGATTTTGCTTATTTACAGGAACTTTAATCTCAATTATACACCCCTTTGGCACCTAGGAAAGCTGATGCAGAAAGACTGAGTCCTCAAAATTCATACTGGGAGGATGACACCCTCCTGGTATCCACTTGTAGTATTTACAGCCTTTAACAGACCCCAAGCTATTGTGAACTCATCCTCTGTGAAATGTTGCTGTGCTGTTCTAGTTCTAAAATCAGACAATACAGAAGTGGTTTACTATTAGCAGTCATGTCCTAATGCTGTTTCACGGATTCTACACATACAACACTAAAATCCTGTATTAGTCAATTAAATAATAAAAACAATTGGTGAAAAGTAGCAGAGGTTAGCAAAGTAATATCCAGTTAAAACCACAAACACTTTAGAATATAGTTGTTGCCCAGCATCTGAAGTAACATACAGATATCAGATCATGTCTACTGATACAAACATTCCTATTATTCACACTAGTCTAGTAATATCTGCTTTAAAGATATAATCAGTTTTATGAATTCATTCTCACAACTGTATCCCTTTCTCATTCTTAATACTGGGAGGCAAGACAAACACAACTGGCCTCAATCATACTTGCATCTCAGACAGAGATCAAACGTGTAAGTAACAGAAAATCACACACACAGAACCACAGAATAGTAGGGGTTGGAAGGGACCTTGGATGAAGGACAGCTTCTAAACATTAAATGGACCCTTCACACTGACGTGTCAACCGTCTGCCTCAAACACAGGAAGACCAAATGGGAAGCACTGTAAACAGATTCTCAAACAGAAGACATTTTATCCCAAGAGATGACTGGATCCAATTACAGAAACATTGATTAAAAACTTCTTTTAAGTCAAAAACCAGACATGGGTGGCAAGAGCTCATACGTTGATTTGTTAAGCCTTTTCCTTTGTGCTGCTTAAGCAAGTTACAACGCTACTGAAATCACACAAACAATTAGTAAAGCTGCCTGTGATTAAGCACTGACTCTGGATCTACAGTACTAACATGGCTTTTACTTTTAATCACAGTCCAAACTCTGAAGGCTCAAAGCAGAATAAAACCAAGGCCTGAGATATGCAATAATTTATTGTAGCTTTTAAACAATCTGGTCAAAATCTGCCAACAAGAAAAACTTTAATAGGCACCAGGCACTGAAATCATAGAAAATGGTATGGTCTGGTCTATGGTCTATGGCTGGTCTCATTCTCTGCAGGGAGTCAGCACCATGCAAAGCTTCAGTTCTACAAGCAGCTCTTTCAAGGTGGGCAAGGGCTATGTGTTCACAGAATGGTAACAGGAATCTATCTCAATACACGGACGTTGCACCTCCAGAATATCCCTCCAAGAATAAGGAGGAAACCAGGAGAACAAACCATAATATGTTGAAAATCCAAAATTCATGTGCATAACATGAGGAAAATCACAACCAATTAATGAGCAGAACTAATAATTCATAAGTGTGATCTGGCTGATTTAACCCAGGATATCCTGATCAATTCACTTCAGGTCCAAGCCCCTACAAGAACACATCCAAACCAAGAAAGGGCAGCCAGCTGGGTCCAAGTGAAGATACCCACCTGAAAGTATGACAGTGACGTTCAGTGCAATGAACAACCCACAGAACAATCCAACCCTGAATGTAGTCCAGGCCGGTACAGGCTGTGAAGAAAGCAAGAGTGGGCTTAAGGTAGAGTAAACAAGTTATCAGCAAAGTCAGATTAATTTGCAGAGTAAATTTAAAATCAGGGATACATCGTTCTGATCTCTGATTGCACTCTTACTCGTGAAGTGAGGGTTTTTTACAACTGAAAATGCTGTATAATATTCTTGCCTATGCTGCTGATGTGTAGAAACAGAGCTTGGGCATCCCAGCATCCTTTAAAAAACATTCCAGACCACATAAACAGTAAGCATCTGTTATTATTAGCACAAATTTCCTTTTACTATTTGTCTCATCCCTTCATTACCTTGTCTGCATGCATTAGGAATAGCAAGTAAGCTATTTCCAGGTCTTCCGGAACTAAAGCAGATTATGTGACCATGCCTCCCCTCACAATTTGCAGAGCACGCTCACATTGATTATTTTCACTACTCTCTACAGATGTTGAATCTAATTTAGAACCTTGACAGGTTGGAGAAGCAGTTTTGCTGCATAACTTGAACTCTCACCTGAGCTGCTCCTAAGGGTGGAACACGCAAACGTTTCATAGCCTTCTGTCTGTCTCCATCTTCTAACTCATTGGTCACCACTTCCTAAAGAGATAAAGATATATATTACAGAAGTTCATTCTAACAATAAGTACAGGGTACTGCATTAAAAACAAAAATAAGGGTTGATTTCCAAGTTATATTTGAGCCCTGGCCCAATAGTCTTCTAACACACAGCAACAAAGATATGAAAAGCTTACCATGCTACATCAACTTATCACATAACACAAGTTAACGCTGCTCTTAGTGGTGAACACAAGCCATGGAGATCTCAGTCTATTACAGGAATCAGTAGTGAAGGAGCAAACCTGGCTTTCTACTTAAAAGAGAAGCTGTTCCCAGACTAGCATCTTTACCTCTGTTTCGGAGATGAGCTGGTTGATCTTCTTGCAGGTGTAGAAGGGTGCCACCTCCACCTCAGCCACCCGCCACTCTGCACCCCGCGCTGTCTCCAAGTTCTTGTCATGCTTCTTCAAGATCTTGCGGAAGCCAGTGAAGTTCAGGTTCTGCAGGCAAGGGAATAGAGTTACTGGCTTTTAACCTCAGTCAGCCCCCAAGGAAGATAATGGTTACATTTCCAGTGCTGGCAGGGGAAAAAAAAAGAAGAAACAAAATGATTGCATCAGGTAGTTTTTGAGTTATTACTTTGTTAGAAGTAATATATGTTCCTGGTAAATAACAGAAAAAATGTGGGACACATTGGTGTTGCAGATATAATTATTTTAGTTAACAACTTATCATCACAATAAGTAGTCAAGCACTTGTTAAGCACTTGTTAACCACCTAATAATAGTTCAATCAATTAGCTAAGCACTTGCAAATAACTCAAACACCTATTGATTAAGAAAGTATTCATTTGAATCACATAAGGTTCAAAGGCAAGAGTTAAATACCATACCTGATTGGGACCTTAACTACAAGACCCTGGTAAATGTATTCATTAGGTTACCTTGGCTGTTACCTTAGTTGTTACTAAAACAAAGGGACCGATATCTTTTTTTGACCAATCACTGTGATTTTGGAAAGTTTGTGTTTGTTGGGAATCAATCAAGGAGAAATTGATAGATGGACATTTTATGCATGTTTGTGTTGGCAAATGTGATTCTTTTGTTTGAGCTGTATAAAAACCCTGAAAATAGTAACTAATGGTATGGAGGAGCTATCCCCCGTGTTTTCCCAGCGCTGCATAATAAAGAAGTGCCTGCTTATCTGCATTCCTGTGTAGAGAAGTTTTTCATGATTGCAGATCCGTCAACAGTTTTGGCGACCCAGATGGGTCTGTTGTCTCCATAACAAAGGCATAAAAAGTAGTAACTTGTTTATTATATTAGGAAAAGAAGTAACTTCATTACAGGAGAGAACTATCTAAACTTCATATTCCCTGAAAAGCAAAATCACTGCTACTTTCCTCCTTAACGCAGGAAGTGATGACATTCCTGATGAAACTTCATTGAAGATAAATAACCTTTGGACATAACCAAAACTTGTATGCTTGAAGTTATTTCAAGGCATGTTCCCTCTATATGGGTAAACCTTACTAGACATGCCCCTGGTACTGCAACTCAGTATCTGGACCAGCTGTACCAGGTAATGAGCTCTTAACAAACTTAAAAGGCTGGAGAAAGACTATATTTTGTCTCAGCTCCCACAGCCATTACCAATCCTTCAAGGGTTTCTCCCAGGCTACTGACTTCTTGTTTCTTTTTTACATTGGTTTCAAATCAAGCTCTCCAGATAAGTGAATTATAGAGGGAAATCCTTCCATGATAGTTTTAAATACTGTAGATGAAATCCAGACGAGTGCATCTCCATTCCATCCACACCCTTTTCCATGGAGTACATAGCACAATGACAGCAAAACTAGTTTAGGCTTGCAGATGTGGGAGATGCAACTCTCTAGTCTGTACAGATAAGCACACGATGCTGCAATAAACCAAGAATGAACAGTTGACTTCCAAGTTCCATAGGAATCCTGACCCAACACTCTTCCAATGCATTGTAACTAAGGTGGGCAAAGCTCATCACACAGCAAGCAGCTGCTGTGACAAAATGCGTTTGAAATCCTGCATTTTGAGTGGCAGAAAATGCTACTCAAAAGATTCAATGTTTCATTCTGCAGGAACATAAACAGACCATGGCAAGATTCCCTTCTAAAAAAGCTTAGAAAGTAGCTTGGAAAGAACACATGAGAAAACAGTAAAATGCAATACTCTGGGGAGAGGCACTGACTACTCACTGAAATTATTTTCAATCTAATTATGCTTAGAGAGATTTAATACCAGACCCCCTACCATATAGGTGGGGAAACGAGGCTAGGGAGACGAGAACAGGAAGCCAATGCATTAACGATCTGCATTATTGCAGACAAGAGACTCTAATTACTTTCTATTGGAAAAAGCAGCATTCCACCCCAGGGAGAACAGATCATCGTTTCCGAAATTTGAAGTGAAAAAACCCTTCACTCCAGCCCTGAAAAGCTACAGATGCTTCACCTGTGGCAGGATTTTGAACTAGAAAGTCTCTAATAGTTCAAGGGCTTTATTTAGCAACTGAAAGTTTCCTTACCCGTGCTCAAAGATATCACTTTAGATGTACAAACAGAATTTTGGAAGAATAAATTTTATCCATGCTGTGGAGTGGTATTCAATTACTGCTTATGGTGAATATTGTTTAGTGCAATTCTCCAGTACAACTGGTAAGGATCTAAATACAGATGTACTGAATTTAAGTTCAAATACTCTTACTTAACAAACTAAAAGCCCTCACAGTATGACATTTTTAACCATTTCAGAGTACTTTACACCAAAAGATCTAGCCCAGCAAAAAAGATGTCAACAGTTTCAAAGTTTTGTTTCAAGATTTTTGGAACAAAATCAGCATCTGCAATATTTACCATGCCCTTTCATGTCAGAATTCCAACTAAAGATTTGCTGTTTTCATACCTCAAGGCAAACGAGCCTGTATCCTACAGAATGAAAAACATTTTTTTTTAAAATGAATGTTTTAACAAGGAATTCTGATCTAGCAAGGTCACAGTCACTAACACGGTAACGCCAAGAGGAAACAGTACATCAGTGTTTCAAGTTTCATTACAAACATTAGATAAAAGAGCTTCTTCCCCAACTTGCCAACTCCATCTCTGCCCAGAACAACACACTCAATGTGATTTCATGTTCTGGCCACGCCTGGGCCAAGGGTGCTAAGGTCAGCCAGTCCAGGAAAGGAAGAAAGAAGGTCCTTCTGCAGGTGGGCTTAGCATTTCCAGCTCAACAAAAATCAACAAGATATATTCTGCTAGGCACCTGCCTTTTCTTTAGCAATGTTTAGGGACCTCAAAAAAAATAAAAAGGAAGAAATAAAAAACTAGCTTGAAGAGGCAACTGGATGACAGACAAAGCACAGAGACATTTATACACAGGGCTTTGTAAAACCATCTGTTTTTGCAGGTACCTGATAGTTCTGCAGTAAGATGAGGCTGAGGTAGAGCTCGCTGAAGGCCAATTTCAGATCTTTGATATTCCTATGCTGGACACGCTCTTCATGGGACAGGTGGAAGACCGGCTTTCTGCGCCGCTGCAGCGTGGAAGCCCCGCTGGCTTCTTTCTGTGCATCCAAAGTTGACTGCAACTCAGTCCGAAGAGTAGTAAACCTGCGCTGAGCTTCTGCAAGCTTTTCTGTTAGCACGGAAAGGGAAAAGTCAGATAAGAGGATGGCAACTTGTCCAACAAGTCTGTAAAAAAGCACTACATCTTTTCCTCCAATAACAGGTCTGTAGGTAAAAAGCACTGCACTGAATAACCTACTGCATGGCTTTCCCTCACTAAGCATGAAATTCAACAACTCTCCACATTTCTCTTTTATGAAGCTCCTTCTTGTTAAAGATCTTAATTCATTCCTACATAAAACATACATATCCTCCAAAAATAAGCCACCACAGTACAAATCAAGGGGCAGTCCCTTCAGCTCAGAGTAAAGCTGTGTTAGACATGAACTCAGACCTCTTGACTTTCATCTTAGATCATGGCCTTACCACATAACACAGAATCTTGGATGAGACCTCGAAAGATCATCCAGTCCTACCCCCCTGCCAGAGCAGGGCCACCTAGAGTAGGTCACACAGGAACTTGTCCAGGTGGGTTTGGAATATCTCCAGAGAAGGAGACACCACAACTCATCTGGACAGCCCCTTCCAGTGCTCCCTCACCTGAAAAGTGAAGAAATTTTTCCTTGTGTTTCTTTGGAATCTCTTGTGTTGCGGCTTATACCCATTGCCCCTTGTCCTATCACTGGATATCACCGAGAACAGCCTGGCTCCATCCTCCTGACACTTGCCCTTTACATATTTGTAAACACTAACAAGATCAACCCTCAGTCTCCTCTTCTTTGTTCATCTTCCTCAAATAAAGCAAATGTACAAGAAGCATTAGGAAAAAAAAGTGACAATTCATGACATTTGACAGTAAGCAAAGTGCTTTCCATATCTCTGCACCCACTACTGACTATGTGTTTCCTATCTTTTTTACATGACAGTAAAGAATCAAAGAAAAAAAGTCACACTTCAAATGCAACCCTGAATTTTGGAGCTCAGCGAGGAACGCAACCCCTCTGCCAAGCTCCCGGTGACAGACAAACACAGCCTCTGCTTTGATCGGGAGTTACAACACTACTAGCTGCTGTACATGATCCGCTGTAATAATCTATCCCTCATTTCCTCAGTTTAGGCTCACATCGCTTAGAAGCACTGCCTCACTATTTACTGATTAAAAACCAGTCAACTTGAATTTAAGTATCATTTTGATGTGTTTTCAGAACAAGTCAGTCTCTCATCCTCACATCTCCACAATGCATAAGGTGTTCCTTTAAACGTGCTGCTTTATGTACATTCAGAAAATCATCTTTTTTGTCTAAATAACAGTCTTTTCATGCTAAAACCAACATAACTGACACTATTATCTTTCTCCTTTTTTTGTAAGACTAGTTTGTTAAAGGCTTTTTTCCTTGCTCCTATGGCTTTGGCATCTCTGTTGATACGCATCATTGCAGAACACAAGTGCTGATGTTGGCCAGGGAGAAACCATGGAGGCCCAAGGTCCCTCCACAACTCAAAACTCTGCCCAACAATTTCCTGGCTGTCAATTTAATTATCTTCATTAGCATCTTACACAACTTCACGGTAATTCTCAATTCCCCCCCATCCCCTAAGATATATTCTTAGAGAAGCAATTCTGACCTTTTCCTCAGTCTTACTCAATTGTAGTTAATTTTAAGAGCAAAATTCCTCTTTAATTAACTTACAGTGCTCTGCAGAAGAGATTTTCCAGAAGGAGAATGCCTTTCTGAACAGAAAATGGGGATCAATATAGAGAAATCAGGTACAGAAGAGCCTGAAACTCTCTTGATTATTAACTTAATTGAAGTAAGAGTTTTTAAGAAGACAAAAAAGGACAACTCCTCTCTCACAGCTTCTACAGATACCAGGATTCTGCTGGAGAGAGGCAATGCAGCCCACAGTGAGACTTGTCTGCCCACAGCCTACAACCACATAAGATTTAACAGGCACAAGGTCAGACTGCAAAACCAACAATCTCTCCCCACTTTGGGGACTCTCTTAGGAAGAAATAAAAAAAGGTATGTGTTAGAATAGCTGTTAGAATCAGAAGTAAAATCCACAAGTTCACTCTTTCTATTAAAAATGTCATATTAAACTATCAGTGATACACTGAGTTTTCTTCTGGATCCAATTATTAAATATGAAAGAGTTTAAATTTCTAGTTTTGAATTGAAGGCACTGTTTCATTGTCCCTACATCCCAAAAAAACCTAAAATCTGTCAGCCTAATAATACAATATTTAAAGAAAGGGCCATGCTTTCAAACAGTTGTAACACTGCTGCTGCAATTTTCCTGTTTGCAAAGCAACCGCCTTAAAAAAACATAATCTCCATATAATTGTTATTCTTAATTATGCAGTGCTGAAAAATTACATTTAATATCCTCTATACAGCCCTCTCCATCCATACGGCAGGACTGTAGTTCTCTGAAGATAAGGCTTTAAAGACACCCGCTCCAGTCCTATAATGACCTGACACTCCAGAGAAACACAAGTCCTGCCACCTCCTTCTCCCTCCTGCCTCCTCTGTTGCACTGATTCCAGTTACCCAATCCACAAGTCATTTAATCTTGTTAAGGTATGATTCCATCATCAAGATTCACTGCAGAAGCAAAGTAAGACAAAATGTGTACTGCTGTCCCACAAACCTCCCAGGGAATTGCCTAAGGAAATGGCAAAGTAGAGTAGAAATTAATTTCTCAGTTTGCAACATACTCCAAAATAATTAAAAAGGCATTCACTACTATTACTAATTTAGCACTCCAAAAAATGACTTTTAAAAAACCACACCAATCAAATGAGATACAAAAAAGCCACCTATGCTTGAAACTGGACTCACTCTTGTTGTGTTGCAGAATTTTGCACACTCTGATGCTCACAGAGTCCTCAGTTCAAGTGTAATCTCAAAGCAAAGACTAAGGAGAAATCCGAGACCAACATAGGCAGACTTCAACAAAAGTTCTTGCAATAATGATGCAGCTTTGCTCAAAAAAAAAAAAAAAAAGCCTCTAGATTCTGACTAAAATCCACCATCTAAAGATTTATCACCTCAACTATGCAATTCCGAGTAAATTTTTACTCTGTTTTCCAAGTTTAAAGAGAAATTCACACATAAGGATCATGAAAAAAACAATCCCATCACACCAAGGAGCTAACAAAATTCCCTCTAAGTTGCAGTTTACATGGTTATGATTAAAATCTGTTTCACCAGACAAGAGGCAATCTGACAGCCCGTATCTGCTTGCAGCTACCTGTCTCAGGGCTATGGACATTTTAGGCAAGCTCTTCAGCACTCCTCCCTTTTCCTACTTGTACAGATTATGTTCAACATTTTACTTACCAAGTTAAAGCCGTGGCTTCCTACAAATAATAAAACCAGCTCCTAAATTAAACCACAAAAATGTTACCAGCTGAACAGTAGCCCAAGCAGCTCCCAAGAATGCTAGTTCAAAATACAACAAACCTCCCTGCTAGAAAATCCCAAACACAAACCAAAACTGGCCACAAAAAAACTTCAGCACTTGAACAGGCATTCCTCTACTGGAACCATCTAAAAATGTTACTGCTATTCTTTTTCTTTCAATTGAATATAGATTTTCTTGAGCATAGCCCAAATAATCACAATGTGTTTATCAAATCAGCTTTAGTTAATGGCAGTTTTCCTTCTTACCAAGCTGGGATAATGGTCTGAGGAATTAAGGCTATGTTTGATGAGGGCCAACAGTCTGAACACACAGCAAAAGGCAAAGGGATTTTGCAGCAGGCACTCCAAGTGCTCTGGGGAGCTGCAGAGGAGCTGGGGTCTGGGGGTAGCCCATCCTGAGGGGATAGGGGTTGTCCATGCTGTGGCAGTCCCTGGTGGTGCTCACTGAGGATCCTTCCGGTCACAGAAAGACAACAAGGATGTGGAGAGCTTTCTTGAAAATGAACAATATTTATTGTCACAAAGACAAGTGTGTAATAAGCCATATAACAAGCTCATGATAAATAGGGTGTGCTAGTCATAATCCAAGCCAACATACACCTGGAGTTACATTAGGGTCCAATGTGACGAATTTCTGACATGATCAAGAAGAGGAATCACTGATGCTTAACGTTAATAATCCTAATTAAGGCTTTCCATACCGCTAAAATCACGTCACTCTTCTGCAAATAAAAAACATTTTAATCTTATCACAAGAGATTTACATGTACTCTCTTCCTCTAACTTTGTGAAATGACAGCAAGTTGAAAAAAATCCCTACCCTATATTATTAATGCCATTTTAAACAATGCTGGAACGGGTGCATTTATGTAGGGGCACATGTGCTAGCAGGTCCTCATTAGGGCAAATTATAATCTGTATCGTGCATCTAAATTGACAGAACTTACTCCACAGAGTCTAGCTCATAGTGCACAGGATCTGATAAAACTAGAAAAGAAAAGGTTTTGAGTATAAAAGCCCTACCTGGCTAGAAACATCTCACAGGGAAACAAAACAGAACAATTGTTCTAAGCTAGGTACATATGAATTACATGGAAAAAAAATGTCTATGAAGTGTAAAACCCAGCTGGCCTAAAAAAGACATCATTTCTACCTGCAAACTGCTCCTTAATCTTGCCCTGACAACCACTCTGGCTGTAGCAAAACACCACTGCTCCAGGGAGCCAGAAAGGCAGACACAGAGATTTACTTCCCAAAAGAGATTTACTTCCCTAGATGGAAGACGAAGAGAGGAAAGATGCAGCCCACACTTATTGTATGTGTTCAGCTCTTCTGTTTGCAATCCAGACTCTGCTAGAAACGAAGTCATCGCCTGATGGTTATCAAAGTACTTCACACATTTCAACTTTGTCTCTGTTACCCGATTAAAATCAGAAATGGAGAAGGCTACCGCATTGTGCTGCAAAAGCCTTTTCATAGCACCAAGTCAATAAATCAACATGTTAAGAGAAAGTATAGCAGACATGAATGCATCACTGTGCCCATATTTAAATGTTTTTCTAGTTGAAAAGCCATCTTAAGCCTTACCAAAAGAGGCTGAAAAACCAGCTGAAGTGTAATGGTGGGTGGAATTGGAGCACACTATTTCTAAGCCTTCTGTAGCAATATTACAGGGTCAATTTGCAATTATCTCATTCTAAAGCTTATTTTCAAAACACAGGACATGAAAGCAAACTTTCTCAGGGAAAACAACAAAAAATAGCACTTTGATATATGACCCCTAGGAATCTCTACTCTTACCACCTATACATTTTTACTCAACCACCTGAACCAAATTTTATATACCGCCAGTGATAAATTGCACTGGCTAATCTACTCCAGAAAGTTGCAAGAGTTTAGGAAAGAGTTAAGTGTTAAACAAGTTGTCGGATACATGAAGATGGTCAAGTTACCACACAGAGGCAAGTCCATGACAGCTATTCCTGCATAAGCTCAGGAAACACCAGCTAAGGAGCTTGGCATGCTTAAACCATACACAGGAGACTGTCACCACGGATAAGCTGAGAAATGGTGCCTTATGTATAAGCTACCACTTAAGTTTAAGAGCATTTTCATAAAATTCAGGAGGATGCTATTGTAAAGCAACGAAATCACCTGCACTTCACTCTCCCTCTATTCAAATACCACGGTTTAGCTCCACATCTGTTATTAAATCCAAGCAGCTTCCCATGCAAACCTTCCCTATAATTACCTGACGGTAGACCTGCATAACCACTGTGGTTATTCTGAAAGCTTGGGAGCTTCAGGCTCTTTTGTGTTACTGTATTTTCCACAAATATACACAAATAAGCACCTTACCTGAATAGAAAATGTTGATTTTGGCCAGTTCTTTCTCACAGGTTTGGAAGAACTTCTCTTCAAACGTGGCAAAACATCTTTTCACTGTATCTTCATCTGTGTCTATAAAATAAAATAGAAAAAAAAAAGGTTGAAACAGAAGAATGTAGGAACAATTTTCTATGTAGCTAACACAGAGTCATTTCTTCACAGTAAATCCACTTTCTTTGTCCTGCAGCAAAAGAAAAACAATCAAGTCCGAAGAGCTCTGAGGGAACACATAAATGGCTGTAAAAGGAACTGCACCAAGAAAAATATAAGCAGTAACTGCACCTTGACCAAAGTTCCCATCATCTTTTTTGATCCTGCAAGTGCTACTGCAGATCTTGCATCCTTCATTCCCACTTTATAATCCAGTTTGTTTGACTGCACCTGTAGGGCTAACCTGGATCAGGACTGTTCTTTATATCTACAGGAACTTTTAATGTTTTGAAAGGCATCTCACCTCACATCACAGAGTCACCCACCTTAAAGCCTCACACCAATAGAAAGTGAAGACCATGCCCTATCCCCACCCACCCACTCTGCTGCCTCCAGCACCCTGAAGCCATCTCTCTGCTACCACCATATCAACCCAGCATGAAGCCACGTGGCCACTGTAGGGCTGGTTCCCTTCCTCGCTCCCACACCACTCTCACAACCACATGGTGAGCCAGATCAGGGCAAGAGCTTCCAGTCAAAACAAATGCAGCATAACATGCTACCATCACTCTCTGTCAGGGTTAAATTCCTACATTTATCCACCCAGAAGTTGTTCTGCTCTCTGGTCTTCAGGTATTGACAAAATCTCTAATACAAACTTCAGTGAGAGCAAACCTCTTTAACCAAGATTTTTTCTTCTCTGGGTTTACTGCAGCAGAAAGCTAAGTATCATCAGTGCTGTGTGTTCATGCTGTGCCCTTTCCACCTCATCAGTCATTTCCCTCAGAACTTCTCCAGCATTCCCAACATGGCAGTGTGCTTTGTGCTGGGACTGGTACACAAGTTCTTAACACAGGCACTAGTGCTCTTGAAAAACAAAGCTGTCCATGAAAAGTATTCATCCCAGCTTACCAAACCATTGTATTTAGAAGGAAAGTGTCAAAAGTAGAGAACAAGTCTGATGAGGAGTGGCTGAGGGAACTGGGATTGTTTAGCTTGGAGAAAAGGAGGCTGAGAAGAGACCTTATTGCTCTCTACAACCGCCTGGTGAGATGTGGATCAGTCACTTCTCCCAAGTTACAAGCGACATGACAAGAGGAAACAGCCTCAAGTTGTACCAGTGGAGGTTTAGATTGGATATTAGGAAAAAAAATTCTACCAAAAGCACTGTTGTCAAGCACTGGAACAGGCTGCCTAGGGAGGTGGTGAAGGATATCTCATCCTTGGAGATATTTAAAAGTCATGTAGATGCAGCATGTAGGGACATGGGTTAGTGCTGGGTTTGTCAGTGTTTGGTTAGTGGTTGAACTTGATGATCTTAAAGGTCCTTTCCAATCAAATGATTTTATGATTCTACCATTTTATGAAATATAAACCTAGCTTCAATTTTGTCACTTTGATGTTAGAAAAAAAATATACTGCCACCTCTCCAGAAGTGCAGAATTCTAAAGACAGAATGAACTTTCCAATTAAGAAATCAGTTTAATGAGTAAAAAAATTTAAGACACACTAAAATTACATATTTTAGCAGTCAAAATCCTGTCCCAAATGTTCTTAATGCTGAGACTCTTCATATCCCCCATAGTTACAGTTCCCGAATTTTCATGCAGTCTTACAGCCTGAAAAGGTTAAATGCTATTACAAAGAGGAATTTTAAAATTATTATTATTATGGTCTTAATAATGTCAAGAAATAGATTTCGAAATACATGTTACTGAATCAAGAAGATGAATGTCTACAGAAAAGTTTCACGCACTAGCAGATACTCTAGACTGTCATAACCAAGAAATCTTTTTCTTTTAGCCTTAAAAACAACCTCAGAGTAGTATTAATCAAGAGCATAGTTCAATATAAACTTTGAACACTTAAAATTTTCTGATGTTTGTTTGTGGCGCTGATATTAAATGCCATAAACCTACATGCACTTTAGTAATTTTTTTCAAGGGTTTGTTTAAAAACAGCAAACAACATAAGACAAGACTGCAGGGACAAGGTTGGAAGAAGTTTTCTTTTGAAGTTTCATGATGCTCTAAAGAGTAAAATAGAGAAAAAACAGAGTCTTGCACAGATGATTGGTGTTTAAAACTCCGCTATCCAAGGGCTTGTGAAAGAGAATTTACAAGGGCTCCAAAGGCTGTTCCAAGCTCCACGTTTTGTCTCCTAGGGTCCCCTTTATTATCTGACAATGATACTTGCAGATCCATGGCTACTCCCAAGGACAAAGGCTCCCTCCCTTGTGCAAACAAACCCTGAAATGACAGGTCTCAGTCTCCTTTCTGCTGAAGAAAAGCTGCAGCAGCCCTGAGGTATCATTACAGCCCCTCTCGAGATCGCTGGCCTGACGCAGGCTTTGCAGAACCGAACACACGCGTGCCTCAACCGCTCCCATTCGGCTTAGTGCCTCCACACAGATCCTTCTTTGAGGGCAGCCTGAAACGCCAGAAGGACAGAAAATAACTCTGCTTTGGGGTTGGTAACTTCAAACAGCAGTCACAGCAGTTGCAACATCCTACCCTGGGGCTCCACCAGTAAGGCCAATCTGAACTTGCTTGCAAGAGCTCTAATCGTTGACCTAAGGTGCCACTAGGCATGGGCAGACAAAACACAAACAGGCAGGTGAAGCAATAAAAATTACTATGTAATACTTAATATGCAGAGCTTTTAATCACTAGTTGCCTGAAACTTTTCAAATAACAGTAATCAGGCAGTATCAAAACAGAGCTGACCTGAATGGCAAACTCTTCATCCCAAAGAGTTTATACACCTTTAGTAGAAAGGGTTAACTACAGTTGCTTTCTGACATGGGAAATCTGACATGGGGAATCATCCTTTCCTGCCTGTAAAAACAAGTCTCATAGAAACAGCAACACATAGGCTCACTGCT
Organism: Colius striatus; assembly: GCF_028858725.1. Lineage (NCBI taxonomy): Eukaryota > Metazoa > Chordata > Aves > Coliiformes > Coliidae > Colius > Colius striatus. Next base: position 18,873,101 of record NC_084768.1, read on the forward strand.
TTCCTGCATCAGAAACATCAAAACACTTCTGTCATGACTTGTTTCTAGGTTTCAGTAAGTTCACAAAACAAAAGTAAAAAAAAAAACAAGCAAGTTTTTAAACTTCAGTCATTGAAACTATACACAAATGAAAAAAACTCTCATCAGGAACTGAAGTATACTTTTTGACCATAAAGTCAAGTCAAGATTTCTATCCATTCAAAATATCACCTTTTAAGGTAGCAAAAAGTAATATGGTGTTAAAGGAACATAATCAACAAGTATTTTGTTTTGTACATTACTGACCACTCCAGGAAATGAGAAAGAAATGTGTTGAATAGTTTGACTATATCTGAAATTTAGAAAAGTTTTAAAACACAAGCCAAGCAGTACTGGAAGACCTTCCAAGAACCTTGAGATTAGGAATTCAGGTCTCTATTCTCAAAACATTGCTGACTCAGAGGAAAGCAAGCTCTATATAAACTATTCAAAATCCTTCCACAAATCTCAAACACTTTCTTATAAAAGATATTTTGCAGACCATGGGTGGATGCCAGCTTTAAAAAAATCAGGATTCTCTGTGAAGAAATGGTTTCTCTTTGGTTCCATTCCCACAGCAGTTCAGTTATTTAGCTATAATAATAGACAAGTGCTGCCAAGGCTACTGCCTTTATTTATTTATTTCCCCCTCAAGGCTAGGACAGGACAACAATTTTTGCCATGAGAAAATCACGGTGCCAGAAACTGGCCTTGGATTCAGAAGCTCCATGACAACAGCTGCTGTTTTTAAAAAGCATCCAGCTCTTGCTGCCAAGAAGGGCCAGCAGTAACCTTCCTTTTGTTATTTTTCTATAGTCCTAATACTCCATTTACCCTAAGCTCCACAAAGTTGCCATGAACAAGGTTGCCAAGAAGACAGTGTGATCAATATTGCAGCTTCCCGACCTCGTCTTCCGATGCAATTGCCTGCTGTGAATAAAAAGCACAGTAAGCATGAAAGGCTCTTGCTTTAACTTGTAACATCAAGCCATAAACTAGCAGCGATCTGGATGTACTCCCCTGTCACCACACTTTCTAAAATAGAACCTGAAGTTGAAAAATTAACAGGCAAGTTATATGCCTGTGCTGTCCCAAGCATTCAGTGCTCAGTGCATGTGTCAGCTCTTCATTTAATAATATCTCATTTTCTGCAGCTGCAGTATGTAAACAAGTGATTGGCATCCCAGGCAGCTTACTCCCATGCAAGAAAACACACAGTAAATGTTTTCTTCCTTGGAGCAGTGTTGTCTAATAGTAAACATAAAAAGAACCAAATCCAACCCTTTAATCTTTATCATGCTGTATTTTAAGGGGTATTTAATTAAAAAAGAGTAATGAGCTTTGTGATGAGATCAGCACAGGTGTAGTTCTCTGAATCACCTTCTGTTTACCACAAAATAGTTTTATCTGAGTACAGCTATTTCAACACTTCAGCTAGAGAGGAGGCAATTTTATTTATTAGGAGGACTCTGACACCTCTTCAGTACAAAAGTCAAACTCCATATTGGCATTAAATACATCAAATTGTACTGAACAGGTGATCACAAGTGTAAACTCAGCAACATTTTGAATACGTTAAACTTGTCACATTTTCCACACCCTGTCCTTGGCCTCTTGTTAACTAAAAGCCTTGTACATGGGGCTCAAATGAGTCTACAACAGAACTCTGCTCTGAAAAATTAACAGTATTTACGAGATCACTTTCTTGTTCCCACATCTATGAAGACAGTAACTGCTTATATTTGTAGGCCCAGGGACACATTAGAGAATAAAATAAAAGGCCACTTTTATTACCATAGATTGTTATAATGAAAACATGTATCTGCCTCCAAACCCCTCACCAGCTCTGTCTGTCTCCTCAACTATCATAACTTTCTAACACCCCTGACAGTTCTACAGCACTAAGGCTGTGCAGTTTCCCAATCCTTCACACAATATAGTAAAAAAAAAAAATTACAGCTAAAAACCAAACTGTGTAAGTTCATAAATGCAAGGATGAAGGTTACCTTTACACTTATAATGCATCACCCTCGTGTTTATTGGGGTATTTTTCCAAAGGAAAGGTTCTTTCGCAAGGCACTCCTTTCCTCACAACAAAAAGCTAAGATTGGGTCCGTTGCAAATTGGATCACTCTCTGCAAGCTTCCAATAAATTAATTACTCACCATGACTTTTCATGTTCAATCTTGTGGAAAATACTATGAGAAAACTTTTAAGTCCTTAAAGTACAGGGATAGGAATTTCTTCCTAGGATGTACTCTTGCTACAAGAAGAGGAAAGCAGATAGCTCAGCTTGAAAATAAGGAACACTTGTACTCATGTTACTCCACCTTAACTTCAGAGCAGCAAACTGTACCTACATGTGTAATGATATGCATCTCTTGGGATTTATCCCATCAATGAAAAAGTGGACCTCAAATTAAAATACCATAAAGTCAGGAAGAAAGAAGACTGATGCAAAAGCGAATCTTAAAAGAAAAACCAACTTAAAACACTAAGAAAATTCATACCAGGCTATACCTACTTTTCTAAACCATCATGGGTGACCTGGTCAGCTCTCCACCTAATGAATGCTTTAATTGAAATTAGATTTGGTTATTAAATTATTTCCCTAAATCTCATGATAAAAAAATGACCACTCAAGTAGCAAATGAAGTTGGTATTGTCTGCACATGCAGTGTTTAATGTGCAGGTAGAGGAAGGAGGAGGCAAGAGCTGCTGCAGGTCACCAACACAAGTTCTCACAGGTTTTAGTCCCTATTTTGTTGTTTTTACCAATTCATCCAGACTGAATGGAATCTGTTTCAAAATATGTTTAGAAATTATGATTTTCAGGTTGGTAAAAATTCCATGTCCTTTTTTTTAGATGATATCTCTGAAATCTTACAAGGGAACTTTGCTTGAGTGTTTTCATAGCGGTTTTGTTCAGGGATGGGCAAAAAAATAACTTGTTATTTAGCTAGCTGGAATACACTAACACTTGCAGAATTTAATATAGTTAAATACTGCCTATTGCTTAAAATGTCTATAGGATTGCTGAGCTTGAATTGGAGCAGCCTTTCCTGTCCGTGTTGGGTTTGGTAGCCATGTGTGACTAAATTATTGACTCTTGCAGGAGTCTGAGACCATTGATTTCTTCCTGGGGTCTTCTCTGAGAGATGAGGTTTTGAAGATCATGCCTGTCCAGAAACAGACTCATGCTGGGCAGCGTACCAGGTTTAAGATAGCCTTTTGCTTCTGTTTTCTTACATTGAAAACTTTGCATGTGTTGTTTGCTGCTTTTTTTGTCTATTAACAAATTAGTTGAAATGTCTTTATTCTCTTCTGTAGCATCCATTAAGTAATTTGGTATTTAGTAAGTGTTTTGACACAGAAATCTGCTTGTGTATATTATGAAATTCCCAGTTTAACTTTAAACCATCAGGAATATCTTGAAATTTTATTTGAAACAGCTCTAGTAGAAGGTGAAATGGGACTTGGGAGGCAATGTTGGCATTTCAGGAGCTGTGGCACACAGAAGCCTGAGTTCTCATGAATGCTATTTAAAGATAATTGGGGCTTTTGACTAGCATGAAAGGGGTTGACTAGATGATCTCTAAAGGTCCCTTTCAACCCCTACAATTCTATGATTCTATCAAGCCAGGCAGATTCTTGTACATGTTTTATTCAGCTGGAAAGAAAAAACAGCCTCCACAATGTGCCTATACACTAGATATCCAACTAAGTGCCTACTACAAATTATTTATATTCGTGAGTCTGTAAACATAGATTTGAAGGCAATGACAGCATCCTGGTATGAACTTCAGGTGAAGAAGAAACAGACAATGCAGTAGCCAGATGTGAGAAGACAGCTGTTGCTCAGCTTTGTAGCTCTGAGTGCCAAGTTTTGCAGTCTACAGGGTAGCTCCACAGCTGTTCTACCAGTTCTTTAAACAAGCATCTAGCACTCATAAGAAGTCATTTTGCAAACAAAGAAAGTGGCACTAGTTTTTGCCAGCTATTACAGCAAGTCACTAAAGCAGGAGCGTGGTGGTGGTGTGTCACTGGATTCTCCTGGTAGAAGCATGGCAACATGCACATTACTGTGACAGTAGCTCTGCAAAGCCATCTGTGCAGTTGTGCTTCAAAGTTCACCTTCTTTAAATTCCCCTATTTCAGAGAAAAAGGATTCTAACTTCAGCAGATATGTAAAACACATGGCTAGTTAAACCCTGTTAAATCTAGTTTAATGATTAACCTAGTTTTATCCTGCAAGAGGATCTAAATAACTACTTTCTAAGTAGTTGGAGTGGGGAGAGGCAAGCAAGGTGCAAAAAAACCCAGCTAGGTTGGCACAGCTTTGTAACAGAGTTGACCCCACCGCTCTGTAAGCTTACATCCCAGCCATCCCCTGTGCTGGTGTTATAAATGACCCTCATTGTCTGAAATTGCCAACTACCAGTGTCATCTCAGCTTTGGGATTATAGCTCCATTCTGTTCTCTGTCCTTATACGTGACCATGATGCTTCAACAGTTTTACGATGTTTCACTTCTATACCATTAGGAAAACCAATATTTCCAGAAGAATTAAAAAACCTAGACTATATGATACTTCAGATTGAAGGACAGTTAGGCAGAAACTCATGAAAAGAAAAAAAAACTAAGAGAAGCAGCACAAATACCTATTTCAAAACCTACCATAGAAATATCATTCAGTATGACAGACCTGGATGCCAGGAGACATCATACAGTGACAAGACTATCAATATCCATTCTCATTGTTTAAGAACAATCTTTAAATTCTTATTCTTTTCAAGAAGGGAGGTAAAGATTCACTATGTGGTTTTGCAAGTTTCCCAGTAAGCCAGACCAGAAATACTGCCACACACTGAAGGGTCATAAAAGACAGTCAAGAAGAGCTAAGACTCCAGATGAAAATTCACATTTACCATTCCTAGGCTCCAAGACAAAGAATGAAGAATACCAGGGTTGAGTTACTCAGTCAGTACATACTAGAACCTGTCCAGACGTAGTGGTCATGTATGCTTGGTTTAGACAAGGAACCAGCAATGCAAACAGATATACTACAGCTTTGTGGAACTAGCAGGATCACATTGGGATGATCTCTGGTTACACAACACACCTGCACATTCCTCAGTTGCTGATATGCTGTCTCGAAATTGTAGCTTTTATTTAAACCAGACAAGACAGTAGCAATTATGGTTGAACAAAAAAACCCATATCACAGTGTACACATTTGAGGTAAGGTAACGTAGAGATACTCCAACCTCCTATAGACAAGAGGTCTGAACTAGCCCGTATACCTCTCTGACAGATGCTACATGAGACAAGAGTTCAGCATTGGCATCCATTGCTTCTGCAAAGAGAGACCTTCATTAGTTCCTAATCTGAGCAACATTGCATCCAAGATGACAGTCTTTTCCCCTCCTCAATGATGGGGCCATCAAACCAAAAAATTATCAGTATCTGTTCATGCTTTTAAGATCCACTGAATAGACTTCAAGTAAATACGCACAGCTGTGTTTTATACAGGTACAAAACCTGAAAACCATTTCTTCTCCTAATTCACATGAATGGAGATAAGGATACTTTCCTAAGTTGCTCAACTTGCTTGGACACTTGATTAGACAAATGCAAAACAAAAGTTGCCTCAAAAAGCACACAGCACAATGGAAAACCAAAGCTACAACTGTTGATATAAATTCAGATGTTCAGAGTTCAAGTTGGAAGCTTTTCCTTATGTTCACCTACCCCATATTTCTCTTCAGCCTGTCGAAACCTGATGAAATCAGCAAATCAGCTGCTGATTACAAGTGCTAGAGGTCTTGACCTTTTATCTAAGTGGCATTTAAACAAATATATGTGTATGCTCCAGGAAAGGAAGGAGATCATCCCAGTTGTACAGATTTGGGCCTTTGAGCCAGCCCCTCAAGCAGCAATGGAAGAAATTACCATGGGGACTGTAAATGCAGCAGCAAGGCACAGTTAAAGGAAATTCAAATACTCCAGTGCTGAATATAGTAGAAATATCTCACTCTTAACCCAATAAACACTCTTTTCCCTGTTCAAGCTCCTGAATGTTGTGCTTCCTGGCACAAAAAGAAGTAAGTGGAAACTTTCCAAGCTTTTTTAACGTGCATTCATATTTATCACAAAAGACATAAATTCAATCTTGTGAATATTTTAATCAAGAAATCCAGGTTTCTGTCAGGAGATAAAGCTTCATAGTAAAATTAGTGTTTATGCTCCTTTTATTGAGCCCCTAGTTGTAATAGTTTTATTTCCAGCATTTTAGTAAGCAATAACAATTATGTTCTCATTTCAGCTACATCTGACAAAACCAAAAACACATGATAGGAATTAAAACAAATCTGAGCAATTACCGACAGTTAAAAGAATGGTGATAAAGTGAACTTTTAAAGTCTTGTATAAACAGCTTTTCCTTCCCATGAAAATCACACAGAGTGATGGGGAATTTCAGCTGCAGTTCCAACTGCCATTTATGTCACCCCTCTGACACACGTGATGCCCCTTCCCTTGTTCTGGTGCTGTTGCTCATCCATCGTGAACCAGTTCAGGAAGTTCATCCAGTATTTAGAGAACTACTCAGCAGAGAACTAAAGAGCATTAAAAACCTAATTGATCAATAAACTAGTTCCCTGTGGTTTAGTTCTCTGAAACAGCTCTTTGCAAGTAGGGAGGAGGCAGCAAGAAGATTATCCTTCTGGCAGCAGCTACCCCTTAGACTCATTTAACTGGAATATCAAATCAACTCACTTCAATGCACACTTATCTTGTGATGAGAGATGACTAGAAGCATTACCACCTAGCTCAGCTGACAAGGAGATGTTGCTAAAGCCAAAAGAACTCACCTGAGTTGAAATGTCTTGATATGAACACAGTAAATGTCTTGATTATTAGTTAAATAGATTTGGTATGTTCAAGCTTTGGTCTTTTTTTCTCAACAGCATCTAACCTCCTGCCAATGCTCCAGCAGCATGTGTGCCTCTAGTCTTTCCTTCCGCTCAAACTCTGTAATGATGCATTCATGGGGAAAAGCCTTCCCTACCTTGGATGCAAACAGGTTAGTTCAACACATTCCAGTGCAACTGATGTTAAAACGTTTTTTTGAGATGTTTTAGTTAGTTTCAACTATTTTGAACAGGAATAAAAATAGTTACTTTAGTGTAAAAAGGTAAAATGTTTAACAGAAGAAATAAGTTGTAAATCAGAAGAATTCACTATGATACACAAGTGACTCCTGCAATATCATAGAATGGTAGGGTTTGGAAGGGACCTTTAGAGATCATCTAGTCCAACCCCCTGCAGAGGGGGTTGCATAGGACAAGCTGTACTAGGACCTTTGAAACAGGCAATGCCTTGATCAAAGTACTTTTGGACAGGACAGCTGCTCACTGTCCCCTCTGCATGTGTCCTTACAGAGATGTTTTCTGCTGGGTCTGTCGAGCCATCCCTTCCCAAGACACCCGTGCTCACAGATCTTCTCTGCACCAAAGATGCTCTCTACATAGGTGGTTACGCAACAGGTCCAAGTTTCCAAAAATCCTTTATGGATATTTTCCTTTGTCCACAGCCCCCCAGTGCAGGTGACATTCGGTATGACAGTAATGTACCACGCAGAAAGAAAATCTGCTCCCCAGAAGAGCTGAAAAGCTTGAACAAGGCTCATGCATGCCATGACAGACTTAACCTGTCATCTATTCATCTCAAGAACAAGATAAACGCACGGACCAATCATCTTGAAAAGTAATTTAAATTTTGTTCTTTCAGTGCTTTCTCCTCCACTTTTTCTGTCTTTCTTCCTCCCTCCACCAAATATCAACTTCTACAAGGTATATATATCTATTTTTACAGCTTTACATTGCTGGCAAAAATCAGGTGTGCTAATTTATGCTGAAATAAGCATAAGATGGCCAGAAACTATCAGCATTTTCACAGTGATCAAGCCATCATTGCAAATGCAGCCTGACAGGAGATCACCTGCACACCCTTACCATGTTCATCCAAATTGAGACTTGTGTAACCTGAATAGTTCCGCTCTTCATCAGGATTTGCAGGTGGTCAGCAGCAGGACAGACACTCCAGAAGCCATCCTTCAGCATTAAAACCATACCCTGTTTAGGCTCTTTCAGGCATGCTGTAAGAGCAAGCCCAGCAGTCCAACAACTTGCTCCCCCAGAAAGGTTGCCTGCCTACGGGAGTGTTTAAACAGCTGTAGAAATGGGACCCACAGCATTTTTTCTGGATAAGTAACACAGAGTAGAGGCATTAAGTTAGTTTTTACAAAATCTCCTTTCAGACTCAATGTCTGCTTTAAGACCATTGCATCCATCAATCTCAGCTGCTCTGGTACAACTGTGCAATCAAACAATGATGTGCTGGAAAAAGTTATTCTCAATCCTCCTTGGTTCCCTGATGGAATCTGCCAGGCAGCTGTGAGAACAGCAGTAAGAATATGAACAAGGAGCCAAGATAAGGCCTAAGACAAGCAACAAGGTCAATTTAAGGCAGAAAAGGGGAATCTTCTCCATACTAGGCAAAGGCATTTACCTCTTCTCTGTTACCTAAGCAAACCACATCCACAGAGCTTGAGACTTTAAAGCCTCCATACAACAATTATTTCTATCAGGAAGCTCCTCTACTTCTCCTCTGTTGCTGCACATGGAGATGGTAACCTCAGAGCCAGAAATGCCTCAGAGCTTACATTTTGCTCCATCAGTGGCAACTGTTCTCCGCTGTGCACAGCACCACAGAAATTGCCATTTCATATTTCATCATTCGTCCCTCTAACAAAGAATCCCACTTTGGTACTCACCAGTAATGGCCAAAGCACTTTACTACCTGCTATGACTTTGTATGGTGAGGGAATGCAGTCCAGGACAGTAATTTGTTTCTGTTGCTGCTGACAAAATTGTGAGAATCTCAAAACAGAGCTTGTATCTCCTCCTTTAAGTTGCCAGCAGTGATGCAGAAAACCTTTAGAGGAATGGCGTAATTAAGAGCACTGTAACTTTTTAAAAATACAGAGAGTAACAGAGGGTGCTTTCTGATCCTGATGCTCCTGGGACAGGACTTGACATAGAAGGGGAATGCCTGGCCCCATGCAGCACACCACTGTCCCAGGAGAGACCTTGCTTGTTGTGTTTGGCTGGGGAGAGGCAGAGAAGGGAATTATAGCTAATTTAAAACATTTTGCATAATTGGAGCTGATAAGAGAACTATACCCATCACTCCAGGAAACTATTTGCATACTTATAACAATTACAGCACATAAAATTCAGAAATTAGGCAAAGAAATGAAAACACTAATACTGGTAGTAAAAAAACCCAGGTGAATAAATGGACCACCAACATTAAAAAAAACCACGCTGTGCTACTTTAAAGCACTTTTAAGACACGTGAACACATATTTGTTAGGGCTACCAGGGCAGGGTGAGGTGGGGAATGACAAAAGGAAGATTAACAGAACCGTGTCTTGGGAAAGACTTCAATTAATATTAAGACTGAACAGAAAGACAAAATGAATGATGCAGAACCAACTACAGGCTCCCCACATGGAGAACGGTGAATGTAAAGTACAAAGACAAACCTACTTTAAACATGCTATTGATGGCTTAATTTCTCCCCACGGAGGGAACACTACTCAAATTCATTTTCCTTTTTTATTTTACCAGCTATCACAAGCAAACAGTTAGCAAAAAGATAAAAGCAAGTAATTATCAGATGAAGAAAAACAAGTTTCGGAGGTATCTAAGAAATGAGATGAGGCTTGAGAGCAGCTCTGTGCAAAGTTTTACCAGGGGACCTTTACAGTCAGACCATGTTCAGGGAATAGAACAGCTTTTTAAATCTCAGTGTTTACAGCAGTGCCTTCCTAAGTGATTTGCACAAGTTCAAACAACATTTTTCTTTTTAAATGACACAAGTCTAGTGCAAACACCAGTAAATGAACATTATGGTAGCTGCTTATCTACTCCAGGCAGTAATTTTTCTCTTTTCATTCCTACATTATTACAGCGACAGATGTTGTAAGATCCTCACAGCATTACGAAGTCTACCCAAGTTATATTCCTCCTTGCTCACACACGAGTGCAGCCACCCAGCTGAGCCCCACCCTGCCACTCATTAAAAAATAGGTATCGAAGCACACCCGGAGACACTGTGGTAAATCCAAGATAAGCAGAAGTTCTTCAGTGCAGGTTTCCACAACTGTGGAGTTGTTTTCTTTTAAACACACTTTCAAGTAGCATCCCTCGCCTTCCCTTATGCTCAGTCTTACGCTTAAAGAGCTTGTTTAAATCCAATTCAAATAAAAGTAGTATTCCTCAGATGCCACTTTGCAATTGGAAGCTTTGCTATGATCTAAGTACACAGAAGGAATGAACTATAATTCAAAAGTCCTTCCTTCAAGGGGAGAGAGGATGGTCTTTCAAAGGGACTGATTTGAAAGTCTATGCCCACTCCAAGTCTTCAACAGAGCTACTGTGTTCAAGGGGTAATTTTAGTTTAAGATTAAAAGGCCACAGAACTGCACTTATTTGCTTGTCTGTCTTCCAAGCTAATCTCTTTCTTTTTGCACAGCACAAGTCCCTAGCCAGAAACCATGAGGGCTGGGTGTCTCCTCTTGGAGCATCTCTGCCAGACTGAAGTGGATTTTTGAAAAGGATTTTTATACCCCAAATGAGCAGAAAGATTTAGAGGCATGTTATTTCCCCCCACATTTCCCTCAGGCTCAGTGCTGGCACTTGGTAAATAAAAAGGCAAAAGGAAGCATTCAGTACTTTCTATTGCTTACAGAACAAAACCTGGTGGGATGGGAATACACAAACTGCAGAAGTAACTGCCAACGGAAAGGTTTTGCATCCAAACACAAATACTAAGTATGCTGAGGGTAAATAACCAAATGGCCCAACTTCCTAAGTCACCTATTATTTTCATTTCAAAGAATACATTGCAGAGCTACCACAATGAATTCTCTTTTGCCCTTATTACTGACAGTGGCAAAAGGCCTGAGTTACCAGTTCCAGTTGTAGTATCAGCTGTGCAATTGGACGGAACAACAATATTTTCAATCAACTTGAATAAATTGTCTATGGACATCTTCCCAAAGAAACATGATTTACGTACAAATTACCATGCTCTCTGGTGATACAAGGTAGACACACACGAAAACATTCTGCAACACAGGTTATAGACCAGCTAGCCAAGTTGCAACACAGAAGTTCAAGATTAGGATGACCAACCTCAGCTTTACTCTGTAATATCCCATACAACAAAGAACAACTAAATTAGAACATTCTAGTGTGTCGCTGTTTTAAGATTAAAAACTCAGTGTGTTTTTACAGATGCTGAGGAGAGGGAGGAGTTATACATTTCACATGTCAAGGTCCTCCTCCATCCTACCTTCACATTTGCCAACCTCTAAACATACTCACATCACCTTGCACACCGGCCCTTTCTCTGGTAAGGCTAAAAAAAATTAAGTGTGCTTTGCTGTAAAAAAATCCCTGCCAGTCCCTTTTCCACCCCCGCTGTACACAGCAACTTTGCCAAGCAGCAGGTCACAAGATACTGCCCACTTTGAAGCTATGGCTGACTTGAAATCTTGTTCTTTGCAACAGACTGCTCTTTATTTAAAGAATGGGTGATCTGACTTAGAACAGAGAGGTAAGCACTCAAAATAGCAGTAGCAGCAAGCAGGGAGGAACTCAGAGCTTTGCCTATCAAGTGCTTGAAAGCTTTTGCAGTGCTCCAGGAGATCTGGACCCTATGACACATGTTTAAGCCAAACTGCCCATGAGGCACTCCCTTTCTAACAGCCAAACCCCAAATCATTATTCTCACTCCCCTAACCATGCTTCTTCCCTTTCTGGTTGTGTCCTCACTGAAAAATTTTCACGCAACAGATGACCATAGCATCCAGAAACACTGCTCATGTAGCTGTCATGCTGCTAATCAACAGCCGGAGCAGATGGAATGCAAATCTCCCAGTGAGGGGAAACCAGGAGACTGTCACCATCTTGCTCTGAAAACGTAAATGAGCTATTATCAATTAGGAGCTAAATTCAGACAGAATTTTGGTGAAAGGCAGCACTTCAAGGTGTTCATGGGGAAATCAATCTGCTCCATTTACAGAAATCCACCATATATTGCAAGGTCAATCTGTGCTGTTATATCTGTCAACAATGCACCACCAGAAGTTTTGCTGTCCTGATTTTATATCCTGCAAGGATTTTAATTTAAGCTTTGGGCAAATTATTAACTACAATGAGAGTGAGGATGATCTTAAAGGTAGCATTCTTTTCTTCTCACCAGAAGTTTCTCCTTTTTTTGGCAAATATTTTGGAGGTTGGAATCAGCTCCTTTTCAGCAGCAGAGGGCAGGGGATGTGGAAAAAGCATCACCCAAAAGTCACATGGAAATCAAGATTTGCTACAGTCATGTTAGTCTATATTTGCAAGCCACAAAGAATCAACTTCAATAGGTTTGGGGGGTTCTTTTAAACATATCGACACATGAGAAGCATTGAAGCTGCCCCAGTTCATTCAGTCAATTGATTCACCAACTGTTCTGCAACATGAATAAATATGTAAGTGGCTACTCTACTCTAATTAGTGACATTCAGTGACTCTAACCAGAGAGCCTAGACCTCCAGGCCCTGCATTTAGCTCTCAGTGCTTCTCCCTTGGGAACTGAATAGCAATCAGGTATATAATGCAGGGATGGTTGCTTTTTTTCTTCCTATTTATGGTGGAAAATAAGGGGGGCGGGGCACAGAGATAAGATGGAAAAAATAATTAAGTTCTTAAATTCAGACAAATGGCCTAAACATGCTTAAAGAACTGCTTTTGGGGGGAAAAATGTACAAAATAGGGAGAAGAAATAAAGGAGAAATAAAACTGAACTGTGATTGCAGAAATCATGAAGCAGATGATGCATTTCCTATGTGATAGCTTAAACAAGTCCCAAGGCACATCTCCTCAGTCCATCAAACACCACATTTGCATAAAATCATTAATTCATTACAGTCATGAAAGAAAAGAGGGATGGGTTAGGAGAGACAGGATGGAATGAATGAAGTGAAAATTTAAGCGAAAGACACAAGCAAAATGTCCATATTTATGCACACAGAGCTTCCTGAAGGAATTACACAGCTAATCTCAAAGAAATTTCTCAACATGAAAAACTCAAAGTTTGCCAACAGCAAAACACCATGGCTTTGAATATACAGGAAAACATACACGATAGTAATACCACTTGTATGCTTGTGCTCTGCAGCAATACAAAGGGAAGCTGCTGATGCTGCACTTGTTCCTACCCCTGACAAGCTATTTTGCTTCTCGTTGGGTCTCCATCACCCTGAATAAGAAACACATCTCTTCCTGCTAAACATGCCTGAGGACTGCCAGCTCTCAGTCTCCTCTTCTGACCCACTGAAGTCAACTCAGCTTTCACAAAGCTTTTTGCCATCCCCCTGAAGTAACACTAACCTTTACTCCAAAAGTAATTCAAAGGATTTAAGCCCTCTGCAAACTCACATACAACATATGAATTCATTTTCAGGTTTCTTTGCTGTTTTATGACTTGATTCACACGCACACCCTGCAATTGCAATTCTGGAACTATCAATCTGCCTTTGGAGACAGTGTTATCATGGCAATCCCACAACACAACACAACTGGTCCTACAGACGGCTGCACTATTTTTAAAGCAGAACATGGATGTATTTTCCACTCTTTTGCTAAACAAATACATGAAATGTGCCACATGGCAGGTAGCATGCAGATGACAAAACAGTCAAAATTCAGCAGAAATACAAGATGAGGTTGCCAGAAGGATGCCAGAAAGTCTTTATCAAAAAATACACTGATACCTGCTGCAACAAAAGCTTTTCCATATCTTTGCTCTCCATGGTTGTAACTGCCACAATTGTTATCACAAATTCACTGAATAAAGGAGAACTGCATTTAAGACTGAATAAGTATCCTAGGTCCTGGATGCAAACTTACCCAAGTGTCTGTTGATACTGAACCCCTTAGAGGCAGAAAGAAGCCAGCATAAATTTTGAGACTTACAAGAGAAACTGCTGACACAAAGAAAATAGCCTGCACTGGAGGCAGATTTTCTGTAATGGATAAGACTCAGCACACACAGTTCATTTCAGAGAAAGACTCTGATTTCGGAGCTTACCTGACAAGCACTTACAGGGTGTCACATACACTTGACACTGCACATAGCAGAAGTGAATCTGAAAAAACCCTCTGGGATAGAATTAAAGTCTTCATTCAGACATGGAATCTAATAAATTTTCAGCCAGGACTGAGCTGAGAACTTGTTACAAGCACCTTATAATCTGAAAGGTCCATTGGTGGTAATATACTCAACAGTCATAAATATTCACAAGATCTGTAGGTTTTATATTGCATGACTAGGAGGGAACACAAGGAAACGATGTATCAAAAGCAGCAAAGACAAAAGGTGCACAATAAAGTATACACACATTTAAAGAGAACTGTAATAATTTATTGGGGGGGAAATGTATAGGGGGGGAAAAATTTATTAGGGGGTTGGTCTAGATGCTCTCTAAAGGTCCCTTCCTACCCCTAACATTCAATGATTCTAAAAGCCTTCCCTTTCTAAGGATGGGTACCTGTCCTTAAATCAAGATAAACCACATATAATCCAGAAGCTGCATGGCCTGTTGGCAGCGTTTGAAGAGCCCTGGTACTGCAGCCATCAACACACAGTTCAGCTGCCAGGATCTATTACACTGGCTCATTTTGAGGGACAGGAAAACACCCACAAAGCCCAAAATACAACTCCACGCAGGCAGCCTCTCTACAAAAAGTCAGTGATCATTAAATCAATTTTACTTTTTAAGAATAAGCTTGAAAAGACAAATCTGAGTGGCTGCTGCTGAAGCAATGGATGTGTGTGCCTTTGTGTGTATTGTAGAAGAGTAAATGTAGGAAATGTATAGCAAGTGATGTTTTTTGAGAAAGTATCTTTGTAGCTAACTGTAAAGAGTTTTATAATTTTCATTTCAAAATGCAAATACAAAAGATTTACTTATGCATGACCCAGCATGCATTATTAGCATGTTGTTTAATACTACTTCAGAATGGATCTGTGAGTCGTTCTTTGGATACCCACAAACTACGTATCTCTCCTCATGAACACCTCCATTAGCACACTAAAAGATGGAAAATAAACTCCCTGCAAATGTAGTGTTAATACATGCCACCTCTACAACAACTAGCAACAAAGATTTCACAGCAATGGTCTATGTGCATGTATTGAAAATACTCACAACGTAATGTTTCAAGTAATCAAGTGTGACAAGTATTAAATGATGTTCTATAGAGGTGATGGTGTATTCAGGCAAGATATACACACTTAGGAACATAACTAGTACTGAAAAAAAGGTTTGTAACATTGCAAAAAAAGAGATTTTTATAAATTTAAATAATTGCTTTTTCTTTTGAGTGGTAAAACATTTGCCAAAACAAATGCTTTTTATGAACCGTAGCCTACTGCCCTAAATTCCTCCCTGAAACGGCAATTATTTTATTGTAGTAAAATAGTTACATCATTTTCAGAGCCTGAAACTGTAACACTGTCAAAAGACACATGCTGATAGATAATCCAGTGCCATCACTATGAAATCTGACTTTTTGCAACAAGTCTTTAACAAAATCTCAATGAAACAACTTTGACATCAGCACAGTGTTCCTTACAGAGGCAGAAAAAAACCCAGAAGAGCTCTAGTGAAAGTGTTTGCATCCATTTTCTTTGCTGCTATCCACAAATCTATGGCTAACCACTGAGCTCACTAAATTCACATTGCTTCTTTCACCAGAGATCAGGAAAACAGCAAGTGAAGCAGAGGCAAGCACTGAAATGACTGGGGAATGGTAAGACTGAACTCCAGGCTTTACCTGACAGCCAGCTGCAAGAAGCCAGCAGCAGATGAATTCAGACACACTTGGGTCTCTGCTAGCTGAGAACCCCACACTGCTTGTAGTAGACACAAAATCTGTGTGAGAAGTCGGTAGAAAGGCCATAAGTGAGAACTGAGAAGTGTTACCCATCAAGCTAAGCATGAATTATATGATAGTGTGCTCTGTCTAAGGGAAATACCAAATAATAGACATACGAACAGATCCACAAATATTTAATGGGACATGTTATAGTGCTGAGGAGTGAGGCAAACTTCTCTACTTCTCCTTTTGTAACATTTCAGGTATCAGGGACCCTCTGATATTTCAATATATAACTAGCCTAAGGCAGAGGAAAAGATCTTTCCCAAGAGACAGGAAGGGGAAATCATGGAGGTAGATCTTTACATGAGTTTAAAGTAACCTTTCCAGAGAAATTAGTTTCTAAAGAATGAGAAACTGTCTCAGTTTCCAACAGCAAGAAATAAGGTTCTTGCACACACTCCTGCTTTTTTTTTTTTTTTTTTTTTTTTGGTATAAGAATCATTAATGGATTCTCCATCTTCACTCACAATTGCTCTTAACATTTGCACAGCCCAAAACAAAGATGTTCGCGGTGAGCAGCAATCCTTTTCAGGCAACTTTCAAAAATGAAATGCCAAATCAGTCTGATGACATCTTTGACCCATGACAACACTGCAGGTTCTTGGAAGGAAATTCCTGTATGAAATCGATACAGTGCTACAAAACCCTGTCAGTTTTGCTATTGCTCAACAGAAGGACTGCATCAGCAAGACAAAAGCGACAGAAAACTCAGTCACAAGATGTGGGATAGTATGGAAAAGGCTGGACTGCTATGGCTGCATGAGTAGCAGTGGCTTCAGGAACATGATCTAAGTGGCATCTGCAGGAAACACATACTATAAGAGGAGACTGCAGGGCAAGCCCTGCTTCTACATCTTCTACATTCTGAATTCCCACCATTGGGAAATGGGAAAAGAGCTTCTCCCACATCCTGTCACTGGAGATGGATAATTCACTTTCAAACTTGGAACACAAAAAGTTCCACTTAAACATAAGAAAAAAACTATTTCACTGTTCAGGTGAGGGAGCCCTGGCACGGGCTGCCCAGAGGGGTTGTGGAGTCTCCTTCCTTGGAGGTCTTCAAGACCCGCCTGGACATGTTCCTATGCGACCTGATCTAGGTGACCCTGCTTCTGCAGGGGGGTTGGACTAGATGATCTCTAAAGATCCCTTCTAACCCTACCATTCTATGATTCTATGATATGCAAATAGGGATTGTGAATGCAGAAGACTTTCTAGCAAAAACCACTCTCTCATCCACGTGGGATGGGAATAGTTTACTACCTTTAATATCAAAAAAATATTCTCAATGCTAAAGTAGAGCCCTTGGGGACATACGGAACTCACGCAAAGATGTTCTGCATGCACGGCTGCCACGTGAGGAGCGGCACATGTCGCTAAACAGCGCTGACAGAGAATTTCCTCTCTTTCACCTTTCAACTCTATTTGACATTGGCAGGTCTTGACTTCTGTCAGTTTGGGAAGACTGCTCACACTTTAATGAGATGTTGTTAGGCAGGCTACAGGCATCCTCCCCAAGCTACCAGCAGAACAATGCATTGGCAGTCTTCTAATACTTGCTATTGTCTCTGCTCCCACTCGTTTAATATTCCTATGGGACACTGACAGATTTCAATGGTGCTTTAATAATAGCCTAATAATTGCTCCAGAGAATAAGTTACATTGTATTGAGGCCTGCCTGTTGGGGGAGTGGGTAGAAGGGTTGCCTTGGTAACAACTAAAAAAATCATATGGCAAAGAGAGACATGAAAGGACAAGAGCAGATTCGTTTACTTCATGCTCAGAAACC
Source organism: Colius striatus (assembly GCF_028858725.1). Taxonomy (NCBI): domain Eukaryota; kingdom Metazoa; phylum Chordata; class Aves; order Coliiformes; family Coliidae; genus Colius; species Colius striatus. The sequence continues at coordinate 18,890,972 of NC_084768.1, forward strand.
CACGGGAAAACAGTGACACTGGCACCAAAGTAAGGCTCTTCTGGTCAGATGGGTAAATAGCAATGAACCCCAACTTATCTGGTGGTTTAACTAAGGTAAAGATGCTGTTGTGATTTATGCAAAGGGCTGAAGGTAGCAGTCACTACAAATTTAGTAGTCTCAGCAAGATGGAAGTTTGTAATCTGAACAGCTTAATTTTAAGTGCTGGAGAGGAGGTAATGAGGTCAGTAAACTGAAATACTCCAAGCTTGTATTTTCTCTTTGCTCTACTTTGATCAGCCTCCTTTTAAACACATCAATACTGTCATATATAGCAACTCAGACACAGTTTTTAAAACATGGCAAGAACTGCTACTGTATGGCTGAAAATAAATGGGTACAGACTACACATCCTTGCATGAAAAAATAACTCCTGCAAGTGCATCAACATAGCTAATCCCTCTAAGTTGTGTCTGTCCTCCAAGTCTGCAGAATACCTGGCTGTTCACCAGGAAAAAGCATTCAGAAAGAGGGCTATTACTGACAAAATGGCTTACAGGTTCATGCTTCTCAAAATCGGAAATGAGAGCAGTAGATAGAGCAGACTGGCAGCCAGCAGCTTACTTTGTCCAAGAGGAGATCACATTAATGGATAATCAAGGCCAACATGCCTAGCAAATTGCAAAGGCACAGTCACAGCCAGAAGCCAGGGAGCAAAGCTGCTGCTAGAAAGACTCCTCTAACGCTTTCTAATTAGTTACCTCAAATTAAATGCATTCTCCAAAGCACAACAAGAACAATGATAACTAATAAAATTCCAGTCCCATGACACCACTTTATGTCCATCTGTTTCTGAGAAACAGTTGACGGCTGGACATACTTACATGTACCATAAACACCTACAGGGGCAAGGTAGGAATTCATGCAGCTCTTTATCTAGTGGTCACACATTGGTGAGAATCACGGTCAACAAAGGAAAACCAGAGACATAGTTTCTACACCTTCTATGATGGCTGGTGCATGATTAGGTGAAGGTGATCCATCCCGGTGGATGAAGAGGCCAAGTGGAGCCTTTGAAAGCTGAACAAGGGAGGACAGGGAACAGCAGGAGCAGGAAAGGCTTTCTCATACCAGCGGGAGGGGGGAACTATTGATGGTGGCTCACCCCTGCAAAAAAGCCTCCTTAGTGGTTCGCTAACAAGGCAGCTCAGAGGGACACAATAGGCAAGAAACATTGCTCATAAGAGGGAGGCAAGAGGCTCTCAAAAGGCAAAGGACAAAGAGCTCCTCTTCAAAGGAAAATGGCACAAGCTGATAAGATGGATTCTTTCCAGCACGCACTTTCTTCCCAGCAGCCAAGTAAAGGGGTTGGGCTTTCTTAGTATTGCCTTTGGAAACGAGATCAGAATACAGATATTCAAAAGCATGTTCTGGCACAGACTCAGTTTCCTTGCCAGCAAGATTTTCAACCTCTAACACTGAGCAAAATCCTACTAATTGCAGAATTGTTCTTTATTCAAGGAGTCATTTCTACAAAGCTTTACAAATCCAAAGAAGTCAGCTGAGGCCAGTACTATGTGTTTATTCTGTAAAACACTTAATAGCAGAAATTTAAGCCTACAGGGGTGAGAAAAGAAACAACATGCAGTACCAACTCTAGAGACCTCATTTGATTTTGAATTTCACATTTCAAGGCACCTGCAGAAAGCTGAAAGAGAAGCTATTAGCTTTAACTGTGAGCTGGAAACATAGCACCAATGAAGGAGAAAAGGAAAAAGGGGATTGGGGAAGGGATAGAAAGGTGAAAATCCCCTGTGACATACTAATCATGTTTTGCTGGATATTACATGAGACCAGATCACCTCAAAAATGGAAGTGACAGCCACCTTTGCTATCAGAAGCATTTATCTGATGCATTCTCAGACCTGGAAAGGAAGTGGATTGATGATACAGCAATTTAATTTAGCCACCCAAACTAACTGAATTTACAGATCTGACTAAAAAGCCTAGTTTATCTACAGTAACTATGTGGAGATTTTTTTTCTACCAGACAACTGAGGGAAAAGAACCCTTCAACTGTCTTGTTATCCCTGTTTCAAGATAAGTACTGACTCCAGTTGCCTCTATCTTTGCTATGTCTACTCTTAAATTAAAGATGCAAAAGTGAGGGTGCCATAGGAAACAGGCATTTCTTCAGTTAAATAGATATTATGTTGAAATAAGCCAAATAAACTTTTAAATATTATTCAATAACCTCTCAGCAACCATAATCAGGAAAATGTATGAAGAGTAAAAGATCACTTAGAATAAACTCCTAGCTAGATACCCATCCAGACATTTAACACTTTCTTCTTAAACTAAAAACTCTACAAATAGTTTAGACCAATCCTTAAAGGAAAGGAATAGATGAGAGATACCAGGACTATGAGAAAGCATCATAGATACTGGGCATATAGTAACATCACAGGTAGAGGGAAAAGGTTAAAAAAAGGCAACACTGTCTTTTAATAAGTTCAAAACCAAGTTGTCATTACTAAGCACATAAAACAGTAAAACCCCAGGAGTATAATGGTAAGCTTAGCCAATTATTATGCTTTTGCAACAAGAATAACAAAATACGCTGCAAGACAGTCTGAAGCAAAACCTGGAGCCCATAGGAAGCAACATCATTTTCCTGAATAATAAACAATGGAGAAAAATGGACACAGGGACAGTAACAGTTGTTTAGGAAGGAATTTATGCTAGAGCCCACCTTTGCTAGCTGGCAGAGTAGTATCTAATTGATACAATTATGAAACTTAACAAGATTTGCCTTGGAGTTTTGTTTTTGTTTTCTTAAAGCAGTATTATTTAAGGTCAGGTGCTCAAAAATCTAAGATGTAGGTTAAAGAAAACAAAACAAAATTAAACAAGAGAGTACAACATTCTGAGCTGGAAAAGATATCATGAGGAAATACTAGAACTCCTACACCTTGTTTGCAAATAAATTTGTGTTATAAACATTAAGCAAATATAATTAACAACAGAACTGGCAAACAGCTCTAGGTAGGCAGATGTTTGAACTGGTTATTTCTGAAAATGCAACCATGACAAAGAAGCTGGTAAAACTACCAGTTTGACCTTCTCTCCTCTACACACCAGGTCTTTGCCCCAGTCCTCTCCCTTTGGCAGTTCAGCATCTGCCCTTCTTATTTCAGTCAAATCATTCACAATGCTGAGCTTTGAATCAAGGAACTGACCCAATTTTAAGAAAGCAAGCAGATACCATCCCTGCACTACTCCTTTCCTTCTTCCCCTGTGCTGTAAAACTGCTCTGGCTTCCAGCTTTTCAGTGCAAATGGACTCTCTGATGGCAGGTGTATCAGACTGGACAATACATCCCTGAGTATTTGGGATTTCTTTAGGTCACATCAACAGTGACCCACACACTGCCAATGGGAGACACTCCCACAGCTGTCCAGTTCCCTAACAAATAAATAAGCATGCTTCATCTGTCAGGAGAAAGTAAAGAGGAAAGATTTTTGTGTGTTCACCTTTCCTTCTTAAAGACACATTAGTGTACAGTTGAAATCACACAAGTCTAAAAAAAGTCTTTAAAAATCTGTCTGAACTTAGAAGGATCAACCTCTTAGATCAGAGCCCAACTTCCAACTGTAGAGACTGAATAAAAGGGCAATATTAAATCATTTCAGATACAAACAACCTGTCTGGAAGGTCAGTGAGTTGCTCTTGAGTGGGACTCTTTTACAAATGAAGCAAGTCTGATATAAGGTATACAATGTCTGCAAAGGAAAGCTGTTGAGACTTGCAACCTGGAACAAGCAAGAGAGCCTCATCAGTATTTCACCAATTGGTGCTATGCTAGTGAATATTTTCTTTCACCTCAAAAAGAAGGAAGTCCTCTAGATCATCTGCACCTCTTACAAAAATGTCCAAGACAGTCAAGCTGAGAGAAAGTAGAAAGACTGGGTCTGTTCAGCATTAAGAAGATGAATGGCAAAGTCTTAATACTGTCTGCAGCTATGTAATTGGTGGGTACAGAGGAGACAGTGCTAGATTCTTCTTGGAGGTGTACAGTAGAAGGACAAGAGGTAATGAACAGTTGCAATGTGGAGAAGCACAACTAGAGAAAATGTTTTCACTACAACAATGGCCAAGCACTGAGTGTGAAGTCCAGAGAGGTGGTGACATCTTCATCCTTGGGGATAATCAAAACTTTATTAGATGAGGCCCTCACCTATGTGATCTAGTTGGACAGGCTTTGAGCATGGCCTTGGCCCAAAGACCTCCACTCCATCACCTACATGGTTTTGGACACCAGAGGACTTGCCCTGGGTGGAAGAGGAAGAGGTTAAAGACTTGTTGGCCAAGCTTAAGGCTCATAAGTCAATGGGTCCTGATGGGATGCATCCTAGAGTGCTGAAAGAGCTGGCTGATGTGATTGCTAAGCCTCTATCATTTTTGAACAATCATGGAGGACAATTGAGGTGCCTGAGGACTGGAGAAAGGCCAATGTCACTCCAGTCTTCAAAAAGGGCAAGAAGGACTACCCAGGAAACTACAGGCTGGTCAGCCTCACCTCCATCCCTGGAAAGATGATGGAACAACTCATCCTGAATGTTATCACTGAACATATGAAGGATAAGATGGTTATCAGGGGGAGTCAACATGGCTTCACCAAGGGGTAATCCTGTTTGACTAACCTGATACCGTTCTATAAGTGCATAATCAGCTGACTAGATGAGGGGAGAGCAGTGGATGTCATCTACCTTGACTTCAGCAAGGCTTTTGACACTCTCCCACAACATCCTCATCAGAAAGCTCAGGCAGTGTGGCTTGGATGAGTGGACAGTGAGGTGGATTGAGAGCTGGCTGAATGACAGAGCCCAGAGGGTGGTGATCAATGGCATGGAGTCGAGTTGGAGGCCTGTGGCCAGTGGAGTTCCACAGGGATCGATTCTGGGGTCAGTCTTGTTCAACATCTTCATCAACGACCTGGACGAGGGGACAGAGTGTACCCTCAGCAAGTTGGCTGATGACACCAAACTGGGACGACTGGCTGATTCCCCAGAGGCTGTGCTGCCATTCAGCAGGATCTCGACCGGCTTGAGAGCTGGACAGAGAGGAACCTCACGAGGTTCAACAAGGACAAGTGCAGAGTCCTGCATCTGGGAAGGAACAACCCCATGCACCAGTACAGGCTGGGAGTCGAACTGCTGAAGAGCAGCTCTGCAGAGAGAGACCTGGGAGCCCTGATTGATAATAAACTAAACATGAGCCAGCAATGTGCCCTCGTGGCCAAGAAGGCCAATGGCATCCTGGGATGCATCAAGAAGAGTGTGGCCAGCAGGTCGAGGGAGGTTCTTCACCCCCTCTAATCTGCCCTGATGAGGCTTCATCTGGAGTCCTGTGTCCAGTTCTGGGCTCCTCAGCTGAACAGGGACAGGGAACTGCTGGAGAAAGTCCAGCGCAGGGCCACCAAGATGGTCAAGGGTATAGAACATCTTTCATACGAGGAAAAGCTGCGGGAACTCAGGCTGTTTAGTCTCGAGAAGAGGAGATTGAGGGGTGATCTTACTGACATTTATAAATATCTAAAGGGTGGGTATCAGGAGGTTGGGACATCCCTCTTTTCTATAGTAGCTAGTAACAGGACAAGGGGCAATCGGATGAAGCTGGAACACAAAAAGTTCCACTTAAACATAAGAAAAAACTATTTCACTGTGAGAGTGATGGAGCCCTGGCACAGGCTGCCCAGGGAGGGTGTGGAGGCTCCTTCCTTGGAGGTCTTCAAGACCCGCCTGGACATGTTCTTATGTGACCTGATCTAGGTGAACCTGCTTCTGCAGGAGGGGGGTTGGACTAGATGATCTCTAAAGGTCCCTTCCAATCCCTACCATTCTATGATTCTATGATTCTACATGATGTTATGAAGCTGCATCATCATCATCCTGAAGCCTCTTTCATCATGGAATGTGTCACATACAAAATCTCAAAATGAAATTAAAAAAAATCAAACCAACAAAACAAAAAATACCCCAACAAACATTCCTGGAGGTTTGACAGATGACTCATTGGCTTTTTAATTATGTCAAGGAAACCTAATACATGCAATGATATGTGAATATAGGCTTGATAGTCTCATTTTATGCTGCTGAGAAGAAACTATGAAGGTTTAAAAAAAGCCCAAAACATGAAAAAGGGAAATGTCTCATGCTCTATGACTTCTTTCAATGTAAGGAAACAGAAGGAAAAAAAGGAAAAAGGTGTAATTTGAGAGTCTCAAAGATATTTAGAGCAGAAAGGAAAATGATATACTTCTCTTTTCCCCTCAATCTCCCTTTTATGGTAAATTCCCTACATACTGTAGCACCTTCAGAAAAAAATGGTATCAAACCACTTTTTAAAATGTAATGCTTATCAAAAAAGGATTTGGAGTACTGCTGTAGTCCTGAACACTGCATCATTGCTGTTTTCAAAGTTAAATTGCATTTGCCTGACTTCAAAGTGTCTTATCCAAACGTGGGAATACCACAGTTGGTTCACTTAAGATCAAAACTTGTAGCTCAGAAATCTAAACTGAAGGTTTTAAGTCATAGTCAGCCTAATGATTTAGGAGGTTTATTTACATTGTAAAGAACTTGGAAGAAATAAAACCAGAAGTGTAGTTTCCTGTTGGGGCAAATATTAAGGCATTTATTCTGTGGCAGCGTTAGCCAAAGCTGAAGGCAGGGTCCTTCATTGTGCTCCTGGCAAGGCTGAATTCTCACCACCTGCAGATCACTAGGACAGAAAACTTCACTGTAGCAGGGAAATAATACACATGGTACTGAGATAAGTGTGTGTGGAACTACTGGACAAACTTCACCAGCCTCTTTGCAAGGCTGTGCAGAAACTCACAATCTAACTGCTTTAATTGACAGAAATAACCCCCCTATATATTTTAAAGTAATTATCTAGATGTATGATCTTGAAATACATTATTATCTTTATGCCTATGTTTGGAATACTGTCTTAAAACAGTAACTATGGCAGTCCTGGCTAAATCCATTTCTCAAAGCCTAAAATTACAGCACTGTCTCTGCCCAGGGCTGCACTACACAGTTGAGAGTGAATCCCTGGATGAATATAAACTCATTGCTATAGATAAGAATTCTGATCCAGCTCAGCACATCACACCTATCTCCATCTGAAACTTCATTTTCCAAGGTATTTTTCTGTTACAAAATTGGTTTGATTAGGAATAAACTGTTTCAGAATAAAAATTCTAGCTCAAGTCCCATTGAGAGGAACAAGAAGCGTTTCTCCCTCAGTCTGGTGCTATCCTAGGGTGAGAAGCATCTCAAAAACTCCCTCAACTTCCATCTAAAATTGAGAGCAACAGGTCAATCTACATTTCAGAAGTAGGCAAGGCTATCTCTTTAGCAGGATTACAAAGCTATGCATTGAAGCAGGTTGTTAGTGCTGTTTCAGCAGGTGCGAGTGGCACAGGTCTATTACATTGGCAAGACCCTGCCAACTCCACATCAGGGACTATTCAGCCACCATTTAGGGCAATAAAGATTCTTATAAGCTACAAAGCAGTCACTGGTGAAAGCCAGTAAAAGGAGAAAAGCTAGTCTCTGATCTCACTGTCATTTTTACCAAAAGTAAGCTTGCGTAGCAATCTCTAAAGAGAAATCTGTGACCTGCGAGAGGGAGGTGAAACTGAGTGGGCCACTGAAAAACTGAAATCAATTCCATGCTTATTCATCCCAAACCTGATTTGTCTTCTGCAAGTTGCTGAACAGTTGCCAGTCACAAAGCAGTTATCATGTTGAGCATTTTTTAAAATGCATGTTATTTCCCCCAAAAGTTCTGATGGAGGTATTTCCAGACTGCAAGCACTCACTGCAGAGTCGGCAATGAACACGGCATTGGTCCTCAGGGCCGGAGGCGTCAGAAGCAGAGGAAAGTGTACCCAACTCATCTGGTTCACAATCAAAGAGCAGACTGCCAGTTAAATTTGTTAATGTGGAAGACAGGCATTTTCATCTCATGGTCACTTTGTGACCTCCATCAGCATCTTAGAGCAGAAAAAGTGCTCCATGTTTCTACTAGCAAAACTGAGACTCTTCTGGAGTTAATTTTAGCATCTTCCACCAATGAAGAGGTCTCTGCTGTTTATTTTGGGAAAAACAATGGTATGGCATTTGCAGGAAGGTGAAATTTAAGGGGATGATGAAGCAGAGTTGAGTTGGGGGCTTCACTCACAGTGAGGAAGGCATCTCCAGAGATCAGTGAAGGAGAACACCAAGCAATATTAAGGCAAGAATTATCCTAGAGCCTTGGAAATTTGTGAAACAAGAACCATTTATCTCTTGTGGTTAACAAGGGACGACAAGGCTACAAAAACTGAATATAAACCCCCCAACATTTTAGCGTGTGAGAAGAGCAGCAGTAAAAGTCTGGGCTACAAGCAGAGGAAATTCTGCCAAAAATTGCATGCCATATGAAGGCTGTAATATCAAGAGCCCCTAAAACCAAAAAGGAAGATGGGAAGGAGAAGGCTTAGCCAAAGCACTATGTTTTAAAGCTGTCATCTTATTATCACAATGTCATGAGTTGGAACAATATATGTGTTTGAGGCATACTGGAAAATATGGGTTTAATTAAATATATTACAGAGAACGTTTCTGAAGCTTTCAGAGTACTTTTTACGGCCATAATACTGGGGAAATTTGGGAAATGGTATTCACATGATAGACTACACCCCATACACAAACACTGACTTTGGTAGTTGTGTATGTGTTTGAACAGTAGGATGACCCAAGGTAGGAGTCAAAATAGAAAAAAGAAGTAGAATTCATGTTGAGTGAACACAGGGGCAAGTGTGAAAGAGAAAAAAAGCATCACTTAGATACAAGGAGCAAGCTAAGGGCTAGGTCCTCCAAGGAACATAAAGGTCACAATCACCTCCTCCCCTGCCGTTCCTCTGGTCTTTAATACATTGACTCAAATCTGCAACAGTTTTACTAAGTATTGCTGCTCTTGTACCCTCCAGATTAGGGTTGGCATATGAGAAGCCTGCCTAATACCAAGAAGGGAGCGGGAAGTATGAATATGCATGCTCGGAGACCTTTCCTCCATCACTCTGGAATGAATCATGGGGTAACATGGACCGGGTCTTTTCCTGCCCAACCTGTCAGAAGGAAAATGTGCTGTACTTCTATGTTTGGATGAAGCAAAAAGTACAATACTGGAGGTGCCTTAAAAGTCTAAGTTAGACAAGCCACCTATCTAGGCAATGACCTAAGTAATAAGAGTTCACCAGTTGAAATATCTGCTCTCACATCAAAAAGATGCAATCCAAAATACAAGTACCTAATAACTAGATATGGAAATTATTCCATAATCAGTTCTATACTGAGAGCAGAAACAGTTCACATTTTACTATAAAAATATATAATGTAAAATAGGGTCTAGTTATCAAGGTAGAAAGGATTAAACCCTGGATAGCCACAAACTCACATTACAAGCAGGAAACTAGCTAACAGAATACCATGATGGTTTAAGTGTGAACTGAGAAGACACCAAGCTGGTTTGGTATTTTTCTTAACGAAAAACAATCTGAGAAGGATATTAGGAAGAGTGTGAGATGTCTCAACATGTGGGAACTTCTAACACCACCAGAAATGGGTAAGAGCTTTAATACCTAGTAATCTAAGAGGCACAACTAAAATCAGCCTAAGAGATAATGTGCTTCTTTGTCATACTCAGGAGAGGAAACTGTTTCAATACATAACATCACTACTCAGGTTCTATACAATTGTATCCTAAAGACTAAAGAGTCAAAGCTTTGATTTCTTCCATCTTCTTTTCTAAGGTAAGCATCCAGTTCATAGGGTGAGACGTGTTTATTTTGATTGGGACTGCCACATTGAGTCAATACTATAAAACCACCGCGTCAATTGAGAGTCTCAGTTGTCAAGCCGCAACTTTCTGTTGGGTTTCTGTCTCTTCAGAAGCAAGGTTATGATAAACTTTGGTCAAAAAAAAAAAAGAGGAAATCAGTCCAAAAAGGACACCAGATGCTTTTTCCATAGGAAAAAGTAATATTTTTCAAGAAGAGGTAAGCCACATGGTGTAGCATGCTTTATGTTTGCTAAGACACAAAAACCAGTCATAGCTCTAAGGTTCAGACCTTAGTCTGCCCCTGCCTCTTAACCAAAGGTTTACCTATTTTTCTTTTTTATTGGATTTGTTTCAAGGTAGAGAAGCTATAACCAAGCAACAGCTCAAATAACCTGATTCCTTTAAAAGCCTGTGGCATCTTGGAGTTTGACTTACATTTGAATCTAAAAAGTCTTTATTTAGACAATTCAACTTAAATTGTTGTGTAGGTGCACACAAGTCAATGGGAAAAAGGTATGCAGAACTAACAGCAGCTGGAAGTATCACCAGTTAAACAGAGATAGAAATTTAAAGCTAAATAAACATTGAGGTCTACTATGTTACCTAAATAAGAGTCTACTGAGAACTGTTGAAGGGAAGAAGAAAAAAATGCATCAAAGCAAGGAAGCATAAATCATTAGCAGTAGCAAAGAGCTATCTAATAGCAAAGAAAAAAATATACACATTAACATTTCAAAATCTCCCCTGAGCTTAGCTAATTGGTATGATCAATTCTGGTTTGTTCACAAAAGCCTGGACAGCTAGCCAGAGGGGGGTAAGGAAAGAACTAAGAATGGGAGATGCAACTTTAATGAGCTTTTAAACAGTTAAGGCAAGATGCCAGTCGACACGCAGGTGCACTGCAGCCCCTGAGACCATCCTGAGTGAGCACAGCTCCCCACCTGACAGGCAGCTGTGCAGGGCTGGGCACGAGGCATGAGCACGCATTAATCTCTTTGTGTGAGCCATGCTGAATCATAACTACCTCATTCATGTAAGTCAGCAGCAAGAAAGATGCTTCCTGAAGCCAGCCGCTGCTGCCCTGACTGCAGGCAGCTTTTTAACAAGTGGCTGATTAGACAGGTCAGAAGGTTACACCATCAAAATATGGAGCCATTAACAGCTGTTGGGGACAAACTTGGGCATATTTTGAATATTTAAAGCCAAGCATGCCATCTCACCTACATTTTGTTCAACACATTGAGAGCTTTTGTATTATCAGATGTACATGTTCAGACCAGACAAAGACTATCAGCAGCTTTAACATCTCACTAAGATGACATGCAGAACATTTGGCTAGTGAGACCTGCTTTGGGGATGGAAAGGAGCTAGAGACTCAGTTGGGATAACTGCTATTTCAAGTGATGGGCAATGTCTCAGTTACCAGATATTGTAGCAAAATAATTCACCATTGTCCAGAAGCAAAGAACTTCTGATAGCACTTACTAAACAACTTCTAAACCACTGGGATTTATTTGAGGAACCAGGTTTCTGATTTCTTTGGGCATATATTTTTTTTCAATACAGATGACACAAAGACACATAATCCCCTTAAGAAATAGCTGTTCTAAAGTATGGATACGGGTTCATTACAGAGGCCTCCTTATTTTCTTCACACACTGAGTCAATCCAAAATCAAGGAAGTAAGGTGCTAAATAAGCACTGTTCTCTACCACTTCTCATAGTTGACTGCCATCCATGTCCCAGTATCACATTTCCAGCACAGACCAGCCCTGCAGCCATTTTCACCTGCTAATTCACAACTGGATTTTTAAACACATCTCCAGAGGTGAAGCACAAATGGACTGTTGTTAACACAGGAGCATCCTGTTTGCCTATGTTAGTTGTCAGTACAAAGATTACTTGTTAAAATAAATTTTTACCAGGGAAATTTCACCTCAGATTAGAAGAAGAAACCCTACCTCACAATGACTGCCAAATTTCCTATGTTGCTAAGGTAGGAAAGCTGTCACATAACATTTATCAGAGAGTTTCTACAGTGTTTAACACACCTTTTTAAAGATTTGATTTCTCTGATTGCAGAAGACACACTAAATGCAGAACACAAAACATCCCAGAGTAAACCTCCCTGTGTCTGCAGACAAATCCAATGTCTTTATTCTACTTGGTTGCTTTGCCAAAACACAGGGTAAAATTAATGCAGCATTCAGAGAAGCAAGGACTGACACCTGTCTCACCATATTCCTCTTTGTTACACCCCCTCTGCTTGCTTTAATTTAGTCTCACCCTTTTCATGAATAACTTCTAGTAGCTCTAGAAGAGATCTAACTATACAATTATATTGGCTTTGTTTTGAACAAACCAATGCAGTTAAGCTCCATTTTGAGATATGAAAGGAAGATTGCCTGTAAATTAAAATGTGTGAAAAGGGATATCTTCAGAGATTTCTATTGCCAGGACACTGCAATAACAAGTGAGTTTTACAGTTCATATATGCTTTCACACAGCAATGTGAACACTAATAAAGTAACCAAAACATTGGACTAAATGCTCAACAAATACTGGTATACATGATTAATAATTATTAAATACATAATTAATAAAGATTTCTTACCACTATTACGCTTTACCTTGAGAAAGACAGGAAAATGCTGGGTTCAGAGAGAAACTCAAATGATAACCAAATCCTGCTCTCCCACTGCCACAAGGCAATTCTGTTCAACAGTATGTCTGACTGAAAAATTCAGAGTTTAAAGATCTAGTAGAATGCCCTAAGAAAAGTACTTCAATGGAGCACTTTTGCTCATGAAAGTGATGCCCATTTTGCTAGCTGCATTACAAGAGCTGCCATACAAAATTAGGCAAAAAGGTGTGTTAATCCCAGAAGCTCATCCCCAACACCATTCAAGGTAAGAATGCAAAGACAAGACAGCTGTATAAATGAAGCTTCCTCTAAATAACCTCTCCAGAAGTAGCTACCTGTGGTTATGAAGCTTCCTGACTTTGTGATTGAAGTTTAAATGTATTTGTCTCCTACAGAATTTGCTGAATCTCTTTTTGACCTCAGAACTCCTAGCACCCTCTACACTTGGAAGTTAGTTACTCCTCCTTTCACTTTGCATCTGGCACCTGCTACTTCCATTTAATGTCCTCTAGTTCTTGTTTCAGAAAAAAGAGTAAACCTGTCATCTCTTCAATCACATAGGTCCCTGTCAGATCTCTTATTCAAGGCTGAATAGTGCTAATAAATACAATCACACAGAAGCCATTCTACACCTCCATCTTCACCACTCAACTTTACACCTTTTCCAGCTTTGCTGCAGAAAGCATCTTTTGAAACAAGATACACAGGTGGGAAAGAAGAGCAACACCATAACTGCACACAACTGGTCTGATAAAAAATCCCAGCTTTTCCTAGCAGTCTTTCTTTAGAATGATTTCACTTTGCCAACCCTTCTACCAGTTGTGTCTGTTTCAGGTAGAAAACAAGGGACTGTGTGCATCAAGGCCAGCTCAACAGGGCTCAGGTATATCCAGAGCTGGGCATTTTCCTCACTTCAGTACAAACCTACACAACACTCAAGATGAAACACACAGCAATTCAATACCAAATACCAATACAAAACAAAACAACAGAATGGCTGTAGATTAACCAGGAGGGACTTATTTGGTATCCATCTTCCTCATCTACTGTCAGTTTGTTGAGGTCTTGTTCAATAATCTGAGTGTGCCGTCCTTGATAAAAAAATCAGCTAAAACTGTGAAAATAATATGCAAGGAAGTTGATATCGTTGCTTGATCTTAATTTCCACAGTTGGGTAGCTATTATAGCAACATTTTGTTCTTTCATGGGGATGTGAGAGACAACTTGCATAAAATTCAGATTAGTAAGATTAATAATCAAAGCGATAACTCTACACAAAGCAGGCAGACAGAATGCTGAACCCACTTTGAATCCTCATGTTTAGTCAATCAAAAGAAAATGAAACACAGATTCTGTTAATTATTCACAGACTCCTCATACACACACACACACATCTTGAACATTCAGCACATCAATACAAGGCACTTATGCGTTCCAAAGCTGTAGCACCCTCCCAAGTCTACTATTACACTTCCAAGTGGAGTTCTTGTCTTTTCTGAAATACCTTCATCTAGTGTGTACAAAGAACAACATTGAGTTATTTAAAAAATATGTATTCAAATAACCAATACAGCACAACTTTAAATGTCTCTACCAAACACACATTTTTGCATTTCAAGTGCAATAAGCCTGGATCTTTCAGTAAAGTGTTGTTAGTGTATTCAGACAGCAAGGAGAATTCAAGGGCACCGCAGATGGAGGCTGGCTTCCACATGGGTGGGAGGCAACACGGAACTCTGCAATCAGCTAGCTGTGCACCTCAGGGAAAGACTTATACCATGATGATCTCAGAAGTGAAAAAGCACAGCAGTAAGGGCAGTATTTACTGCATGGTTAGTGTAAATATATTCTGTTTCAGGTATATACTAGCTATATGCTCAGGTAACTCTCCCAGCCCCTAAAAAGCTTTCCCTTTTCTGTAACTGCTGTTCTAATTCCTCAGTTTCCAAGGAGATGAGAGCAGATCTATAACAAAAGACACATCAAAAAAAAAAAAAAAGAAAGAAAGCCTGCAATTTCAACCCACACAAACACCATCCTCACTATGTACCTGTACCTGGAATCAAGCTGCCATTAAAAGATTTCCTACCTCCTCTTACTTAAGGATTGATAACATGAAGAGTATAGTGAAGACTGTCACATTTCATTTGCAAAAACTAAAGATGAGAAAGTCAAGGCATTAACTTGATTCTTTACTACAAAACAGGAAATTCAAACACTTAGAACACTGTATAAGGGTAAAAAGATTTTTGCTTGGATGTCAACTCCAGTAAGATTGCTGTCCCCAAAGATGACTTTCCTGCAAGCACTCAGGTGAAAAGACAGCCTTTCCGAAAGACATTTGTCCTTTGGGCTGCAAAGGACAACACCATTAGCTATTTGCACCTCTGCCCAACCCCCTTCACCAACCTATCTCCAGTGTCACAAACGGATCTCTGTATTTCTATCAGCTATTCTTCCCCCTGCATTTATATAGAGTTCACAGGCCAGTATGTAAGAAATCAAGTTATGTTCTTCTTCCCCTCTCTCAGATTATTAGATGTAAAATTTTACAACAGAGTTGAGGTCTCTTCACTTTACAGCATTGTGTCTGGTTGTTGGAAAAGTTATATACAATCACCCTCTTCTAGAACCAGTAACAGAAGAAAAAAGAAGCTGTGGCCCTGAGTCATCGTCAAATGCCATTTGGCTTCCTACCATTTAGCTGGAAGAAAGGTTCACGAAAAGACACTCAGTTTTCACCTTCTAAACTCAAAAAGTATTTAAGTTATGAAGTAGGAGGAAAAAACCATAATTAGATTGATTTTATTTCTTTTAAACATCTCCTACTCCAGCTGTGCTGCAAATTTCATCCAGTTACCAGCAAGCATACTCACAAAATGTGAAGGAAAGCAAATCTAAAGGCCTCTCCTGGCCCCTGAATTCTCATGACAGGTATCTTGCTTTTACAGCATTAGTAAACAAAACAGAATAGTTTTCTGATATATCCAAGTTTTTCCTGTTCTTTGAGTTTATCCTCAAACTATGCTTCTTCCCTCCAACAGTATCAGAGGTTTTGAACATACAGTTGTGTGTGCACATCCATGTGCATCGGTTCATACACACACACACAAACACACTTTCTTCCAATGAATGCAACGGTTTAAATCTTCATAGCATATTTAAAACCACTGCTAAAGTCATCCCTGCAAAGTCTTCAGCAACAAAGCCTGCATTTTCTAGGAACATAGCCAAGAAAAGTATATATTCTTCCATTGCTTTCAAACAGAAGAGATCTTTAAAAGGCATTTCCTTGTTCCTGAAGCTGGCTTCCATGAGATCTCTCACTTTTTTTTTTTTTTTGTTTTGCCAATGTTTGGAAAACACAATCATGCTGAAGTAATCAATAGTCATGCTTACTAGCATACGGCAGACTGGTTTCTTCAGGTATTTTTCTAGTTTCTTTTTCCAGTGAAACTTACTCACTTGGTTGGGAATTCCCCTGCCCAGCCCCTTCCTGTATTCTGAAGCCAATTTCAAAGACTGAGATCTAGAACTAAGCTTTGCTTGTGTCTGAGTTGAAGGCATCTCATAGGTATCAATTTCACATCTGCTTTTACAAAAGGTTTCAGTGACAGCTGTACAAACAGTGATGGGATATCCTGACCATGGACGTATTTATAACACGTGGGTTTTCCGAGAACTTGACATTTCCAGGTCAAAAGGAAAGCTGATGTGACGAGTTTTAAATAATAGCTCCTTGTATAAAGTTCAGAGTGTTTGAAAAGAAGCAGTTCCCCCACAGATCACCAGTCAGATGTTTTGGGAAGAAGGTCCCCAAGACACACCATTTTAATGCTTAAACAGAATTACAGATACATGCCGTGTTTCTCAGAGCATTCTCTCCCCTACCCTAGAAAACCAGTACAAATAGAACAAAGATGTATTTGGGCAGGAACACTTCAGCAGTTTCAGAGAAGTTGCAGTCAACATGTAGGATGCTTCCCAAAAAACAGTGAACACATCACTTTTTTTACTGCCCACATGACCTGATGATACATAGCAAATCTGATGCATCCTGCAACAGAGAAAAGCCTGAAGTTCTGGACACAGGCTTGAATTACATCAGCCAGAGCAGAGGTAGGAGAAGCTAGAAAGGAGCTGTTATCTAAATTAAAGGAAAAGCCTTAAAGCAAGTGGGAAAGCTCCACATACTCTCTTCTCAGGACACGTCAGATACTTACCTGCATTAGGTCCCGTCTCCTGTATCATTCCATCTTGGGTTTCTGGGGACATATTTGGATGATGGAAATCCATCTTAATACACTGAAAGGTGGTTTCAAAATAAAAAAGATAGCAAATTTTCAAGATCCTCTTCCATGCTCTGTGGAAACCCTCAGGAGCTTGGTACCATGAGCTGGATGAATATCCGAGTCCCTTTACCCTACAATTTACTGAAAAATATTTATGCAGAAATGTCTGGTGAAGGCCTACTTCCAAAGGTCCCAGTCTAACACAATTTCTTCCTCAATTTTGAGGTTTTCAGAGAGTAAATAGTCTTTTTTACCTCATGATATGAGTATCTCAACCTTGACAAAGTTACTTAAAAGATCCTCAAAGTCACCTCTTCATTGCCTACCCATCAGGCCTGGACATCAGGCAGCAATCTGCAAGGGGAACTGCACTTGCTCTTATGCTGGATCGATAAACAAAAGGTTTTGAAATGCTGCACACTCTAAAGGGTCTCTCTGCACCCATGTCCTTCAAATCCTTGTACCACACGACTTCATGTAATCCACAGACAATGAGATAACATTATAAATAGCAGCAGCATGTCGTAGCTATTTGTCTCAGTAAATTCCTCAGTGAATAAGGTTCGGTGACTCAAGGCTAAACAGCACTTGATTCAATAGTCATGGGGAAATAGTTTAAAACAGAAGTGAGATACTTCTTTTCCATCCATACCTAGAAGCCGTGGCCCTCCTCATCTGTCCACAAAGGACAGCTGAAGGGCAGCAAGTAAGCTGTGTGCTATTGCCAGGGCCTTGTTAGAGCCAAATTCCTTCTATGTTCGTTTGGTCTGCCTCTCCATCCCTTCAGTCTTACAGATTTAATAAACTTAAGCAGTTCCTTTTCTGCAGCTATATTTTCTTGTTACTGAACCGAAGATCAAAAAGCTTTAGGGAAATCTTTTCCACAGACAGAGACAGTCAAGATATGCTTCAAGGACACAGCTATTCCTAGCTTACTATAGAGAAAAAAAATAATCATTTTTAAAGTTGCTATCTCCCCAAGGGGCTGTACTCATGACCACTGTAATGATGTGCAAAAGAACCAAAGTTCCCACTAGAGCCACAATCTACCTCTGCTTCAAAAGTTAATGATTAAATATTTTCCATTTTGAAAGCTTCCTGCCTCACTTCTCTTCCAGTACAGTTCCAAACACTGGTGTTATTCAATCCTGAGATCACAGGATAAGCATAAACAAGCTAGAACAATAAAACACACTATTACCACAACATCACAAAGATAAATCTCAAACTGTATTATAAACACAAGCATTGTTAACTTCTGATCCATTCCTGTGCTGAATGCTATAATTTACCTTCATTTTGGTTATGGAGACAAGCCAGCCAGCCACAACAGCATTACAAAATTATAGAACTAGCCAAAGCCAGTAGCAGCAATAGCTGTGTCAAAAGTGGAGGGCTACAACACAAACAGCCCTCTTGGAGCTCTTCACATTTAGTGGCTCATAAGAGGCATGCTCATACCTGCTACATGCTCCCTGTTTGCAGGTGGAACTTGGGAATATTATCCCTCCAGTTACTACATGAAAGAGTAACTCAGGGTAATGGTATTCTGGAGAAGCAGTGCCAACCTAGCCTGTTATGGTAGCACTTCAGAAGACGACCTGGCACTGACCAAAGACACAGAGATGATACAAAAATACGCCAGAACAAGGATACAAATGTCATTCATTACTGAACCAACTGTTAAAAGTACCTACCATGCTCAAGTAGAGCAACAAACTCATGGTAGCTGTGAGCAAAGAAACTTTAAGGAACTGAAATTAAGACAGCAACCCCTGTCCTTCACAAAGGCTGTTAAACCCATGTCCACAGTGTCTCTACAAGACTGCTGATTTGATGGTTAAGGACTCCCTAAAGAGCTAAAGAAATGTCTGTGACATAAGCACCAAGGACTCAGGACACACAGAAGATAAACCACAGAGGAGCTAAACTTCAAGAACAGTGCTGCTTTGTTGAAGTACATGGATCTGAGCTCAAAAAGATCATGGTTCATAACTGAATCTCACTAACAGCTTTCACAGATGCTGTCAACAGCCACATCTTATGCATGAAAACCACGTTGCATTGCCAATTCTCAAGGCAATATCTTGGTTCTGAGCTCCAGCACTAACACAGATGCAGACTTCAGGAGACTTCATTCAGTGACACAGCTGATACGGAGAACAATGACTTATATCCATGGAAGAACATGAAGCTCACTGTGATGAGCTTCGTAACATGAAGCACAGCAGTATTTTATTTCTGACAAAATTTACCATAATTAAAGGAAATAGGAGTCAAATATAGAGAACTTTTACTCTGTTCTACCAATTAAGTGAAGCCAAATTACTAGGTGGAAGACTTAGGTGGACGAACTGGGCAGTTACAGTTTTGAATCTGGCACCAGAGACAAGACAACATCATTACAGGGTCAGGGATGTTCAGAAGTTAAAGACCACACCAGTCCAGAGAAACAACTTTGCAATAAATACACCAGCACTGATGTCTGCTTCCTAGTCACTTTCTCAGCCTGGAATTTTACCAACTGCTTCTCAGAAATAGGCACACAGATTTTCTGAAGTAGCTCAGCTTGCACAATATCGTTGCAAGTTGAAGGAAAATTATCTTCTCCTTTTGCACGTCTATTGCACAACTGTTTAAAAAAATCCTCTAAAGTAAGCAGAATATCAAGAAGAGATAGTTAAATACTGACCAACAAGCAGTTCTTGGTTGGAATACCACATTTATTATTAGTCATGATAATGCAACTCCATAGAGGCTCATAAGAAAAAAAGCAGTGTGTGAGTATCTTGAAATGAGTATAGAAGGCCACCAGTTTCCAAGGGGTAACAACTATAAAACTCTCTACAGTGTTTTTCAGCATCAGTCAGACAACCTCAGGCAGTAAGAACAAAAATTTCACTAAGCCAGGAGAGACTGCTTTGCATCAGCAACTTTCTGACAGCATCTGCTGTCACGGCATTGGTTCAGAAACGTTGTGTTCCAGTCTTGAAGAAAACTCTCCAATTAGGGAAAAAAAGATATACATTTCCTCAATATGCTGTGTTGTCACACTAATTGTTTTACACTGTGTTAAATTAAATTAAACATGACTTAATAAAATAAAAAAATCTGAGTTTTCATTATGGACCTCTATCATAGTGAACATCATTTGGTTGCTTTATGTTGTGTTGCACTGCTTGGCATATCAAACAGAACCAGCAAGATCAAGACCTCGTGTTTGCAGGTCTGAATAAGTGGAATGTTTCTTCACCATAATCTGAGGAAGATTCACAAGGAGCCTCAAAGATAGGTCTTGTTTGGGGGGGTTACTACACAAAGGAGTTACACCAGAATTAACATCCAGTGCTTGAAAAGGCCAAAAAAAGTCTACAAAACATTTGACTAATCTGCTTAAACAATGCCTATAGAAGATTTTTTTTTTTTCTTGTAAACGAATTGTTCTTAAATCCTGGTGGCCAGAACTATTTTATGCCTAGATGTGATGTTTAAAGAAAGCCACAACCTTGTACTCAAATCCCATTTCATCCTCCAAGTCATACCAGCTCCCTGGAGAATGTGCTACTGCCTCAGATTCCTCTGTTTGGTTTTTTTAAAAGCACAAGTGGCCAACATAAGTGAGGTCAGGCTCCAATGACCCATCAGGAAAGTACATGAAAGCAGGAGACAAATCTGGCTAATGCTCACTCATCTGTGTCAGCTCTTTAAGGAAAGAATTCCCCTTGTAAAACACAGGTACTTTTTATTCTGTGAAAGCATTTGTAAGGTTCGAACAAGAAAAAAAAAAATCTAAAATACTTTGAAGAGGAAATAATTGGGGAAGACTGAATACCTCAGACGTCACTAACAGGCCTCCCACAAAATGCCTTTATTCTCTAGTTGAGAGACCTCTTCTTAACTACTGTGGGAAAATCAACAGCTCACTTTGCAGAATTGTCCAACCTCAACTTTATGAAGTTTAAAACTGTTAAAACCAATATGAAGTATTTCTTGTGTTAAGACCTGAAAAATAAATGCTTGCAAAAATACCTTAGAGAATCATCTGTTGTGTAAAACAAAAAAATAAATAGGATTGTTCTGAAACAATCTGAATTGTGCAGATTTCTCCAAATGAGGTACCCTTTTGACAAAGCCAAACCTAATTGGGTGATTGTCACTAACACACCTTCTATCAGTTGTGCTATCTCCTTAGAGAAGGACCTGGAGGTGACAACATATCAATGCTTAGTGCTTCAGCAAGTCTCAAATTCAACAATCCATTTCCCAGCTAATCAAGCTTCCTTAGCTATCTTAGCTATTAGAAATCAATCAATGCAGCAATTAGTAAGCCAGGTGTACAATAACATGCAGACCAATCTGAAGATAAGGCAGTATGCAGATACTGAGTGAACAACCTTCCAAGAGTCCAAATGTGACAGGGTTTTTTTCCCAGGAAGCACGACCACTTGAGGAAAGTTTCTGCAGGTCTACCTTCCCATTCCACCTCTCTCACCCTGTGCCCTGAAGCCTCCAAATCCATCAACAGCTTCCCCCAATAAGACAAAACAGTGGGTAGAGCAGAGAGAAAGAAGCTCCTCGGAAGCCTGTTTAGAAGAGTTTCTGTTGTGAAGTAAATTCTAAAGAAAAACTTTTAGTCTGAACTTGTACTGGTCTCAGACACTCAAATCACAAATCTGAGAAACACAGGAAAAAAAAATAATCTGTTACAGAGCTTAGGACAAAGCTCACTCATGAAATAGTTATCTTTAAGACTTGTGCAATAAGCTATCAGCATTTAAAACCTGAAGAATAACGGGTGTACAGACAGATTCAAATTCACGTGACACATTTTCTGACAGACACTGCATAAAAGACCATCCATATCCTACTGAGACTTTTGCTTCAGCTGCTGCTATCACATAATTCAGCATCATCAGCCAAATCAGTTAGCAGTTGTAGCTAATAAAAGAAGAAATAATCAATATTCATGACAAGACAGCATAGCTGAAAGTCCAAAGGCAGGTAGTTTCCATGATGGATGAAGACTATCAAATAGCAGGAGTGGTTGCCAAGCTAGTATACTAAAATAATAAACCAAGGCTCCAAAACAGCTTCTGGCTTCTTACTACTTAGACATCTGAGAAATGTGAAACGCCAAACCTCTACAAAAGAACCCAAAGCTTTCTTTGAAGTTTGAACCAAAGGAGTGAGGAGAGTTCAGAGAAATTCTTGTCTACTCCTTTTCAGGTACAGGAGGAGTTGGTCTAGTTGCTATCAAAGAATCTCAAAAATGGGAAAAGAGGTGGGACTTGCTAGATTTTCAGTTCATGGCACAGATTTTTCCCTTTTCCCCTTCCTTTCACTCCACAGTTGGCATCAATATGTCCTATAAATAGAAATTTTATCTCCAAGCAGGATAGCTATGGCAAAGACATTTTGTGTACTTTAACAGTATTTGACACAATTGTTTTATGGTTTTCTAGACGTTATTGAGGAAGATGCTCATTTGATCACCAAAGAAGATACCTCAAGCTATAAAAATTATTCAGACACCATAGGCTAGAAAAGACCAATTTTCAAATAATATTTTTATAGAAAAAGAGATACTTTGTAAATTATCTTGCATTATCCATCCAGTCCAAGTGATCAACCAAGTAGAGAGGTTTTCTTTAAGTGTTATGAGATTTTACTATCTTGCGTAATATTCAATATATGCTACAAACCCGTTACTACAAACATTATAACAAAAAGGATATGTTCTCATTATTTGAGCAGCTATGAGGTCTCAAATAATCACAGTGATTAACTGGAGATCATATCAGCAGCTTTCCTTACCTTGAGGACAGATAGGTATAGCTGATCACTCAGATGTGGACCTGAAACAAATTACCAACTATAAAAATTGAATAAATATTGGGTTCAACTCTTTCCATTGTTCAAGGAGCAGCAATTTGGTTTTCTCTCACCATTCTAAGTGAAACTATTCCAGTTTCTGATGTCTCAAAAATACACATCAAACAATACATGCTCAAGTTAGAAAATGCATCCCATTTAATTATGATGTTGCAGCAGTATGAACTTCAAAACAGAAAGAAAAGTGATCTTATGAGATGTTCATCTAAAATAAGATGAAAGTTGTTGTAAGAATGTATTCCAACATCTAAAGACATCTATTTTTTATGTAGGAATCAAAGATAGATTCAAAGTTCATTGTGTCTGAAACTACACTAAATAATCAGTCCCGAACTCTCAAGCTACAAGCAGCCTGTGGATAGCCCACACCAGGCCTGTGACTAAATATTCCTCTGAGCACATGGCTGCTGACTCTGAATAGCCCAAATACCTGAGAAAGAAATGCACTTTATATAGCACTTCATGGAGGTAATTAAATCTCCTGTAGGATTATCCTGCTGATGCTTAGAAAGCTTACTGGATATGTAAATATCCAACAAGAAAATAAGGGGAAGTGAAAACTCCACCAGCATTTTCAGAACTCATCCCCCAGGTTTAGGCAATTTTTCAGGAGTAAGCAAGCTGTTACATAGACAGGAAAAAAAGGTAATAATGGAAGCAGATTCCTCATGGATATCTATTACCTCCCTCTAGCACCACAATGCAATAAACCAAACTTATCTTCCAGAACTGGTACAGGTTACTTCTGCTTTCTCCTGCATGCCCAGCTATTAGCAATGAAGAAAAGAACCCCAGTCTTTCAGTTGCCTGTTTTTGCAGAAAAGATGTGAGAACTTAGTAATACCGAGGCTTCCCATCCTTCTCTGGAAACCAGATCATATGCTCAAAAACTAAGAAAGAGTACAATCATAAGCCTCACACCATTAACAGAGGAGGCACTCTACCCAAAGTGGCACTATATTTCATTTGTAGTTAATTAGTTCCACTCTCATTTAGTAAAGACAGTAGCACACGTGGTTCACATGTGAAAACAAAGGGAATTCTTACTTTAACCCCAATGACCAATGTCAGGGTTGTGGTTTTTTTTAAAAAAATAGTCTTTCAGTGAAAAACAGTCCAATTGCTAGTAGAAAATTAATAGTTTTACTGTTTTATCACAGAAAATTCTCACATGACCAAACTTTCAGAAAGTTACAAATTCCTATGCTCTGTCGCGAATACAAGCCCTGTTTTCAAAGTACAAACAAAGTCCCTTCAGTTGTAATTGTGTAGACTGGAAAAAAATCCCACATTTTTCTAGACTGAGAAAGAGTCTATGCATTCCTCAAATAACACTTTTACAGAATCCAAATGATCTTTTTAACTTCACACAAAATCTTTTAGGCCACCATCTAGTCAACTTTTCTCCTTCCTTTTAAGTTACAAGGCAAGTAAGCAGTTCAAATCCTTTACAAACGTACAACAAACGTTTGTAAAGCACCACCCAGGTGGCTCAGCACCACCCAGGTACTATGGAGGGATATTGCCAAAAAACTGCTTACAACAATAACAGAAACTTCAATTTTTTCATGTCAGCCTGAAAATAAGTTCAAAGACCTGACATCCTCTTCTTGGTGGCAATATTCCTTCTCATTTTTAAGCAACTCACCTTGGCTGCAAGTGCAGTCGTAACATAAAAACTACCATTTGTTGGCTCATACTCACCAGTGTCAAGCAGGTGGAACATTGGGGAGGTAAGCCTGCCCTCCAATAGTTTTTAATCCACTTGCTCAAAAGCCAAGGGTTATAGAAACCACTTATCACACAATCTAAAAGTTCTGAGCAAACACCTGTGGTGGATCTAGTGAAGAATAGGTCCACGTACAAGATTAAAGCAGTTCAATCGAGCCAAGACCTGGTGTAAGCAATGCCATCCCTCACCACAGACAGCACTTATTTACAAGAGGTAAAACCTTACTTGTACTTTAATAGTAGTGTGAGACTTTCATGTTATTGCCACAGTTGGCAGTGGCTAAATTCTGGTGAAAAAAAAAAAAAAAGGTAAAAATGCAACTGCAGTAGATGATATGAATATGCAGTACCCTCTGGCAACTGAGCAGCAGTTCTGAGAGGTCTCACCAGGAAGTTATTCTCCTAAGAGTTTTCTTTACTATATGAATGCACACTAGGAGTTGAGAAATATGAGCATAGGGTGAAATGTTGACCAAGTAAGCCTAGTCACGGTTGCAGGGATCCAAAGGTGAGAACCATTAGATCTGCTTATAGCCTGCGTCACCATCACAAGTACAAGATTCAACCAGATTCAAGAGGCATAGGAATGACATCATGTGTGACAGCACAAAAACCTATTTCCACAACTCAGCGACCTGAAATAAATACAGTATTAAGCCGTTTTATAGTATAAATGAAGATTAATAGAAGAAATGCTAAAGTAACCGATATTTGAGATAAAACTACTTCCTCCCCTCAAACCTTTCCCTTCCAAATTCCCAAATACTATGTCTGCAAGTGAAACCTCAAGCCTGGATTTCAGAGATAAGAAACTTGGGTAAATGAATGAACATCAAAAAATTAACTTGTTTGAAGATGGTAAAGTAAAAAACTGCAGCACTGAGGGAAGCATGTTTTTTTTCTTTGAATACTTCTAACTGAAGTCTGACAAAACAGATAACAGACAGCTTGCATTGGACAAATAAAATTCAATATCCATTGAAGCTGGAGCTGTCTGAAGAAGTTTCAGAAAACTTTTCTGAAAGTTAGAGATACCAAAAGTATCCAAAGGAATATCAGATTGAGACAGAGTATTGTATCGCAGTGTTAGGCTTCCTGCCATGACCAAAGTAGACCTCTGCCCTCATAGATGTCCGGCAACATGATCCAGGCAGTTATAGTACATACAGCACCAGCAGTACTTGAAGAAATTTAATTCAGAGCTTTGCCATTATCCTAACAAGAAGTCACCACTACTGCACACTCTAAGTAGCATCTGCTTAAAATCAGAAAGCCTTTGCTTAGAAAAGGATTTTTAGAAATCAACCTTCTATCCATATCTTATTGTCTAGAATAGACATTTTTAAACAGTGAAGGTTTTGGATTTGCAAAAGTTTCTCTTTGATTAGTTGGTTTGTTGTTGTTCTAATGGGAATTATGAGTTCACATGGATTTCTTACAAGAGCAGGTCAACCTCTTTTTCTTGGCTGATTCAAAGGAAAACATACTGATTTTATGAGTAAATGTAGCCACAAATCTTTCACTCTTGGTTCCTATAATCAGCTGAAGAACAGCATCAAGAATATACTACAAATTTAAGCAAGAAACATCAATTTACAAGACACAAATTATGACTTTTGATACAATTGGGAGCACGAAGACAATCACATACTACTTAAAATATGGCTGCATGGAATTTTATCTTGCATTCTGGAGATGAGCATTGCCCTCCATTATTCTTCCTCAAGTTCAGGTACTATATTTTAGGCACATCACTTTTTAACTTCAAGTAGATATTCACATTACCATTCTAAACCTTTTTTTTTTTAAAAAAAAAAAGCTTCTATTAATTTTATATGTAGCTCTCAGCAGCATTTTTAATGGGTTTTGAAAGACTGACTTAAGTTAGCAAGTGTAGTTGAGTACTTATTTCCATTGTACTGTAGTCAGTCAAACCATGGTCACATGAACCCTGCGGTTTATCTGAAAACTTGACTGTGCCCAATTTTCTCTTATCTCCATTTTCCAATGCCAGCGAATTGTATGGTAAGTAGTTTAAATAAAAAAGCTTTAAATGAGTTTTCTTATGGATCAACCTGACACAGAGCCAAGATTGTACATGATGACGATGCACATGATTTTTTCCCTTTCTGTATTATGTCTACCTCATTCCTATTTAATAACTTTTAATAGCATTAATGACATACTCAAGTCATTCAACCACTGAAGAGCAAGAACACTAGTATAATCTGTTTCATCAAATATTTTCACTTGTGAGGGAGCCATTCTTACCCCACCATTATCTATGTGCATCTACCTCAGCACTAAGCTGTTCAAAGAAGAGCAGAGTTTAACAATTAGCACAGGGTCATGGCATGTTAATGGATTTTACTGCATGCTACAGATATTGGTGTTCAGAAAGATTAATAGCAGAAAACTGCATTAATTAATCATCTTAATGAGTCTGATTACTTCTTTAAAGGAAATGTAAGAAAAACAACTCTTGCCTATAACTGGAAAGTGTGGGCTGTCTCCCACATAGCTTTCTGTATTGTTCAAGTATCTTGTGGCTACTAAATGGCAACAACATATAGCTCACTCCATAATCCTACAGCCTCCAACAGCAGCGTTCTTCCTTAGAGTGCTCTTGTGAGAAATCTCTCTGGGGACTTCTCTGTTCCAGGGTGACAAGAGGGAAAAAGGCACATGCACGAGGCATATGTGAGGGCAGCAGTGCAGTATTTAGTCCTCAGATCTTATTTACGTATAAAGCTCTAATTTCATATTAATTCCAATGGAACTAGTTCTCTTACTCACTGTAGGTTCTGTTAAGACTCCAAATGATCACTTCCAGACAGAGTAACAAAAAGGTACTTTTAGGTTCAACTTTAGGTTTATTTTCCGTTTACAGATATATCAACAACTTACAACTTAACTTCTCCCTCCTCACTGAGACTCAAAAGGAAATCCTCAAAAGGCACGCTTGATACTACAACAAATTAATAACATACACTAAACCTCCATTTTGGCAAACCTAAACAAACTCTAGAGCATCATCAGTGCTCAGACAAAGCACAAGTGAAAGCAATTTATCACCTGAGTTTAACAAGAGTTTACTCCACTTCTGTTTTGAAATAGCAAGAAGCAACCCGAGTCTTGCATGATTATCTCATCAAGACAAAACATTGGATACAACTTCTCCCAAGAAGCTGGTTTCTCTGCTCTTGACGTTAGGGCTTTCTTTATATTAAGAAATTCTCTTCTACTGTGAGGAAATTAAACTTGTGTTATTCTTGGTTTCAGCTAATGACATTTTACTCCTCTTGAACAGATACTGAAGTTACAGTGGAATGACTTAGGTTTACTGCTTTTTAAAATACTCTTTTACAAATTATCACCTCCATTTCTCATTGCTTCAACTTACTTAGGTTGATAAAATTGACACATCCTAGGTGAAGCTTTCTGACATGAAATGTTGTAAGAGGTCTATACAACAGCCTCCTCTACGAGTCCACCTCAGAGAGATGTCAGAAGCTGACTGCAGTTTGAATTTCAAAAGCCACCCATATCAGCCTACATCAATCACAAGAAAATATAGATATTTGCTTCTGTTTGCTTCACAGAGAAAAGATTTTTGCCTTTCTAGCTGTAAAAAAAAATTTCTTAAAAGTGTCTATTGATTTTAGCAAGAACAAGGAGCAACTCAGAACATCAACAAACCAAATCCTCCATTAATCCTTTGGAGAAAGTCCTGGGGCAAATTTTTCAGACCTTCAAATAAACAAGTAGCAAATAAAAACAGTCATGCAGGGAGGCCATGTATCATCATCTGACAAATCATTATGTTTTGTGCTTTTTGGTTTTTTGGCTTGGATTTTTGGCAGTCACACCAACTGTCCTGATGCATTTAAGAAGGAGCCTTCATTTAGGTCAGGCATCACGTATTTGTCATTACATCTTTTTGCCCTGAAGCACACAGGCATGCCTTAGAAGTCACATAATTAGAACAGTTAATGAAATATTTTAACATTGCAAGTCCTTAAGGGTCTTGGAACCTTCACCAGATTGCGTGAATTTTCAACTAGTTATGAGAAAGTAATAAACCACACCCCTCCCCTAGATTATTAAAGTTTCTTCCACAGGATAAATTTACTTATTACAAGAAATCACTTCCGAGACATTCAAATTAGTACTAGAATCACCAGGGAAAGCTCCAACGCACTTTCATACACAAACGGCAAGAACAGAGAGAAGTCAGGAAGTGGGGGTTTTTTCCATCCTCAACTCTGTACTCAGATAAAGTTGTTAATGGCATACTGCTGATTAAAACCAACCACGGAGTCCAAATCAAATGAGTAACAGCCTTCTCCCAAAATGCTTTGAATATGTAAAGTGTAATCTTAAACTGGTTAAATATAAAAGATGTAAATCCTAATACACAGTGAAACATCTGAAATTCCATTGGACCCATGGCAGAGCAGGAGATGCAAAACCTGAAGGCCTCACACCACCGGCAATGGGCAATGCAGAGAATGCAATAGCGGGAGGGAGCTCCCTCTTGATATCTCTAAAAAGCAGACTATCATGTCCTTGCTCTCTGTCAGCACCAACTGCCAGGAAAACTTAAAATGAAGTGCTTTATAAGCAAATTTTGACACCAAAACCAGCTACAGTTGTGGTTCATGGAATAAGGTGTAATCTGGTTATTACTGAAGAGGTTCTCTTTGTAACTGGAACAGTTATTCTGATGACTAGCAACAGATGCTCACAAACCAAAATTAATCCAGGTGCTACACTGAAAAGGATCATTTCAGAGGGAAAAAAAAAAAACCAACCCAAGAGAAAAGCTTGTAAGAGAGCAGCTCATGGAACACAGAAAACACCAGTGGTATCACCGATCAACTGCCACAGAAAATGATAATGAAGAAAAAAATTGAAAAAGAGGATCCACCAGCAAATCTTTGGGCTTCTCAGTCATATCAGAAATCACTATCCATTTTCTAAAGTCTTAGTCTGCACTGTTCATGGTTTCTGAGAATATACACCAGCACACAAACTCTTTCAATAGCTTTCACTTATAGGCAATGGGTTAAGAATGACAACTGCCTAATGAGGCATATGCCAAAGCTTTATATATACATGGATAAGACTTTTGCTTAGGAGATAAGCAAGTTAAGATATCTCTCAGGTAATCTGGCAGACTTGTTTTAACAATTCTAAGGAAAACAATGTCATATATAAACAACGTACTGGACAACGTAATGGCTATGAGCTTACTCACAGTTATCTTATTTTCCTCTATAAGGAAAAAGAATCATGGTTCTGACAACTTTACAAGATTTAATAAACATAAGGAGTTCAACAGCTCAACCACCATCAGTCTTGGGGTTTCCCCTTGCCAACACTATGCCTTCTGCAGGAACTCACTCCTTGCTCACAAACCAAACCACTGTTCTCTGCTTCTTCCTCATTCTTTTCTACTCCCTGGCAGTTGCACATAATCCAAGTTCAAATGCTTGCACTAATACACAAACATCTTCTGTTGCCACACATTAAATCAGCTACCCAAAAAATAGAAATTAAATATTGCAGTCTAAAAAGCAAGACATAGCCAGACTTAAAAATCAGCTTGTCAAAGAATCAAAACACCAACTCCTAATTCCTCGCTATGCTGTTAAGGAGAAAGCTGTAATACAAATAAAATTACAGGAGAAAGCTATTAAACAAAATCTGCCTTTAAAAATTATCTGGTATCACAAATGCTACTTGTATTTTGAGAATGTCACCAATTTGACAGGAGCAGTAACTGGAAACAGATTGTAGTTGACACATTGACCTATTTCTAATCTTGATTTAACAGAGAAGCCTTCAACTTTTTACTGGTTTTCTAAATTTTCTAACTAAGCTGGTTTAATTCTTCAGCTGGCTCTTTCTGGACAAGGACAGGCAGCATTTCAGCAGGTTGAATTCCTAAGCCACTAGATGAAATGTTGTGCTATTAATTTATTTTTTATTTATTAACACATCACAGAAACTTCAAGACTTGCATGAGTTTCAATTCAACTTAAGAAAACTACATTTCTACAAATAATTTTACATTTCCATCCATAGATTAAATGTAAAAAAAAAAAAACCCAAATGAAAACACTTAAGTGCAGAACATGAAAAAAATGTACTTGTTCTAAAAGTCACTTCTTTTTGCATTAAGAAGATATCGGCTAATGATAAATACTTACGATACATACAGGTGCACTTTGGATGGATGAAGAGCAGTATTAGAGATGCCATTGGCCTTCTTGGCCACGAGGGCACATTGCTGGCTCATGTTTAGTTTATTATCAATCAGGGCTCCCAGGTCTCTCTCTGCAGAGCTGCTCTTCAGTAGTTTGACCCCCTGCCTGTACTGGTGCATGGGGTTGTTCCTTCCCAGATGCAGGACTCTGCACTTGTCCTTGTTGAACCTCGTGAGGTTCCTCTCTGTCCAGCTCTCAAGCCGGTCGAGATCCCGCTGAATGGCAGCACAGCCTTCTGGGGAATCACAGTCCTCCCAGTTTGGTGTCATCAGCCAACTTGCTGAGGGTACACTCTGTCCCCTCATCCAGGTCGTTGATGAAGATATTGAACAAGTCTGGCCTCATACACTTCTTTCATATATTTCTGGGAACAATATACTGCCTTATAACACAGATGTAAGAGTCTCCAGGCATGTTTTGCATTCAGACTATTAATGTACATATGCAAAACAAAATCCTTCTTTATAAGAAAAGTGTTCTGAAAATGCACATCCACCGAGGATGCCCTCTATTCCTTACAGCTAGGTGAAGATAAAAATTTGCACTACACATGGAACTATATGGCACTATACACAATACAGCTTTCTGTTAGAAATAACCGAGTTGCTTTGGCACTGAAATGTAAGAGTAAATATTCCAACAGAATTAACATCTTGTCTGTTAAAAAAAACACCAAAAAACTCTCAAACTCAAACCTAACAAATTATTCACATTATCCTGTCAACAACAAAGAGCCCATCAGTTCAGGTAGGTCTGCTTCACAGCCGCTATTTATCCCTCCTCGCCAGTTTAGTTCCATAGCAGCAGTATAATCCTCCTGCTTTGATCAGCTGCAAAACTGCTTGTTTTAAACAGACAGATGCGAAGCTGTTAAATTCCACAGTCTCCTTGCAGCCTCCCCAGCCTGAAAGTGAGCACTAAATAACAGAGCTGGATTCTTTAATTAACGATCAAGAATACTGTAAATAAAGAGATGTATAGGGTATTTATTAAATAAGGGCACTTTTTATTAGGATCTAACACAATTTTTCTCCCACATGCTGAAGGAAAGCACAGAAGACGCAATGCACCGCAGAGCGGTGCAACCTCCTCTCTTCCGCCTCTTCTCAGAAACAGTCACAGTCTTTGAACTTTCCACCAACACATAATTCCACCAAGCATGGTGTACAAGAGAGGTGCCAGCTAAGAAACAGCAAACTCACTCTCACACTACATGTTCCTAGCTTTGTTTAGGTTTCAAATAGTCATTTAAGCCTTTGCTTTCAGTTCAAATAACCTTGTCACTGTCTAACATGGAAAACTGAAGATCTGGATAAATCAGCTTCAAATGAAGTTCAGTGCCACTTTAGGCAAAACAGAAAGAATTAGTGGTGTGTAATCCTAAAGCTGCAAATGCAAAGCAGCTGCACTCACTTGCAACACAGCAGAAGTCAATTCTAACCAAAAATCAGAAACAGGACATAGTATTGAAAGGAAATCTCATCAGTGTACACCTTGAAAGATCAAAACCAGAACAGTGTGACCAAAATCAAATCTGAATACACAAATAAGACTTAAGCACTTGAAATAAAGAAGTTGCCAACTGAACTCTGACTATACACAACACTCAAGCAGCCAAGCATAGTACTACTTCAAGTACTTCCTCATTTTTGCCAATTTCTGCAAATAAAAACTAAAAACATAAACAATGGGTTCTCAAGCAGTACGGGCCATTTTAGCTTAGTCTAACCAAAGGGCTGGAAAAAGAAACCATCAGAATGGGAAGAAAATTCACAGAGGGTTTTCTCTATTTCATTAAAATCAAATATTGCCATCTGAAAAAAAAAAAAAGAAATAATACCTTTTCTTTGGGTTATAGTTATATGCTATGCTTAAAAGATGAAAATCTGTACTGACATTGATTAATAGTCTGGGTTTACTCCTGAGAGGTTTGAGGTTTACTTCCTCTGTTTAAAAATCTCACAAGAGCAGAACCACGTGAAGACTGTAAGGTCTGATGGTTATGTGCAAGAGAACCGAAGGAAGTTGTGGTATTTAACACTGTGTCTAAACTTCTTCCTCTCTCTCTTTTTTTTTTAATTTTAGAATATTTCAGAGGATCTCCTATAATTGGTATTAAGAGATCATATACCAACAGTACAGCACGAGAAACTGACTACTTTCATTCTCCAGACTTCTCTGACAAAAAGACCATTCTCAAACTCCATGATCTTGCTGAAGTAACTGCTAAATAGTCACAGAAAACACTGCAAGTAAAAAGTGCAGTTTCATGTGAATCCTAGCTTCTTGCAATATTCAGAATTTACACTTCCAGCACAATTCAGTATAGGAGTTGTTAAAAATCAAATGCTTCATGTAACAAAAACAATATTTGAATGGTTTTGACATAATTATTCAGTATTCAAATAATAATAAAAAAAGGATTGTTCAAAAGCCCACAGTATCAACCATAATCTTGATGTTTTTGTGCCTCCCTTGCCTACAGCAGAGAATCACTCATTATCCGCTACTGCACGTGGTATTTATCCAGCAAAAGTATGTCTAGGAGCCATAACAGTAAGTCTCCAAAGGATCGGGATAGGTGCAAGTTATGATGGGGAAATTCTTAAGGCAGGAAAAGAATCACAGAATGGTAGGGGTTGGAACGGACCTCCAGAGATCATCCAGTCCAACCCCCTGCTAAAGCTAAACCTCAATCAAGTCACACAGGAGCATGTCCAGGAGGGTTTGGAAACCTCCAGAGACTCCACACCTTCCCAGGGCAGCCTGTGCCAGGGCTCCCTCACCCACACAGCAAAGAAATTTCTCCTCATGTTCAAGGGGAAATTTTTGCATTCCAGCTTGTGCCCATTACCCCTTGTCCTGTCACTGGGCACTACACAAAAAAGGACAGGTCCCATCCTCTCAACAATGACCCTTTAGGTATTTATAAGCATTTATAAGGTCCCTGCTTAGTCTTCTCCAGGCTAAACAGCCCCAGATCTCTCAAGCCTTTCCTAATAAGAGAGATATTCCCTCATCATCTTGGTAGCCCTCTGCTGGACTCTCTCCAGAAGATTCCTGTTTCTCTTGAGCTGGGGAGCCCAGAACTGGACACAAATATAAAAAGAATATCAACACTAGCCTTTTTACATAATCCAAAGAGTAAAACAGTGCACATACGTGAAAATCTCAGATAAGCATTGATCTAGCTATGTTCGAAAGAGTACACAATGCCATAATTTCCCTTATTTGAGAGTAAAGCTTCCAGACATTTCAGAAAATAACCATCAAACAGTAGACCAGCCACCATGAACCACACGCTACAGGTTGAACAGTAACAAGAGAGGAAAAAGGAAGACCAAAATGCAAACAAAATGAAAATTGCACCCAAGGTGATAAGGTGATAGAGCTGAAATGTCTCTTCCCAAACTCACCCCATTATCACCCATCTCTCCTGAAGCGGATGGAGGATGGTAAACCTCTCCAGCATACTCTGCTTACCACAAACAGGATTTAGTGAGATTGCCTCGCATGTAGGAAACTGTGGAGTCGCTACACTTAAGATCTGCTGCCTTTGGTTTCAAAATAGCCAGTTAACATTTTTTATTTAAGTTAGGAAAAGAGACCAAAGCCTTTAAGCACCCGCTATAAAGCACTCATGTTACTACCGAAATGCCAAACTACAGGATTTGGCAACCTAGCCTTGCTGTATTAGCAGGGGTGGGGGGAACCTTCTCAGCTGTCAAGAGATCCTGCATCAGCAATTCCTGACTGACAGCTGGACTGTACCAGCCTCCCTTGCTGTGTCCCCAGGGAAGTGAATTCCATGTCTGATGACTAATTCATTACTCGGATTTGTGCTTAGGCGAGTCCAAGCGCAGATCATGCACCTTCAAATACTGAATTCCTCCTCAGCCAGAAAGCGAGCGGGTGTGCATCTGCTCCATCTAGAACACTGCATTAGCATGCAGCCACAGCAACCCAGCCCCATCAGCTGACAACAAAAGCCAGAATTCAATCTATAGGAGCTGGCTGAAAGCAGAAGAAACTGAAAGGGAAATGGGTACAGACCAGTTCAGCTGAGCTGTTTTTGGATTTCTAAAACTGGAAGGGCAGACTTGAAAGCTCTTTTGTGAGTACCTTTGAGATAGAGTCTCAAAGGCTCCAAAGTCCTATTTAACACCAACAGTAGCAAACTAATCTTTCATGTGAAGAAGACATGGGTGTGACCACCACCAGAGCCAAAGACACCAAATGGGGAAGAACAGCACCCACATGTACACAGAAATACAAGCCAGGAACCAAAAGCAGCCTGACAAGCTCCACTGGACACTGCAACCTCTCCAAGAGCGGGGACTGAGGCCTGACTCGGCTCCTGTCAGGCTGGTTGCACACAGGGGATGGCAGATGGCCACACACCTTTTTGGTCCTCACTTTCTGAGGCTTCATCACAAAGAAGACATCTGCTGAAGAGAACAGTATTAAGGTTGTGACAGGCTCCCCACTGCTGATGCATTGCTAAAATTCACACCTGATACAGGGTATTCTTGCAGGATCCAAAAGGCTCACCAAAAACAGCAGTCACCTTACAGCCAGCATCATTACAGCAGATGGGGCAAACCCTACAAGCCCAGCATCCTGTCTCAAGCTCAGCATCCTGTCTCTAGCTTTTCTGCCTCCAACCATTCAGAATTAATTCACAATCCATATTTTACTGACTTACCCTGTGAAATATGAAGTTTTAATAAACAAGTCTTGTCAACATCCTACTAATTCAATCTACAGCATAAATGAATGTCCTACATCAAAAGCATCATCTACACCACCCAAAACCCACAAATGCAGCCTCTATATACACAACTATCACAGATAAGCAAAAAGTATTTTGATTTTTCTCTCTTTTTTGCCTCTCTGGGAACCCTTCTTTTCTCTAGGCAATTCAGTGAATTGTCATCTCTTACAGGCTTCAAAAGGACATGAAATCTCCAGGAAACGTTTTCCTGGACCTGTGTTCACTAAGACAAGATGTCTTGACTGCAGCTTCTTACAGAGAAGCATGTTCTCCTGTGGCTGGGCAGGGTAGAAACTGAATCTTTGCCTTGGACTGAGGCAGAGCTCAAAGACCATTTGGCATATATGAAGGACTCCATAGTAACATGAAATGCCATGTGAGGCTCTCACATTATTTCCTTGCTTTCTAATTACTACTTTTGATTAGAAGAGAGAAAGTCATACCAAAACACTGGCATATAAGCCATTCCATTCTCCTATTTATAGAATTTTACCTTATAGGTACATCAGCCAATCCTGTTCATTAGTATCCCATTTTACTGCATTGGCTGTGACTCACTCCTACAGCTGTGCTCATAAGGGAGCTGCCTTTAAAAAGCATACCTGAGTTCACAAACTGGCAACCACACTGTAAATGCTGCTGATGAGCTGACACACAGCATTAAAAATACAGATCTTCTCCACAAACTCATATATATGATCAGTCAGCTAGAACAGGAAGTGATAAGAACAAAGGATGGGGGTTTAGGCCAATGAGGCCCACTCTCCCCTTCAGCTGGGGACTGAGAGGTAGACAGGTTAGTTGGTATTGAGCTATTCCATCCCAGTAGAAGCAAGCAGCTCCACAGAGCTGGCCTAGAGAGCTGCACAGGGTCAAGACACCAGCAAAGGTGCTACCAGAATAGCAGCCTTGGCCACATGTCAGAACAAGCCTGCAACTGTGGGGCAAAATAGATCCAGAGTTAACAGCTTACTTGTGCTGATGTTTTCAGCTTCTCTGTGCTTTGCCTCACAAATATATCAAGAGCATTTACAAAAGCACATTAAGGTATTACAGTAAAAATAAAACCAAGATTATAAAAACTACCTGGATGCCAAATTTGCCTCTTTTTGGTATTCAGAGTTCGGATTTCAGCAGGTCAAAAATTCCCCACACACCCCAAAATATGTGCCTGGAGCTATACAGCACATGCAAAATAAATTGCATTTATATTGGTATGTTACAGCATGCAATTTCCCTCTTCCCAATCACACTGCACTGCCTGCTTCTCTTGTTAAATCAAATAGCCTGTCAGCTTCCCATCAGGAAGTAGAAATTGGTTTTCCATCTCCTAGGAGATAAAGAAGGTTTCCCCCTCTGCAGAGGGGAAGTTTTGCTGCTGAGTACACAATGCAAGAGTCAGTGCTGGCAAGCAGGCTGGGGTGTGCTCGCCTATGGGCTTTGCACCACCCCAATGGTACTCTGTGCCCATCACAATGCCAGTTACCTTTCTGGACAGAGCGACAACTACTTTCAAATGTAGACACGAGTATTTTCATGCAGCCTTCTTTGTGATTTTTAGCTGAACATACACAGCTCTGACTCACACTGCTGCTGTCTTACCACTAAGGAGCTTTAGGTAGTCTTGTCATAATACATGTTAATAAAATATCCTTTATACTCCTCTACAATTTTCTTGAAGCTACACCCCCTCTCAGTTCACAAGGAAACGGAACAATAGGACTAGACTTTTACATTTAGGCTGTACTAATTCAGAGGAAAAGGGCTCCCACACTCAACGAGAGTAGCATAAAACAATCTAAAAGATATTAACTAAATGGTCATATAATAAATGGAACATATACCTTTAAGCTCAGTTTTAAAATACCTCTGTTAAAAAAAAAGACACAGTAATTTTTCAGTTTTATACTGTAACTAAATATTATATATTTACAAAAAGTACAATTACATTTTTAATTTATTCTACTTATCTAATTATTCTAATAATAATTATTATTATTACTTTATTCTAATTATCTACTTCTACTAAAAAAGGGGTCAGGCTGCAAAGATACAGATACACTGTAAAAAAACCCACCAGGTGAAATATGCAACTAATCTTCATTTTCACTTCACGAATCAGGAAGAAGACTCATGACCAGGAGTGGGTTGACTGTTCACCACATCCTTGCTAATTTTGCAATTACTTAATCAAAGAGCCACACTCTCTCAGGTTCACAGACCATTCTTTCAACAGCCACTGCATGGTGTGGCCTTAAAGCAGATGAAGGTAACAAAACTGAAAGGACAGCTCTAGCATTAGGGTGCCCAGGGCCAGCCTTTGCTCCTTCACATCACACAGATGTCAGGGCAGGTTGACCCTTTTTCTAAAGGCATCTTACAAGCAGCTACAACATAGAAGAATGAGATTTCCTTCCAGGGATATTCTGCTCACTCTCTTGCCCACAGCATGCATTTTTAAAGAGAGAGAAAGCAATCAAATTTAATTCATATTGCATTATTCACCAAGTGGCTATACTCTCATCCAAAATCTTGATTGTCTAATGATTCAAATCACCTATTTCAAATACAGTTCCAAAGGAATGACTAGAAACCCAGAGGCTGCCTCCTACACACACACACTAAATCTTGCTGTTAAGATGTCTAGTGCAGCCTTTCTTTGAAACAAAGCAATAATTACTGGTCTCTTGTATATACATGTGCAGTGCTTCCTCATGTCTACAGCCAAAATGCTGTTTGATGTTTCGCTCTTGTCTCAGGAGTACTCCATTGAAGGCACAGCTGTCTGACAATCTTCGAGCTTTGCAAATCTTTTTCTACTTTCCAACCCTCAGGTTTTGACCACTAACACGAAACCTGGCACTTTTAATTCCTCTAACCACTAAAAGGTCACAGACTGGCATTTTAAAATTACTGGAAATCAAATGAAAGAAGGAAAAAGAAGAGGGGGAAAAAAGGCACAATTGAGCATTTCTGGTATTGCTGTCACCCTACATACACCATAAAGAATCATCCAGAGTCCTTCTGCAGCCGGACTGATAAGCAGTGTGCAGACTTGCAAGAGAAACCTGCCTCTAGGTGCAGTGCTTTCATACCAGCCAACCTTGACAACTGAGTTCAGCCTTCACAACTGCCTCCTGAGCTACATACAACCCTTTGACTATGCTGGGTTCAATAGCTCTTAATTGTCAACACCAAAGGATGCTTAAGTAGAGGGAAAAATAGGGTATGGAACAAAATTACATAGCTATTAACTGCCCATCCCTAAGCCACCTACACTGTGTGGTACACTTAGGACTCAACTTCTTCACCCAATGTGAATGCCTCAGAGTTACCCAGAATGCATCAGAAGACAGAGGAAAAGTGAAAAAGACTTGCTTCGTAACCACATACAAGCTTCCTGGTCTGTGCACACAGACAAAGCAGCATATCAGCCCAAGAGCTGGCAATGGAGCAAATAGAAAGTGCAAGGAAGCCCATTGTTCCACCAACTATCATCACAAGCTTCCTTCAAAAACAGTAATCTACACAATCAACACGGTAAATTACTTTCCTTCACAACCTTATTACCCTGTGTGGTCTCATATCAGCCCAAAAAGCCCAAGGGAAGCTCTCATCTGCACAAGTCCCATGGACTTTCTGCAACACATGGTTTCTAACAACTGAAAAGGGTTCACAGCCACATGCAAAAATACAAAGAAACTTGCAGCCCACAAGAATCAGCACCTGCAGGACCCCGAGCACACCAGTCCTTAGAGGCAGCACACTCTACCTGACAATAAAAAAAACATAACTTCTACCAGCCAGTTGTCTGCACTGTCAACAAGTTACTGTCAACCACTGCAGCTCTCTACCTAACCTGACCTTTTTTCCACATCCACATTACACTAGTTGATGGTTCAGCAGAATTCAATCACTTGGTACTCAATACCTCTGAGGAAGTCATTCTATCAACAGCATAGGTGAGTCTGCATTAGTCTCTGTCAGAAAGTGGCATATGTTGGTACAAAGCAAGCATTGTGGTCTGTCTCAGTGCTGACTTGATGCAAACACTGTACTGCTTTTGACAGCAAAAGGGCTGAGAACACAGTTCACTACATTTTTATATAGGTATCTGTGCTCCAAATATTTTTGTGAACATCCAGCTGTTCTCTCACACTTCTCTGTACC
Organism: Colius striatus; assembly: GCF_028858725.1. Lineage (NCBI taxonomy): Eukaryota > Metazoa > Chordata > Aves > Coliiformes > Coliidae > Colius > Colius striatus. The sequence goes on from NC_084768.1 coordinate 18,930,620, forward strand.
CTACTATAACCATCTGCACTGCTCACCTTTCAAATGTTATTGCCCTAGGGTAAGAGAAACCATACATCATCTCTTGCTCTAAATGCTGGTGCGCAGCCAAGTTCTCCTGTCCACTATTTGCATGCTCTGGAAGCCAACATTGTCAACAAGCCCAATAACCTATTTTTCTCTAGCTAGTTCAATACCTGGCATCAGGACCCCAATTGAGAAGATGACTGTCACGGGAATTTTTTTTAGTTGAGTTTACAAACTAGTTATAAACATGAAGGCCTCCAGACCAAACTGCAACCTGCACAGAAGCAAACACCAGCATCGAGGGTGTAGGACACTAACCTTCAGTGACAGGATTCTGGAATGGTAGGGGTTGGAAGTGACCTCTAGAGATCATCTAGTCCAACCCTTAAGTCACATATGCCCTTCAGAAGGACATCAGTTTGCATGTCTTTTATGGCTGTGCAACAACATAGTGAAATAAAGATAAAGCAGTCATCTGCTTGTGGCTGCTTCACAGTAGATGACATGAAGCAGTTCTGTTGAAGACTCCCTTAAGCCTAAGCACTCTCATGTAAACAAAACCTCAACCTCCAACAAAATAAGCTTATGCAATTGGAAATAAATGTTTATTTTGAAATTAAAAGAAGAAATCTGCATATATACACAGACAAACCATAAGCCTTTTGTCAAACCTACAAAGCATGTCTGCATATTACAAATGAAAATTGTCAGCCTCATAACTTCCTTTGGAAAAAAATAATGTGATTTCCCACACCCTGTTTATTCACTACAATCACTTACCACCCTGAAGAATCCTATTTGGTTCAGTTTTATTAATATGTATTTAGAAATAAATCCAAACTAAAGATTTCTAGCTGTCAGTTAACATTTCAAGTGCATTACAAATGAAAGCAGAAACAAGGGTGCAGCTACACAGGACATGCAGCCAGTGCTGGCTCTCTCAGAGACAAAATTGCACCTCCTGCTTTTCTCATCAAGCACAAGTAAATTAGTGACCATGCAGATTACAAGTGTCAGCAGAGGATCTCCATTACCACTAAAGCTTTTCTACTACCTATCAAATGTTATTCTCACCACCTATTCATTTTGGGTTTGAGTTCTACCCTAAAGCACCCATACTTGCCACTGCTAAACTGTCATAGCATTCCAGCATCTAACAGCCCTTCAACCAGCAGTGATCCTCATTCAAAAGGAGTCACTGGAATTCAGGATTGAGGTTAAGCAAAATAAGTAATCTCTTTAATAGGAGGATACAATAGAACGCTCTTGTACCGTCTGATATTACAACAACGACGTTTGTTTACACAAGTGTTAAAGGGAGGTTAAATTTCAATAACTGAAAGACAAACATTCTAGGAAATAATATTTAGAGTGGACTCTATCCATTCAAGCAGATGATTGGAATGAATAATTTACAGCCACACTTTTGTCTTCACTGCTGCTGAGAAGAGTCACAGCGTTAGGAGCTTGGGGAGATGCCGACACAGTGCTCACCAAGTAGAATAATCAGGAGGACTCCAAGCAACAGTGGTCCAGTAACCTGTTTTACTTAGGTGATAAATGGGACAGGAAGCAGTGGGAGGAACAAGGAATGCAAAAAACTTAATATGCTCATGGTGAGGTCAGTATTTCATGCTTTGGCAATACTGCACATTCTACCTGGAAGAAAACAAGTGCTGCGCTGGGTTTTCACCTCTAAACCATCACAAATTCTTCCTGAAGGTAGCTCAGGGTCCAGAAAGGGTGCCTGCTCACAATGACCTGGTACACTGGCATGCAGACCTCCTGCCATACCATGAGGAATCAGAAGCTGACAATGACACCCCAGCAGCATTGGTTCAGTCAGATTTCTCCAGTAACAGTACACAGCACATAAAAAACAACTAACAAAGCAAACGTGCATCAAAGGATTCTCCAGAAATTCAAGCAAGTATCATCATATGGCTGGGAATCAAGCACCATTTGATAATTTGATCTCATACACATCACTGGAAAAAGTAACAGACTAACCGCTAATTTAGTACAGATGTTGCTCAGGTGGAAGGATGATGCAAGTTTTGTCAGGGGAGAGCCTTGTAAAAAATGACAAGCATCTGGAGGAATAACACTGGCATATAGAGAGCTGTCAGTACAAAGCAGACAGAAGGAAAAAGACTATTTCTTTAATCTGTTCAAAGATTAAAGTATCTTGTACTTTAAGTAAAGTACACAAGATACTATGTGTACAGCTAGTAACTGACACAACAGACATACATACAGTCTGGTATAACTCTCATGTAACACAGGGAGCCACAGCACCTTGAAATAGTGCCAGGGACAGTTATAAACAATCTCCTCCTATTATACAGCCTTGAGAAGCTTTGCTTATTCCCACCTAAAGGAGCTTTGGTTAACATAAAAGTAGGAAAAAGCAGACAGACAGAGGTATGATTCAATGTATCCCAATGAGAAGGGTCACCATGTAACTAGATAATGAACATACTAAAAGTAACACAATTTAGAGCCAACATCCTCTTCCCAGCAGCACTTTGTCCACCAAAGTAGCACTAGGACTGTCAGTTGCAGAGCTTAAGAGTCATTCTGAAGTTAGCTTTGTTTACCCATGTCCCAACCACAAACAGGAGGTTCCTAAACACAAACCCAATGAAAGCTATTGAAGATTGATGTCACCTATTATCTGCCTTGCTTATTACTTACAATATGCCTTGGTTGGGTAGCATTTTTTTTGTTTCCAAAATGCTTCCAGCATTCTTCTAAGCAACAGAATTTCTGTATGTATACAAATTTTACCAACTGATATAGTAAGTAGCCTGCAGCAGAAATCTAAGAAACTCGTTCACAAGTCCTGAATTACACATCCAGCTGACCAGAAAAACAACTAGGAATAGCTTTGGCTTTGGTATACAGAACTCCCTTTTCTTCACAGTCCAGGGTATTAAATTAAGATTAGCTTTTACAATATATGTAAGGTACATCAAAACCAACTGTGCACACCTGCAGTGTGTCTGTGATCAACCAGATCAATTAGAAAATGGATTTTAGTTCGACCAGTCTAAAATGAAATTACATTAGGCTCACGTTGGGTTTCAGTAGCACACTCCTGTAGTTTGTGTGCTAAGCTCAAAATAATATGGAAGTATCCATTGCAAAATCCATACTAAAATGAAAACATGAAGGCCAACAGCCAGCCCCAACAATAGCTGCTACTTCCTCCACAAAGTTCAAGGAACTTGCTCCATCTCCTCTGACAGCGACTAGAGCAGTGTTTTGGGCACACGTATGCAGTCACACACTAACCCTGGCCTAAGGCTTTGATGAACAAAGGCCAGGCTTAAAGGAGAAGTAAGAAATAGGGATGTAGAAATATCTGGTCTTGATCCATTTCCAGTACAAGCCCTTCCTAAAGCTGCAGCTCTTAGAAAGACATCTGCCTTCCCCCTGTCACCTCTGCACTCCCATCAGCAATGGCAGAAGAATCCACTGGCCTGGACCTATCCGTACAGACATCTCTGCCACTCCTGCACAAATGGCCTGGCCGATCTCAAAGCAACATACAATTTTCAGAGAGGAATCCAGAGACTAAAAAGCAAAGGAGACTCTAAGCAGAGAGAAAAAGAGAGTCAAAGAACACACTGAAAACAACCTTTAAAAAAACCCCAGCCACTCTAGACATACATTCGTTTATAAACAAAAAGTGGAGAAATCAGATCTCTACTTAAAGAAGGGTCAGACAAGACAGTTAAATATCAGTGGTTCCAAAGAGTTTGGATTGCTTCATTCTCCACAGTACAGAGGAAGATACTCAGTCTCTCAAAATTTGAATAGAACATTGCTCTACTTATGAAAAGTGTCTTAAGTCATTATTTTCCTTTTGTTGAGGTTTTGAAAACATCAAAAGAGGTAGAGGCACAAGCTAAAATTCTTGTAACATTGAAAAGAGCATAAATATAAATTCTGCCATTTTATTCTTCACCTTTTCTCCCTCTCACAAATATGTTTACACACAAACATCACGGCACATTACAGGACATCAGTACACCACAAGCACTGAAAAGAGGAAATCAAAATGCTGAATTGTAATGCTTTAGAGTTTTACAGCTAGCAACTCAAAAGACCACCTTGAAATTCCAGCTATTGCACACAAAACCCAGTAAGTCACATTCACACTATAAAATTTTATTGGCACTGACACCATTTGCTCCCATTGTCACTAACAGACAGTCATCCATAAAACTAACGGTGGATTTTCAAACATTGGTAATTGTCTTTAAAAGTTAATAAAGACAGTCAGTTTGGCCTACACAAAACACTTGAGTGTCTCTTAGCTAGAAAACTGGTTTTATGTTGTTGGGGAGGAAGGTTTGTGGGTGGTTTTTCAGCAATAAAGCAAGATTTCCCTCTTTTGCCAGCATATTGCCAGAAGCTCTCCTCGGTTTGCCAAAGATAACCCATATATTTTATATGACGCTAGGACTATAACCTTTCAAAATACAGTTCTAGGACCTGAACTTTGGAGAAAAAAGTGACTAATTTAACAAAACTATCAGATTGAGCCAAGTGAGCAAATGCCAGGTTAAACATAAAGATAATACCTCTTTGAACATTACTTCAAGGCAGTTTTCAGCATAGATTGTACCTCTGAAGAGCAGAAGGAAAGACTGCCCCATCTCATACAGCCTATTAACTACTGCAGATTTTGTTTTAAAATTCTAATCAAAGAGCAAGTAGAGTTAAATGAAAAAAAAAATATTCCCCATTATCTTAACTATGTCATATCTCATTTCTCAACTCTAATCAACACAAAGAAACTAGTTAAAAGCCACCATTAACAGCGACTAGCATTACTCCTGTTAGCCAACTGCTTCCACCAGGTGCAGCAGTTAGCCTTCTGCTCTATAAATATACAAGAAAGATATCCAGAGCCTCAAAGAGGTTATTGAAATTAACGTTGCACTGCAATCAAAGTGAAAATCATAAAGGTAAGTAGATTTAAAAAGTCAGAAATCCACAGGCAAGAAAGGAGTGAAGCAATATATAAAGGCAAAAACTATTCAGTACTTCAAAGACAATGAAATAAAGAAAAAAGATAAAGAAAGTGAAGATCTCTATTGAGAAATTTTGCATTGATCGTCACTTAATTAAACAAACTATTCAAAATGCAATGAGCTTAAAAACAAATGCAATACTAAAATAATCTAGAGAACTCAGTGGCAATGAACACATGCAAACAAGAAAATATACTCATGTTCACTTATGAGAGGTAGCATAGCATTCATGGGAGACATAGAACAAAAGGACAAGACTCTTCCAGTTCAAAACACCAGTAACAGACCAGAGACCAGTGTCTCTCCAGCACAATCATCTCCCGGAGTGACTAGCTGTCACAGGAAAACAAAGGTCTATTCTCAAGCGATGAAGAAAGTACTTCCACCAGTGAATGCCCTTATAAGCAGGAGGAATCCAGCTGCTGAAGTCCCAAACTGTACAAAGACACTTATTGTCATAGGACAGAGGACAAAGAGTTTTAACAATCAAAAATAGCACACAGATTGTGAAAGGCCAGGCATTTGTCCATCAGTATATTAAGTTTACCAATTTAGGAGGCCTGAGGACAGAAAAGTGTCATAACTACGTGTCCAGCAACCAATGCCAAGAAAAACATGAATCTCTGTTACAATTTGCTTACCTTCTATAGATGGGGCCTGGTCCACAGCTGCATATAGCATCTCTTTCAAAGCCTGCAAGAGAGAGCAAGAGAACAAGGAACACGGTTAGCATTTAAAAATAATTAAAAGAAAAGAATTATGTTGTTTTGCTATGTCTGTTTGCAAACAAAAGCAATTAAAGGCCTTTTATCCTCCAGACCAACACAGAAAGCTATGGTACGTGATGTCAACACTATCACACATATGTCTGCTAACAAAGAAACAGGTTCACATTTCCTGACTGCTTTGTCTAAAGTCTGGTACCTTTGTAATCTACCACATTTATTCCAACTATCTTTCAACATCTTCCTTTGGAAAAATGTTTCCCAGTTGGTAGGACGTTAAAGGTTTTACATTAAAAAGCCCCATAAAACAATCAACAAAAACTATTGCGTGACACGGAAAGGAGTTTGTCAAGGCAAATGGAGGAAAAGCAGCCTCAGGGATTGCTTATCTGTTATATAGGAGTACAGAACTACACATACATTCAAAAAGCTGAAGACAACATGACAGGGGGGATTAGAGAACCAGGGATGATGGCTTTCTCTAGAGGTAGAAATTGAAGGGCAACATTAACACCAGATAGAGTTATTAGCCAGGTCTTTCGGTCCTAGAGGCACTGTGAGCTGCCTCCAGAACAAGGTGTTCATCCTTGCTCAGACTGCTGGCACAGGAAGAGAGCAGGACCAGGAAGCAAGGTGGTCCTGCAGCTAAACACCAAGCACCCCTGGCAGTAATCCCTTCCATTACCAGAGTGAGGAGGAAGGCATCACATCAGAAACCTCATCACTCCTTTTCAGAAGGTTTCTTTTCAGACAGTTATTAAGATGCTGGCATTATGCCAGCAATAGACTAAAGATATACTGTCTCTCACATCAATAAATAAGAATCAAATAAACTGAATTCAGATCAATGGCTGAAGGAATAGATTGAACTATAATTTTGGAACTGAAAGCCACTAGAAAGGGTCCATTCCCACAGTCAAGTCATCTGTTTACATGCACCCCACATCACTCGATAATGACAGGCATCTGCATGCACATATTGCACGTGAGTGTGCTTCACATGCAGCTGCTCCAAACCCTAGGTGTTATTCCTTCACTTCTGAACCCACAGAAATTTAACATATAGAAGTCATTTGGGTCTTTCAAGTACTTCTCTCTTCTGCTTGTTGTCCAACAAAGCCTAGACTTTCTAATTATACACCTTTGCATTTCACATCCTTCTGTGTCCAACCATGTGTCCCCTCCTTATCAAAATATCAGAGCCTAAATAACAAATTCCCTAATATCCTCAAGGCAAAAGCCACAAGCTCAGCAGCTGGAAACTCAGCCCTGTTGTAACATGATGGTTATAATCCTGTTAAGTAAATAGAAGGTCTAAAGGACATGTCTGTTTATCACAAGATATCCTATTGTGGCAGGCCACACTGGCAGCTCAGACATCTCTCAAAGGTCTGATTCCTGAGTCCACAGAGGTCCCAACAAAGGTCACTTGCATAATTGCTTTCCCAATTGAGCCACTGCTGAATGATCCTCATGGAGTGGCACAGCTCTCCTCTACCCTCAGTGCTTTCTTTTCTTCCTGAACACTGGGTACTTCCGTTCTTTTCCCCTCATGATCACTGAACAGCAGCACATGATCTGTCTCCATGCATCAAGTGGCTAAAAAGCATTTCCCCATTTCTTATCCTGCTCATGATCCTTGCCTACCTGTAACTTTTTCCATGAACCACAACCACATGGCATAGGATAAACAAATCTGAAGAGATGGCAAATGGAAAGTCACTGTAGTAATAACTCCATCCCTTAACCCACCCAGAGGTCAACTCATAGTGTACTTCCTAGCTCTGGTTTTCTCAGTCATTAAAAAAACCCAACAAAATTAAATAAGACCACAACACTGACAGTCCTGCACTAAACAATCTTGAAAGTTCAAGGTCATCCTGCAGATCACTCTCCCCATGCAGACTGACATGATACAACCTGGTTGCTGCAGGGCAGCAGATTTTGTTCCTCCTTACCTGATCTATATAGGTAAACCAGTAACCTGAAAGTGAGAGAGTTGGAGCTCCTTCACACCTAAAGTATTTAGTCCTCTAGCTTACAGGATTTCAGAAATGATTGTTTCCAAAAGTTATCCATCATTGTCAACTTCAAATGTTTAAGAACTATTCTTTCTGCTCTGAAATTAGACAAAAAAGGGTTATTTCCTTACTTTAAGTTGTGCTAGTGATACACCTTGCACCTGTAGTAAACTTGTCTAAATGTGTATCAGAGAACAAAAAAAAAAAAGCAGAAAGAAAATACGCTTAAAAATGTAACTGCCAAACCTTAACAGGGAACAAATTCAAGGACAGAAATCTTAAAACAACACTGTTGTTTTAAACAAGCAGCTTTCAAACAGCTTATGCTCTTCTAAGCTCGTCCGCTAGCACCCAGAAGGACAAATAGTGAAATAGCACAACAGATTTGTGTCAGGAGGTGGCAAGCCTGGGTGTGAACTGCCTATCATGAAGCAGGATTTGACGAGCAGAACTGGCCACCTCCCAAAAAACAGAAAGCTTGTTTCTGGAAGAGAGACCCTGAAGGCAAGCAGGCTATCTCAGCTACCAGTTTCCTTTTCCTCACCTACTTTCTGTTGGAGGTTGTGTCTCAGGGAAATGATTTCTAAAACTTAGCAATATGTTTCTTTTCTCAAAAGGCAAAAGTACTTAAAACTTGGAGTCCTCTTAAATGGGAGAAGTCACTTGCTCATACCTTTTACTCACTTCTCCCATGAACTTTGTACGTGTAATAACTCTACTGCTTCTCTTTCTTCCCCAGGTCCTGCAATTTCAGAGGTATAAAGCACTTTTTCTTTAAAAATACCATCAGACTTCTGCATCCAGATAAAGGAATTCAGGACAGATTCACTGAAACAAAACTGCCATCTGGCAACTGCAAAACTCCGCCGAGTTTCCATCAGTAGACATGCAGACGTCCAGTTTACAAGTCTGAGCAGACAGAGTCACACTCTCTTTTCCTCCTCCAAGTATTCTAGAGATGGACACAAGAGCAAAGGAAATCTACAGTGTGATTTGTAGATAAGCAGAGGACTTGCAACACAACAATTTCACCGCATCAAAAAATCTGCATTAAAAGCACACTTATCAAAAAAGGCATCAGCTGAAATTCAGCAAAGATTTACCTTAACTTCTTCAGTACTGACTACATAAAAAAGATTGTTGTCTGACACAAAAAGATGGGATTTTGTTTCCTATTTTATTTTTACACTAGAGGAAATGAAGAGTAAATGAATGGTCCAAAACTTAAGGCTTTAACACAAGAGATGTCACAGCAATCATTACTTTCTTAGTAGGCTATGAATGCCTACTAACTTTACAGAAGGTATGCTGCCAGATTCTCCTTAAACAAGGTGACCAAACCTTTTTCACTGCTGCTGACAAGGTGAGGGCACATCCACAAGTCACTGCATGGCAAGAACCATGGAGCTGCACCAGCCAAGTGCCCAGGTACGAGTGAGGCAGGCAGCATCCCACAGGTATGGCACTCACCCCTACAACTGCTGCTTCCCTCTGCTGTGGGCTTTGCACAGAGAAGGTAGTGGACACAGAAACTTGGACCATTACTTTTAACAAACAGGAAGTTTTTTGGATGACTGATGCCAAAGTCAGGACCAAACTTGTTTAAAACTTTGGCATATTTAGTGCTTAATGTAATTAACAAGCATTTCCACACATGAAACATTTATCAATATGTTGGTTTAAACTTAGTCATGTCCAGGGAGTAGCCTGATAATGATACTCAGTACTTCAACAGTAAAAGTGCCCCTTTACTCTGGGACTGTGTTATTGCCACTGGTCCTCACATAGAGCCCTCCAGACTATTTGCACTGATTGAGGTTTCACGAACCATCAGCTAAGAATGGAGTTTGCCCAGTAAATGTGACAGAAAATTGTATGCCTTCACGCAATCTTCAGAGTGGAAATTTGGAATGGGTAGTCAAATCAAGTCAAACAAGGTTAGTGTTAAGCTCCATGTTAATGTTGACTCAGTCATGACAAAATGCCTTTGCAAAAGGCTGAATGAGTATGTCATACGTCAACATTTCTCCTCTTTTCTACAAGCCAAGTGCTCCTTCTCTAAAAGCAGTCGTGCAGCAATGGCCACTGCAGTGCTTTTGCTGAAAGAAAATAAGTGTATCTTCTCTTTGTTTGTTTAAAGAGAATGGATTTTTCTCTCTAAACCTCTTCCACTGCCCAAGTATCTGCCCTAAACCCAGGCGACTTCCATACTTCCCACATGTACAGCTTAAACAATTATTGTTGGAGGGAAAGATCATGTTCATGGTAAGAACTTTGAGGAATGTAAACTGTTCACTGTTCTGAAAGTGAAACTACATTTTTAGGTATTCAAAACACAGCAGTCTCATTCTTCTTTCTAATATTATCAGCAACAGATTACACCCTCCTAGTTTTTGACAGGCAATTTATACACAGCAAAGCTCCTTCCAGCCGCACTCACTGCGCATCCATCCCATTCAAACAGAGACATGGCTTCTGGTGAGGAGCTTGCAAGTTACCTGGGTCTTGCCACACTGTGAGGCTGTGACCACTCTGACTGCACAATCACCTGCTCTCCAGTGGAAAAAACCACAAGTATCAGACTAGAAAAACAACAGCTTGCAAGCTTTATGACACAGAATGACTTAGAGCAAGCAATTTCTATACTACCTTCTAGTCTTTTCACTAGCATCGTGAACTTGTTACGGGAAGGCCCTGAGAATGGGAATAATCTTTTCAGAGTACAAAATCTACAGACAAGATCATTTGCTCCAAAGCAGTACTTGATTACTGTTTTAATTAAGAAGGACAAGATACAGACTGTCAGATGTAGAAACATTAGAATGCTATTAAATAGACAATTGATTTTAAAGTATCTCCATGCAATGTGTGTTGCAAGAAATATTTTACGCAAGTAACAGGAACAGTGCTTAGCCTTACATCTGCTAATCAACAACTGGCAATTTTTCTTGACAAAGGAGGGCTGGATGCTTTTTGCCTCAAGTCTAATGAACAAGTAAAGCGAGGTAGTGCTGGGCTTTTATGCGCCGCACCCACAAGACCACCAGTTAGTGAATAATAAATGCCAGGCTATTCCATTACTGTAATATGCATGAGCAGGAGCTGACTCACAGCTGCAACAAGGGGAACAAAGAGTTTGGAAAGTTACTACTAAAGGAGGGTGGAGGGGGTTATTTTCATTTACTCCATGTTAAACTTTCTATCCAAGGAGAAGGTGGATTGACTTGCAGAAAGAGTAACAACTTGAAGGAAGTTTTCACTGAAATCTGCCTTTATTTTAAATTGGGATGGGGCAAAGGAGAACAACTAAACAATAATGCCCTAGTTAAAACATCTGAGAATTAACCTCCTAGAATGAAAACAGTGTCTGATAAGCAGCAGTCCTTCACATATTAATCAAGGTGTCATAGTTCACCGAGTCTCCTTTACTCTCCCTCTACATCTGCCTGGTCAGCATGCAGCCAAATCTTTTGCCCTTCTATTTCCTCCCTGCCTTCCCCTCCAACCCACCTCTAAACCCTCTCTTAGGAAGATAAGCAAGTTTTCTGTGTCCAGGAACAGAAAACAACTCTCACGCAGATAAATCATCAGAGACACGATGCAGAACTAAGCCAGCACTTGATTTTAGCAAGACAATGGATTTACTCCTCCTCAAAGACTGATGCATTATTTGGTCATGCAGTTCTACAAATAACTCGAGCAGATCACAATTCTGTTCTTAAGCCCAATCCAACCCCAGCTTTTATTTAAACATCCCTTTCTTTGGATCAGTCAGGTAAAGCAAAACAAAGGAACAGTCAGAAAAGCAGGCATAAACTTCTCAGATTCAACACTATAACAAAGCAAATGAAGATAAATGTGATTTTCCTTGCAAATGTAGACTGAATAATAGGGATACTAGAGATAAATTGCTATTATAGTCCTAGAGGGAAAATACAGGCCTTCAAATGATAATAAATGTTGTATGGTTTCGACTGACTCAATCAGTCAAGAAGTTTTGCTGATCACAGCTCTCCTATAATCAGCTTTCCGTTGTCTAGGTTTAATTATTACTTGTGGAGAAGACTAACATCACTGGCAACAGCCACTTTTTCTGCTAACAGTGAAATAGGAGATGGTTTTACTGCAAATAACTACCTTGAGCTTCATCTCGTTAACCTGAAGTCAGGCACCGCTATGATAAACCTGAAACCAGGCAATCAGTGTGACTTTTAGGAAGCTGCCCTGATAGAACCCAAAAAGCTGTATTCTGCAAATAATTTGCGATCAATGTAGCAGAACTTTGTGCAAGTGATGTTTATAAACGTTCTGATTCAAGCGTTTCACCTGAAATCAAGGATGAAATAGCGAGATGCAAAGCCTCCCTAGCCCTGTTGAAAGAAAAACCAACACAAGAGGCAATGGGTGCCAGGTTTGCTGCCCTGGTTTGAATCGCCCAGGTAAACTGCCGGCGTTACCGCAGCCCTTGGCAGGGCAGCACTGGCACGAGGGGCAAGGCTCGGCCTCTGTCGAGGGGTGCTGACCAACCAGCCTGGCCCTCGGGAGCCGCCGAAAGAGGCTGCCAGCCGCCTCCCAAAGCCACCCCGATACCCCCCCACCTCCGCCCGCCCGGGCGGAGAACTGGCGGTGGTGCTGAAAAACGGCTGTGACCGGCGGCCGGAGCTGCGGAGAGGAGGCCCGGGGATGCCCCGGACTGCGGTCCCGCTGGCTTCGCGTCTCTTGTGACCTTTATCCCACGCCAAAAGGTTACCGGTAACGATTCGCTAATTTATTGGTCACCCAATGCTTTTCTTCCGAGGGGTCCCAAGCTCTAGGGGAAGGATCGAGCCCCAACCTCTCTTCCCCATCCCCGCGATGGATAAACACGTCTTATCTCGCCGAGAAAATAAGCGGGAAGCCACCGGCCGCCAGCACCGCCGCTGGCGCGGGGAGCTGCCCCACACACACCCCACTCCCCCGCGCTGGAGGACACCCGTGCCGCTCGGGCGGCACTTCCCGGGCACCGAAGGGACACGGGGAATCGGGGCCGGCTTCACTCCCCTCCGCCGCCGACACACACACACACACACCCGGGGTCCGAGCCCTTCTCCCTGCTGAGCGGCCCGCGGGAGCGTGAGCGGGACCGGGCGGCGGCGCGGCCCTACCTCATACTGGATGTACTGCTTCCGCCACTCGGGAGTGATGTGGGCCGCGAGGTGCTCGGCGAACTTCATCCTGCCGCCGCCGGGCCGGGGCCGGGGCCGCGGTCGTGCTGCGCCCGCGGGAGCGCCTCAGCGGCGCCTGGCTGCGAAGGGGCCGCCGCCGGTAGTGGGGGGCGGGGGGGGGCCGCCGCCGCACATGGGCCCCCGCCCGCCCGCCCTCCGCCACTCCTCAGCCCGCCTCGGGCCTCCTCAGCGCCGCCCCGCCGCCGCCGCCGCCACCTCCGCCGCCGCCGCCGCCATCTTCCGCCTCCCCGCCGCCCCGCCGCCGCCTCCCCAGCCCGTCAGCCGGCCCGACAGCCAACCGGCCGCCGGCAAGGCGCCATCGCCACGGCAACCGCCGCCGCCGCCCACCGCCGCGCGGGGCGGGCGGGGGGCGGTGCCCGAGCGCGAGGCCACGCCCCCGCCCGCCGGGCGCGAGCGGGGGGGCGCTGACGTCGCAGTCCCCCGGCGGGGGGCGCGCTGCGAGGTTCACCCTTTCCGCGCCTGCACCGGCAGCGACGGCGGCCCCGGGACAGCCCCGGCTCGAGCCGCCTGGGAGTGGGAATGGCAACAGCGTGGGATAGGGTGGGATGGGATAGGAATGGGAATGGGCATGGGGATGGGAATGGGGCATGAATGAAAGGAGATGGGAATGGGCTGGTGATGGGAATGGAATGGAATGGAATGGGGATGGGGATGGAGACAACATAGGATTGGAGATGGGAATGGGATGGGATAGAGATGGGCAAGGGATGGGATAAGGGTGGGAATGGAATGAGATGGGAATGGGATGGGAATGGAATGGCATGGGATGGGAATGGTTATGGGGATAAGATAGGGATGGAGATGAGAATGAGATGGGATAGGGATGGGAATGCAATGGGATGGGATATAGATGGGAATGGGCTGGGGATGGGAATGGATGGGGATGGGAATGGGATGACATTGGATGGTAATGGGGAAGGGGTGAGGGTGGGAATAGAATGGGGATGGAATGAGGATAGAAAAGGGAATGGGATGGGATGGGATGGGATGGGATGGGATGGGATGGGATGGGATAGCAATAGGATGGAAATTGGATAGTAATTGTAATGGGAATGGAATAGAGAAAGGATGGGGATGGGAATGCAGATGGGAATGAGATGAGAAAGAATAGGATGAGATGGGAATGGGATGGGAGAGAATATGGGATGGAAGAGAATATGCGATGGAGAATGGGGATGCAGATGGGAATGGGAATGGGATGGGGATGAGATGGGAGGCAAGAAGAGCATCAGGGAAGCCAGCAAACTGGAGCTGTTCATGGTGGGACTGTAACCCTCAGATATTCTTGAGTGTCCCAGTGGCTCTATTCTTGCTCCCATTTTTGGGGAAAGTATTTGAGATTCATTTTGGTTTTCCTTCAAGCCTCCTAGCCTCTGGCACAATTTTAGATGACAGTTTTCAGCTTTTCCCTGTACCCACAGCATAGCCAATCCCATTCCAGGCCCTGGGCACGACAGTGTTCCTGCCTGGAGCATCGCTCCTGCTGACAGCCACAGGAGCAGAGCTCCTTTGCTGTGGTGACTTATCAGGGTCCTGTCACAGGCCCAGGAACCTCTGATTTGTGAGGGCTCTTCCCCAAGCTGAGATTTACCCAGTACATGCAGCAGCAATGCTCACTGATACCATCTTTTAATTATATTTGCAGAAAGCCATTTAATGAATAGAGCTTTAGTGCCCTTCATCTGAAACTTCACACTCAGCAAGCTGCCCGGCGCTGACCTCAGGGCGAGCTAACCGCTATGTCACAGCTTGACTTACATTTAGCAGGTCACTAGCTTTTTAATGCATTACCTTCTAGCCTTGTTCCAGATAAAATCTCTCAGGGTCTGAGCCTACTCCCACCACGATCAGTAACACTAATTTCAGCAGGAGCAGGCATGAGGTGCAGCTTCAACCCTTTCAATGCTATCAGGCTTTCAGAGATAACATGGGGGAGGAGAATGGATTAAGAAAGAAATAGTGTCTTTATTATTTACTGGATCCATGGCATGAAACACGTACCAGGATGTATATAATAAACAATTATCTTCTGATATGACAGCTTGCAAATTCAGCAATGGAAAAAATAAGTAGTGATCCCCCCTTCCCTTTGTACCTTGGGGAGTTTTTAATCCACTAATGAATGCTATTTATTTATTTAATGCCAATAAATGCTATTTCTCAGTATTAAACAAAGACAGACGATAGCTGGGGAGGCAGAGCAGAGGCTGGACTCCTTGATCATCGCTGCCACATTCTCCAGCAACAGCTCTGTTTAAATATCTGATTGGCAAACCCCTGCCTCCTGTTATCAGACACGCTTTGGGACCACGCTTGGCATCCTGACAGTGTTTCACTGCTCTGCTGGGACTCAGGGCTTTCCAGCTCCTTGAAATGTTTACAAACTCTCAGCTCAGAGGCTGGAGGAGGAAGGCAGGAAGACAGAGAGGGCAAGAAAAGTCATAAAGGGAAGAGGGAGGGCCACCACTGCCTGCTTCCTCTGCTTTCTGTCTGTGACCAGACAGGGGGAACACAGGCAATGTATCTGAGCCGAGAAGGAATGTTCATCACAACAGATCCCAGTCTTGGCTCTGGATCCTGGTCTCCTTACCTTGTTTGCACCAGGATGCCACATTTTCCTCATCTCTCACTTTTTCCAGGCAAGAGTTTGCGTTGTGATTGTCCCTCGTGCTGTTGTAGCCAGGGAAAAAGAAAAGCAACAGCATTATTTGCATTTTTAAACCGAGCAAGGATAAGTCGGGAGTGGGCTTTCTGCCAGTGCAGTCTGGCACTTGCTTTGTTGAGAGCATATAGAATTCTTTATAAATAGTATGCTGGGCTGTTGTCTTTTTAAAAAAAATTAATAATAATTATACTTTTAAAGACCCTGCATTGCTGGGGAGAAAGAGTCTTCAAAAGAGGCTTCAGAAAAAGAGTCTTGCAGAGGCAAAATTATCTTTAATAGCCTTCATAAAATCACAAAGAGAAGGGTTTTCCATAGCAGGAGACAATGCAAGACACCCACAGACAACCATTCCTACACCTCTCTTCCCACCTCCTCCCCAGACAGCTGGCTTTCAAGATGCCTGGATACCCAGGAGCTCAGTTTGTAATGGGAGGAGATGCTTCAATACCTTTCCTGGCCCCACAAGCAGAGCAGGATGTGATGAGCCTGGACCACTGTGTGGGTCAATGTCAGGAGGAGTGAGAAAGATGAATTCATCTCCTCTCCCTTGAAACCAGAAAAAAATATGCCTGAGCTTGGGAGTTGGGAACAACAGCGCACCCCTGACCTCGGTGTGACAAAACTGCTCTTTACTGCCAGCCAGAGCTGCTCCACAGAGGTGGAGGGGACATCACATCAAGAAATGGCTGCTCTCTGCATCCTCCCCTGCCCTGCTCTGCCCTATGGTGACTCCTGCCCCCAGAGGAGGACCAGTGGCTTCTCTGCCACTGCTTGGGATGAAAGGGAAGGTAATAAATAAATAGGGAAGGAAAAGCACATTGAAGGTAAATTTGTCATGGAATGATGAGGGGATTTAGTAAATTACACCAGGAGATGCTGCCCTGCCTGCTAGGATCAACAGAGCAGCAGCCCTGAGCTTTGGACACTCTTGGCATGCACTGGCCAACCCTGAACACTGCCATTATCTGCTTCATCAATACTGGTCTTGAGAAATGTGATCGATTTGTTCGATTTCCCAGAGACAGGAGTGCAAAATGCACAAATCCTCCGGCAGCCCGGGCTGGAGCTATTGATTTTTCACAGATTCTCCCTCCCCGAGCAGTGCCGGCAGAAGATGAGGGTGTGATTATGAGCATCAGGAGCTGGGGGAGCCTCAGTCCCCAGGGCAGAGGCAGCACACTGGGTCAGACCAGGAGCAGTGCAGCCCAATCCACCAGGCATTGTTAGGATGTTTATACACAAGGAGAGCTGCCTGTAGCAGGTTTATTCAAGCCAAGAGAAGCAATGTTTTCCAGACAACAATAACACAGCCTGATTCCAGCAGCAGGGATGTCAGTACCAATCCAGCCTCTTCCAAGCTGCTGTCCCAGCAGCCATAACTTCTTTTGAGGGGGTAAGATGATGTTTTTGTCCCCATTTCAGTGGGAACCAGGATGAGACCTGACAGGAAGGGACATGCTTCCCTCAGCCTTGGCTGCAGGTGGGTGATGTTACCAAACAGCTGAACTCAATCATCAGGACTTACACCCATCAGGAAGGTGGATTTAGAACTCAAGATACTCAAAGGGGATTGGGCAGCCCTGTCTCCAGCTGCAAATATAAAGACATGTGAGGCTGTGGGTAGTAACCATGCCCTGCCTGGCTTATTTGTCATCCTCCCGGCACTCTCTGGAGTGGGATTTGGCCCACTGGCTCAGTCAGTGTCAGTGTTTCTGATATTAAAGACCCCAAGGTTGGGCAGCAATGTATCCCTGGCTGCAAACCTGTGTGTAGAGGCACAATTACTACTGAAATGCATAAGGATGAAGAAACATGGTGCAAAAAGCCAAAGCTTTTGCTTTGCCAGGAGGTGCTTCAAGGAGGGGAATGAGGCTGCCCATCAACTGATGCCCCTGAGCAGGCTGACCTTTCCCGGGCTGACTCACAACCAATGTATGCTGCTTGCACGTGTCCCTGCTACTTTGCTTGAGATGGCAGGGGTGTCCTGCTTGGAAACTGAGACAGGGAGTAAGAAAAAAACCATCTGCCTGGATGGCTTGGGTCAAGGTGCCCCTGCCAGGTTGCTTCCTTTTGCACTGTGAGGGGTGCAGCATCCCCTGCTGCCATAGAGGGAAGAGCCCCAGGGAGCTGTGCCAATGGCGGCTGGGCCAGGGACTTGCTGTGCTGTCTTACAACCCGGAGCAGATGGGGGGTTTCACGCCCTTCACTGACGTGTAAGTGATTGCTCCTGGATGGTTTCCAACACAGATATATGTGTCTGGTTTAATTTATGCACGCTTGCTTTGTGTGAGAAGACAGCAGCTGACCGGTGGTTAAGAAAACTGAACACCCTGAAAAGGTCTAAAATTAGAGAAGAAACAAGAGCTGCTTCCTCTGAGCCCTGGAGCTGCCTGGGCTGCTTCCAGGAGAGCCCTGGAAAGAGCTTCTGCTATCCCTCCTCTGCCTAAATCCCCCTCTTTGCTGCTTGCAGCAGAGGAGACTGCAGAGCCCATCCCCTCCAGCACCTCTCTGTGTCTGTGCTATTGCCCCGCTGTGCCTTAGGGCAGGATGAAGCCTTAGCCCTTCAGAATGTTTTTCAGGGGACAGAGACTGGTAAACTGCCAGGTGGCCTTGGGACTGTCCCTGTCCTGTTTACCCCAACCTTGCTCACCTGGTCAAACACGTTCTTACCTTCCCATCACCATCCTGGCTGCTGGCCCCTTCCCAGTGGGATGTAACACTCAAGGGGGAGGAAGGAAGGGGGGCAGCACCCCATGAGACAGGGAGGTGACCTGGTACAAGAAACAGCATCCCTGGAGATGCTGCTGCCACTCACACAGCCAATGCCACCATCATGCTGGCGCTGCAGCAGGTTGTGGAGGAAACATGAGGTATTTGTGCACTTCAGAGTATCAAGGCTACAAGCACCAAACTGCCACAAGCACAATAAAGCACCCATGGCACCACTGGAGGGTGACACCAGTGGAGGCACTGTGCCCTTAGAGAGAGTAATGAGCTCCCTCTCTGCCATTGCCCAGGCAGGAGCCCACAATGAGCTGCCCTCTCCCTCCCCCAAGCTAAGTGCAGGTGAGGTTGAGGTTTTCAGTAATAGCTATGGCAGAAATCTCCAAAGCTGTCTGGACTTTCTGGGAATGTTTTTAAATCCTGCCATAGTTTTATGATTTTTTTAACAACCCTTGGACTTTATCAAAGTGCACAAAAGGTCACAGGCTTCCTATTTGCAAGGGCTGCTTTAGGAAAACAACAGCCGCTCCTGCCAAACCTGAGTTGACCCTGCCTGGCTTGAGGGCTCCACTGAGAACATCCTCAGGGTGCTCGACTCCTGCTGATGTCCCTAGTGCATTGCAGGGGACAGACCTTGTCCCCAGCGTGTCTGTTTGGTGATCTCCTGGCTCAGCACTGGGTTAGGCTGTTTATCCATGGCAGGTCTCACTTGGCCTGGAAGGAAACGTGTGTCTCCAGGTCATTCCCTGTGCACCAGAGCTGAGTGTGAACCATCCGTAGGTGCCATCATACATGACTTCAGGTCATCCAGCCTCTTGACAGATGTCATATTGAAAAGAATCAATTAAAGCAAGTGGGGACGTGTCCCAAAGGTCCTTGTGCCACCAGGACAGACAGCAAGAGCTGGCACAGCAGCTGGGTTCCCAGCCCAGCTATGGGCTGGGGAGCATTTGAGCTGAGTTTGTGCTGGGGACCCCACATCTGCTCCCAGCCAGCTGCTTGGAAAACAATGGCTCTGGACTCCAACAGCAGCCACAGCCTGGACACAGCCTGGCTTTGTCCTCACTGTAGAAATTACTCCTGATGCTGCAAACTGCACGTTTGCAGAAAGCCCCCAACATTTCTCAGTGACTCTGATCAATGCCAGCAGATTTGGCAAGGATCAGCTCCACAGCCTGAGATCTCTGTCCCTCACAGTTCCTCTCTGGCTCCAGACATGATTGTGATTTTATATATCTGTCAGGAATTAGTCTAAAACCCTTCCCTCACACATAAGAATCACGCAATAGGCAGGGACATGGGCTCTGACACCCGGGCTCATACCCAGCCTGCCCCATCAGGACATGCTAACCTGCAACCTGAGCCCTGCCCACTCTATTTTACACCCAAAACAAGCCATAAATCTCCTTCTGCAGAGCTGGAAGGTGCAATTGCTTTTCTGTGGTGTGGGTTTCTCCTTGCACGACTTGTAGCATCACGTGAGGGAAATCTGTAAGTAAAAGTCAGGCTGGGGCCATTTATAACAGCAGCACCATGATTGTTACTGCTGACAGCCACAATTACAGGCACTCCCTTCAATTGCTTCTCACTGGGGGAGAGTGAGGCCAGCATCAGAGCAGGGAAGGGGTGAGGAGCAGCTTTTGGAGCTGCATTTCCTCTCTGTGGACCTTGTCACCATGGGCAGTGCTTCAGGGAGGAATGTAGGGTGGGGAGTAACCCTCAGTGAGGAGGGGTTGGGGAGGGATACACAATGCTCCCCAGGAAAGAGAGCTCATTGAACTCATCGGCTGGTGTTCACCTCCATGGGCATGACATCAGCTGGTGCTCGCCTCCCTCGGCAGGACAGGGAATTGCCCCAAGGCCAAGCACTCAGTGGGGAGAAATCCCGCTGGTGGGCTCAGATAACCCCAGGGTGGGCTGCAGGTGAGAGCAGGTCACTGATGGGGATTTCTTTCTGAAACTATGGTCTAGATCTCCTGCCTGTGGCATGTTTGGTGTGTGCCAGGCTGGTAGGCACCAGGATGCTGTCAGCCACAGCAACTGGGGAACTGCTGGGGAACTGGGAGCCAGGTACCAAAGTGATGCAGAGGACTTTGCCTGGGGGAGATGGAGAGCAAAATGAGGGACATCTGTGGCCTTGCAGTGACAAGGCAGTGATAAATGAGGTCATTACTCGCTGTCTGATGCTGCATAGAGATGTGAGACAAGGGGAAGCTGGCAAAAAGCAGGGGAGCATGGAGGCAGCAGCCCTGCAGCAGACAAATCTCAGTGAGGCACCTTCAGGGGAACGGAAAAGTCTGAAAGTGAGCTAAACTTCCTTATTACCTTAGGTGAAGAAAACCATCCCAACTTAAAAAGTGACTATTTTGCTGTTTTCAGTGAATAACTCTTTGGGGTTTATTTGAAAACTAAAGGCTTTGTTGCTGCTTTTGCACATGCATGAAAAAGGATGGATGGAGCAAGAGGTTCAGTAATGTGAAACAAAAATGAGGCTTTTTGTGTTTATTTCACACCAAGCAAAACACTTCAGGTCAAGCAGATTTATCCTTATGTTTTTCATTTGAATTTAGAAAACAAAACACCACACCAAATTTCACCTGACTACCCCAAACTGGAAAGACTTAGTGGTAAGATATCTCTCTCCACGGAAATATCCACTATTTGCACAGCTCCAGTTGCAACCTTTGAACTACTGGCTGGTCGCTGTTTTGCAACCACGCTGTTGCTGGTATCAGCCCAGCAAGGCTTCGGGCATGCTTGGGGAGCAGGTCTTGGTGTCTGGCAGAGGAGTTTTCCATCAGTGTTTGGGAGGTTTAATGATATGCCAGGGAGAAGGGAGATTTATGCCTTTCTGACAGGGGTTATGCATTCCTTCTCCACCACGGCTACTGATTTGTATTCACCACAGCGCTGGAATTTATGGAAGGACCAAATCGATGTTTTATTGATATCTAAAAAACCTATATGATGGATGTGCTAATTGCATGTTTTTCTCCCAGATCCCCTTTATTACACACAAACAAATGGCCATGGTGCTATAATGAATGCAGGTAAAATGTACAAAGGAACCAAACTCCTCAGGGGTGACAAATGTGAGGGGAGTCCTTCCTTATGCCGGGGCAGAGACCTCAGCCCTTTGTTTAGCTTCTTCCCTGGACAGTATTGAATTTTGGTTTCCCATTGCTTGTGATTTCATTTCCATCTCATGGAAATCACCTCCATTCTCAGGGGTGGGTTTGTGGGGGGAGGTCACGGCTCTCATAGTCATGCTGTGGGCTCCTGGCTGCTATGGCATTGATTAGTTCCCAAAAATATTGAGCAGGGTGTGCATTTGCTCTGCCTTGCTAACAGGGGACACGTGCAGAGAGTTAAAAATGAAGAGGTTATTTTTCCATCTCCCTGCTAAAGCAGTGAGTGTGCAGAGCAGAGGGGCAGCAGTTGTCTCCCCTCCTCCCTCTGGCGCTGCAGGGGTGAAGGAAAGCCGGGTGCAGTGATGTATCATGGGTGGCAATACATGTAAAAAATCCATATTGCAGAAGGAAATCACAGCTCAAGATGGGCACACACCAGCACATCCCTGCCTGAAGAGCTGGGCATTGCTCCAGTCCAAGCCACAGGTGAGCCTTCCTCCTCCTGTGGGTCAGGGCAGAGACAATGGCTCTGCTCAACGTGTAGGAATCACTGTGCTCTGGGGTTTGCTTCCTGCCTGGGGAAAGAGGGGTCTGGGGAGCCACCAGAGCTGTGAAAGGACTTTCTTGGTGCAGATCCCAAAATAGATACAAAGAGGTGGTAGAACTGTAGAAAAGAAGGTGGGATAAACTATGGAGCCTGAAGCTTGGCACTGGCAGAAACACACAGCACAGCTTGATTTTTCATTTAGGATACTGTGATCTTAGGGAACAGGAGAAAACCTCTTGGCCACTAGCCTCATGTCCCACCAAGAGAAGGCTTTAGCAAGTGCCACCTGTGCAGCTCCAAGCTTTGTCAGCAGGCAAAGCCTGGCCCAGCCTGGGTGTCCCCAGCTTTGGGGAGGCTTGACTGTGACCCACACGGATGTGGGGCAAAGACTTGGTCAGCAGTGAGTTTCCCCTTGCTTCCTCCTGTGCCGTGGGCATGGGAAAACTCTCACAGGGATGGTGGGAAGCAGAATGAAAAGGAGGCTTCTCCTCCCAGGGCATCAGCACAGGTAGCAAATCTCCCAACAAGAAATGCTGAGAGAGACGAAGAGAGAGTGATGGGATGAGGACCCACACACCAGGTTGCCTGGAGGAGCTCAGGAGACAGGAAGGAACATTTATTAAGCAGAGGCACAGCTCTACCTGCAGCAGAGGTGACGTGTGCCAGGTCAAGCTGTGCCGGGGCTCTGCCAGGGGAGATGAGCACGCCCATGCTCCCCTTGCTCCTCATGCCCCTTGCCCTCAGGAAGGCATGCACACCCCCAGCCTGCAGCCTGCTCCTCCTCTGTAGACAGGTGTCTCCTACAGTAAAATGCAGGGTCACAAAGAAACCAGCTCTTAATTGCCTCTTTCTCCTTTTATTGTGGAAAAAAAACCTCAACAAACTAATCATAGCTTAGCTCACAGGGATCCCTTTAGATGTTCCTTTCAGGCTGGCTGGGGTTTGGTGTGCGAAGTGGCCTCTGCCCTCTGCAGAGGGACAATGACAGGTCTCCAAGCTGACTGGCAGGATGGATACAATAATTATACAAGGGTATTTTTTCCCTGCTTGGCACTGCTGGGCACAGCCTATTATTGTGACCCTGCAATCCCAGCGTGGGACTTGGGGCTGACCCATGTGTGCAGCTTGTGCTTTGCATGACTTTATTTACCACTCAGGGTCCATAATGTTTCTGGTTTTGTGCATTTTGCAGCCAGGGAGTAGAAAAAGGGGCCAAATTTGACCTGATTTATACTGGGATGACTGGGGCTCTCCCAACCCTGTGCTTCTTCATGTTTGCAGCGGTTAGTTGGTGCATCTGGCACAAAAGCATCAGTGCTTGCATCCCCTGAGACCTGGTCCTGCCCTCTCCCAGGCTGCTGAGGACCAACAACTAAATAAACATCATCCCACAGAGCAGGCGCAGCATGTCTGTGCCCAGCATCTCCATCCTCAGTATTTCCATCCCAGGCTCCTAAACCTCCATGAGTACCTTGCATTAAACCTGCTCCCACGCCTGCCAAAGCGAGGGGGTGGAAGGAAGGATCAGGCCCTCAGTGCAGTCACTTATTTTTTTAAAAAGAAGACAAGGAAAAAGTGAGAGAGATCTAGCAGGAGCTGTAAGCGCTCTGGTGAAGAAACCCAGCAAAGGCAGTGAGGCCTCTCTCACCATGGAGACGAGCCAGAGAGTGTGCGGAGGCTGCGCACTTCAGTTAATTTGCTGCAAGTACTTTTTCTGAGCTATTCAAAAAGGGTTTCCTCCTGTCAGGCTGCCAGGCTGCCTGTCCCTTGCTGACTGCCAGCAGGCTCAGACCAGGCAGCGCTTCCCCATGGTGAATGGGGATGGTCAGGGTGACACAGCCAACTGGATGAAGCCAAATGGCTTCTGTGGAGAGGGGAAGGGAGGACAAGTTCACTGCAAATACTGTGGTCTGTTTTGGATGCCAGGTGTTAACCACATACTGGAGAGGAGATCTTTTCTAGTTGTAAACAGCAAAGCCAAGATGGTTCCCAAGCCTTTCCTCCCAACTTCTTTCCCAATTTGAACCAGGGCTTTGTCTCCTCTGCACAGGCAAAGAGAGTGCAGGGGCCACAGGCTCACTCATAGGACACCCTTTGTCTTCTCAGCAGGCAGCCCCTCTCCACTCTAGTACTGAGCAGGGACTGTGGCCCCACCATCCCTCTCATATGAGCTGGGATGCAGAGGTCCCCTTCTGCTCCAAGCCAGGAATATGTTGTAGCTACCCCTGGATCCCCTTGTATGCATAGCCCAGGGATGGGAACACGGCCATGGCTTTGTGGCCCAGTGGAAGAGCAGCACTGGCCCTGCAGAGCCACGTCCAGGTGCTTCAGTGATGCTCCAGCTTCCTGCCATTGCTGTGCTTGAGCTTCTTTTCCCTTAAGTAAAACCTCTCACAGCCAGTGAGGTTATGAAGGGAATAAGAGAATAGAATCATAGAATGGTAGAGGTTGGAAGGGACCTCTAGAGATCATCCAACCCAACTCCCTGCTAAAGCAGGTTCCCCTCCATCAGGACACAGGAACGTGTCCAGGCAGGTTTGAAAACCCCCAGAGAAGGAGCCTCCACACCCTCCCTGGGCAGCCTGTGCCAGTGCTCCCTCACCCATACAGTAAAGAAGTTTCTCCTTGTGTTTAAGTGGAACTTTTTGTGTTCCAGCTTGTGCCCGTTACCCCTTGTCCTGTCACTGGAGAAAAAAAGTGTCGCCTCATCCTCCTGACAGATACCCTTTAGGTACTTATAAGTGTGGATGATGTTCTCTCTGAGTTTTCTCCAGGCTGACAAAGCTTGGAGCCAGCTTATTTCTGGATCTGACAGGTCTTTTCTCCACAGTTCCTGTATTTCCCCCTGCAGGCCCTAGGATGGAAAGATGGGAGCTGTAGTGTCTAGGACATGGCCAGGAGAGCACAAGCAGGACCACTCCGTGTGCGTGATGCACCTTCATCCCCATCCTTGAACTAGGAGAGGAATGAGAGTGCATGGTGTGAAACCCTGCCTCTGCTTGCCCGGGATCACGCTGTGGGGCAGCTTCCCACGCCATACCGGGAATGAGGGGAGTAGCGGGCTCCGGCCGAGGCAGCCGGAGGAGAAACAGGTCGAGGCAGTGCCGGGGCGGTCAAGGCTTCCCCAGGGGACTGAGGGCTGCCATTTGCTGAGGCAGGGGGTGGAGGAGGGAGATGGACTCAACAGCTGTGCCAGGGAGAGGGGGAAAAACTTTCCGCCCGAAGTATATACCGGGCTAAATATAAACCGCCTTTGGGCTGGCCCTTGGCTGGGACCCCCAGGGCGGCGGGCAGGTCTGCTACCCTGCAGCCGTGCGCCGGGAAGATGCTGGCGGCCATCCGGGGCCCGCCACCGAGGGCCAGGGGCTGCCCACCCCGCGCCCGGCCCGCAGCGGCGGGCGGCCCGCGAGTGCCCTCCAGCGGCACTGGGAGGCAGCGGGTCCCCGCCAGCCCCGGCCGAGAAGGCCGCGGTGCCGCCGGCCCCCGGGACGGGACCTCGCGGGACGCGGGGCTCAGCCGAGCGCCATCGCGGTTTGGGGGCGCGAGGTGCGGACGAGCAGGGGCAGACGTTCGGCGTCGGCTGTCACGAGTGTGCGGGTGCGGGCAGCCCCTCGCCGCGTGTTCCCGTTGGATCGCCGTCGGCAGCGCTGCGGGTCGGAAGGAGCTCGGAGGACATGCCGGCCGGCCGCTCACAAGCCGCGTTCGGACCCGCGGCCGCCCCGGAACCCTGAAGCGCGGCGCGCGTTTCCCGGAGGCGGCCCTGCCGCCGGTACCGAGGCATGAGGGGGACCGGCGCGCGGACGCACCTGGGCGGGTGGCGGGCCGCCATGGCGTCGCCCCCGCTGGCCGCCGCGGCGGTGGCCGGGAGCGGCGGTGAGGAGAGCTCGGGATCGGAGGAGACGGCGACGGTGCCGCCGGGCCGAGACCTGTCCTCGCTCTTCGAGCAGGCGGCCGAGCGGCTGCCGGCGCTGCTGCCCACCGCCAGCAAGGAGCAGCTGCTCTACCTGTACGGGCGTTACAAGCAGGTGAGGCGGGGCTGGCCCGACCCGCGGCCTCCGCCGGCCACCCCGCGGGCAACGCCTGGCTGCGGGCGGGGCGTGGGGCCCGGAGGAAGGAGCGGCACGGGAGCCGGCCCGGGACACGAGCGGCCGGGCCTGGGGCTCTTCCGGGGCCGGCAGCCAAGGGCCTGAGTGGCTGTCGCACAAAATGTGACGGCGGCAAGTAGAAAAAGTTACGTCGGGCATGTGGGAAACAAGGCCGATGGGGCCTTTGTGCCCAGCACAAAGTTCAGTGGGTGAAGGTAGATGAGGTCTGCTGGGACAGAGTCCTGCTAAATTCATCACACCGATTGCTGTTCCTCACCTCTTCGCCTCGCCCGGTGTGGCCACCCCTCGCCCAGTGTGGCTCGCCTGTGTTGCTGAGACATCGGTTTGGCTGTAGGGGACCGTGCGGTGGAGTGAAGTCAGATGTCGGTGCAGAGGGTTCAGCCTTGGCTGTGACAGGTCAGCGGTGGTTTAGTGGCCTGTCCAAGTATCCCCTGAATCTTTGTGGAGTGTCTTGGCTGGTAAATGCAGCTGCTTCACCTGTGTTTTCCAGGCTGTGCTCATGTATGCTGGGTGAAGACGGGATTGGGATGAGTTTGAGAAGGTGGTTGAGGGGTTTGTAGTAGCACTGATCCTCACCTCAGAGACAGTGGGGATCCGTGGCAGTGACACAGGTCTGAGCATCCCAACCTCTGGGGTTTGATTGCGATCAAGTGAAGGATGTGCCTGTGCAGCTCTGGCTGTGGAGGGCTTTTGGAACAGTCTCATTCAGTCCCTGTGAACTGAGAAAGCTATAAGATGCATCCTGTGGGAATCCTGTGTGACTTTTTTTCCTGCTCCTGTGAGAAAAGTTACATGAAACTAACAAAAAAAGCACCAATTAAGATACAAAGATCTGTAATAATCACCTAACTCGCAGAAACAAACACTGTGTTAAGTGTTGTTACACGTGGAAGACTAAAGAGGAAAAGCACAAACATGACTCAGGTGTGTGGCGAGAGATGCTGCCTTGCATCTCTTAAAAACTGCATCCCACTCGTTTGGATTAATAGTCAAAGTTAGATGTGCACATCTCCCCCATGATTTTCCTCCCATGTGGAATACTCTTGTCCTCCTACTGCTGCCGCTTAGGAGTGCTTTCATATTTTTAATGCAATATTTAATTATCCTCAAAGCTGATGATTCCTGGTCTGTGGTTTGTGGACCATTAATTGCATGAAAAGCAGAATGGTCATGTGAAGTTTTGTTCTCACATTTTTCTAGTGATTAAACAGATCTCTAGGTTTCCTAGTTTTGCTTTTTTAAGAAAAAGGGTTAAAAAAACAATGCTAGAAGAACTTTTAGGAATACCAAGACCATGCCTAGGATGACATGAAAAGAAACAGTGTTTTTTCTCTTCTGTATTTTTTTTTTGTGTTCTGTATTCTCAGGAGATTTGTTGCTAATGACCTCATATTTTTTGCTCTGTTGCAAATGCTTTGTAACCATCCTAGCTGGAAATGGGAAGGCATTACTTGTATGTCAACTCATGATTGTTGACAAACTTCAGAGGGCTTCCCAGTGTCACTGCTGTAAGACCAGTAATGTGTTTAACATCAAAATTACTTAAATCAGAAGCTATTTCACAACAGTTTTGTTACAAGTCAGAAAAAGATGGTAATCAACACTGCATCAGCACTGATTTCCAGTTGCCTTTAGCTGAGGGGAATGGGGCACTTCTGTCCCCATCTCCTCTGTCCCTCTTGTCCATGGCCAAGTGGCATGCAACAGCAGGTTCCTTTGTGTTCCTTGGTTTCAGGTTGTGTTTGGCTCCTGGGTTTCTGTGCCTTTGGTTTCCCAGTGATGTCCAGAAAGATGCCATCTGCGTTACAGTGTGCCTGGGAGGATAGCACTGGCTGTGAGGAAGCGAGAAGTTTACTAGCACAGCTCCTGCAGGGTTATGCTCTGCTAACTTGGAGTTTTGCAGCATTTTGTGCTTTAAATCAAAATGAGGGTGCTTAATGTAAGTCTTCTCTATTTAATTAGAGCGGCTGTATCAGTATGCATAATGGGCTGCTAATATATTACTCCGGTGGACAGTAGTATTGCTAGTGCACAAAAGGTGCTGACTCAGATCTGTCCACTGTCCTTGATTTGGCATCCTTGTCTTTCCTCAGTTTAGTATTTTATGTCACTAAGAGCTTTGATTTAAGGTACGGCACCATCATAAAAGAGGTGACAGCAACAGCTGAGCTCTCTGTTAAAATACTGTATATTATTTATTTCAAACTGTTTGGGTATATAGCCATTTTCCTGGAATTTTATTACCTTTTATTGGAGGCCATTTCAGGATTTTATTACTTTTCTCTCTGATTTTGTTTATGTGTCAGAAACTTGAAAATAAGGGAATTGCTTAGTTGTCACCTCCAGTGAGGTTTTTAGAAGATGCTGCTGAGTTTATGACTCTGCCCTAGACAGAAGGAAGAACAGAACTAGTCAGTAGGGCTCTGGACTTGGACTGATTTTCTTTTTTCCCCTCTACTTCTGTGTGGCTTTGAGTAAATCACTTGTCTGTGCCTTGAGCATATAGTGGTGAAGTAAAGATAGTGCTTGCCTGTCAAGATGCAAAAAACCTGAGGTTCAGAAACTGATCCTGGAGACCAGTGTAGTGGTCATCATTCAGAGAGGGGAGGGAACATAGGACTAGCTGGAAATGATCAGGCTGAAAAAAAAAATGTCCCGCCAGGAGGATGTGCTGGTGCCTAAGTAAATGCTGAGAGGTATAGGCAAGCTGGAGATCCAGTGCTGTTGGCAAAACAGGCCTTATGCTGACTCTGGTGTCTGTAGACTCTAGTACCTAATACCATTTTTCAGGTGCCACATTTCAGATATTGTAGCACATCGTGGCACTGACTCAGTGCTACCGGTGTCATTCTCTCTGGAACATACAGCCCCTTGGTCATCAGGGCCAAGACTCCTCACCTTCTGTGGTTAATGTTTGCTTGTTCTTCCTTATGCCCAACCATCAGTTGAACCATCAGTTGAATCACACAGAATCACAGAATGGTAGGGGTTGGAAGGGACCTTTAGAGATCATCTAGTTCAACCTCCCTGCTAAAACAAGTCCATCTAGATCAGGTTGCACAGGAACATGTCCAGGTGGGTTTGAAAGCTTCCAGAGAAGGAGACTTCTGTGCCAGGGCTCCCTCACCTCGACAGTGAAATCGTTTTTCCTTATGTTTAAATGGAACTTCTTATGTTCTAGCTGTTTTCCATTACCCCTTGACCTGCCACTAGATACAACAGAAAAAAGTGATGCCCCAACCTGCTGACATCCACCATTTACATATTTGTAAATACTAATGAGATCCCCCTCAGTCTCCTCCAGGCTGAACAGCCCCAGTTCTCACAGCCTTTGCTCATAAGGAAGATGCTCCGGTCTCCACATCATCCTGGTGGCCCTGCACTGGCCTCTCTCCAGCAGTTTCTTGTCTCTCTTGAGCTGGGGAGCCCAGAACTGGACATAGGACTCCAGATGAGGCCTCACTAGGGCAGAATAGAGGAGGAGGAGGAGGAGAAGAACCTTCCTTCACCTGCTGGTCACACTCTTCTTGATGCACTCCAGAATGCCATTGGCCTTCTTGGCCACGTGGGCACACTGCTGGCTCATGGTTAGTTTGCTGTCAAGCAGAACTCCCAGGTCATTCTCCACAGAGCTGCTCTCCAGCAGGTCAATCACCAGCCTGTACTGGTGCATGAGATTGTTCCTCCTCAGGTACAGGACTCTGCACTTGTCCTTGATGAACCTCATGAGGTTTCTCTCTGGTCAACTCTCAAGACAATTGAGATCTTCTTGAACAAGTACAGGATTTTGCCGTGGGTTGGAGCAGGTTGATGGGGCAGAGCTTTGAGCAGGAACAGGCAAGAGTTCTTGTCTTGCCAAAGGCGTTCATCTTACTTGGCCTGTGTTGAGTTAGAGCCTAGTCCTTCTGTCTGTGTAGGTGAGTTCTAGTCTTATTACTACTCCACAAGGAGGCTGCAAATATTATTTATCTTACTAGGTTTACAATATTTGGCAGGAACCCCCTGCTGTATGAATGTATTAGTTGAAGAATTACCAAAGAGCTGTTTTCCTGGGCATCAGTTGTGGAGTAATATGTGAGCACAATCTCAAGGTTTCTAAATTTCCATTTTTCCCACGACTGGAGGCATCTACAGACACTTTCCATTTGAAGCTGTCTGGGTTGTCTTTGTACAATTAATGAGTATAATGCCTGCAGGTGACTCTGCATGCAGAAGCAATACTAGGAAAATATCTGATGCATTCTGTCAGTCTGATGGTTTTTAATGTAGCTGATGAACTGTAAATGAGGAGAGCTAAGCATCAAGTGACCAGTCGGCCCCCTGGAGACCATCAGTAATTACTTTGTGGACACAGAATGAGAAATTCTTGACTTGAAATACTAATATGGGCTCTTGTCTTTCTGCTGGTTAGAGTAAAACAACTTTTGAGGCCCATCAGAGGGAAGTAGCAGGAAGACAGAGTCCTTCACAAAACTTCACCCCCTAGTATTTGTCAGCATTGGCATATTTAGGCAAAACTCCCCTTCCTCAGCTGCCAGGCTCAGGTCTCTGCTAATGTTAGCTTCTTGGTTGGTTTCTGATGCATTATGGACTCTTGCAGCAAAATAGGGAAGCTAAAACCTTTATTTTTTTCTTTCCAACAAAACCCCTGCAAGCCTTTTTAATGTACCTTAAAACAGCAAACAGTGCACAAGTGCTTTTTTTTCCCCCCTCTTGATGGATGAAATTTAACTACTGTTCCTTGATTTGTGCTATTGATGTTACCAACAGTCTTTCCTGACTCTAGAATGGCCTTTGAATGCTAAGTCTAAAGAAAAGAGAGTGCTGTCATAGTCTGATGGTTGTAGTGGAAAATTAATATTAAAACAGGAGTGTTTTTGTATCTAACTTGGCCAATTTTTACAGGTTAGATGTTGAACTAAAGAATTGCCAAGCAGGCATTTTCCATACACGTAATGAATTTGCATTTTATTGCTGTGTTTGTTTTGCTTTTTAAAACAAGTTGTTGTCCAATCCGCCTCTGAGCACGGGAGAAAACATTTACAGTACATGAATCCTGACTGATTTATGGGACTTAACTGTTGCTATACCTTTCTCCTATTTCTCCATGAAATGCGATATGTTGTTTTAAAGGCCAGCTAAGATGTTGTAATTTGAATGAATTGCTCACTGAGAGACAGTCAGATCAGAAAATTAATTTCAGTTACAGTTACTCATATCCTCTAATCCTTTAAATGAAAACATAGCGTAACTAATAAATATCTCTCAGCATGGGCATGCTCTTTAAAGCCTGATTGATGATTTCATCCTCAGCATAAAATCCCCTCCCTGTTAAGGTGAAGAATTGTTAGTTGATTTAAGCACTTCACCTGCCTGAACACTTGAGCATATCTTATAAAACATTTGATGAATGCAATTTAGTTTTGCTTGGCTAACAAAACATTCAAACAGCAGCCTTTGCCCACCTCCAGAACATACCTGGATTCCTCCGAGGGGTCTGTTTAAAGACCCAGCTGGGCTTTCTTTGCACTGCTCTGTGCCCTATGTTAAGGGAACTTGCTGTGATAAGTGCTTCCCAGGGGCTGTTGCATTTGGAGCTACAGTTCTATAGTCTTTCATCCATCATCTCTGTGGGATATATAGCACTTTCACACAAAAAATAAAGGTTAAAAAAAACACCCAAACCAAACCCCTCATGTTTTGTGTACATTCATTCCCTGTCACAATGATATTCTTTTCAGTTCGATTCAATTTTCCAGTGACACTTGTGTGCAAGGGGCTTTGTTTTCTGTGAGAAAGGAGCATTGATAACAGCCAGATCTGGTGGGTCCTGACCCATATTCCCTGGCCCTTTCTGGCAGGGACAGGTGCACATTCACTCAGACATTCTCCGGAGCTAGCTTCAAGAAAATACCTCGTTTCCCAAATCTCAGCCTGCTAATTGCTCTGTTCTTGAGACAATTGTCAGCACAAGCCTCATGGCAGGAGTGTGATTGTGCCTTTGGAGCCTTGGGCTAGTGTAGCCTCTGCCATTTCTCTGTATTCCCTTTTGTGGGCCAGCATACAGAGGAGCCATGGCTACTAGACTTCCCTGCAGTGAGAGGAAGGACTGTATGTTCCATCAGTACACCACCCTGTGGAAAACTGCCTAATCCCACTGGCACCAAGTCCATTTTACACTGGCTATAAGACTTTTTCCTATCTATCTGTCCACCAGTTCTAGCTTATTCCTTGTGTTTCTTAGTTCTTCCCCCCATATCTTAATTCCTGGCTTGCTTCAGACAGACTGGTTCATCTCTGGCACTCAGGCCTAGACTTGTATGTCTTTTGCCAGATGCCTCGAGCAAATTCAGAAGCTGCTTGGCATTTCTTTGCTCTGATTTTGTCTTCTTACCTTCAAGAGGACCTTGAAAATAATTAAGCAAAGCCAGTTTACTTGAGCTTTGTGCCAAAGCAGGTGAATTTCAGCCTTAATGAATAATCATCTCTGTAGAAACCCTAATCAACAGAATTTTTCTTGATACTAGTGGAGGATGAGGCATTTGGCTGGGTAATAAACATAACATTAAGTGAGAAATCACTTGCTGCTTATTCCTGTTGGGTAATGCATGTAGAAGAAATGCACTGCATAACAAAATTGCTTCCCTTGCATCACACAAAGAAAACACGGGGATGCAGAGGTGCAAATAACTGCGAGAAAGCTAAAATGAGGGTAAGATGGGGTTGAGTTGTGTCACTTCTTTCCCTCAGAAACGTTTCATCTGGCACAAAAACAATATTACCCTGAAACCACCAGAACCTGGTGCAAGTCTCCTTCCCTTTGCTTTGTTCTAACAGAAGGAAATTTCTTTTCTTTAGGTAAAATTTGGACCCTGTAACACTCCCAAGCCAAACTTCTTTGATTTTGAGGGAAAGCAGAAATGGTAAGAGGAAATCCTTATAACTCCTAGTAATTTCTGTCTCTGCTTTTTTTTTGCATCTCACCTGTTGATGGATTATGGATCTAGAGGTTTTCAACTCTGAGTCTACCACTGGACTGGTTTTAAAATCCTTTGTTTAATAGGAAAATGTTTGCTGCTATGCCTGATGCAGACATGAAGTACAGACTCACATGTTTACCTTGTTCATCCAGAATTAGCTTGCATGCAACATAAATTTTGTGAAAATAGCTACAGCTTTACAGACAGCTTTACTTTGTGAATGATGTGCCAGACTGGATCAGGATCCTCCTGAAAGATCCTTTCACAGCAGAGTGCTGCACTGACAGTGACCATTCATGGCCTCAGAGAACAGTTGACCATTTCAAACTGAATGAAAGATGGCTTTGCACCCCCTGGAAGTGTTTAGATGAATCTGTTCACTGTGTTCCACTGATGACACTATAAAAACACATCATGCTGTCCCTAAGTGGCTCACTGATGTTTTACTTTCTCTCCTAGGGAGGCTTGGAAAGCCCTGGGAGATACCAGCCCTCAACAGGCTATGCAGGAATATGTTGCTACTGTGAAAAAACTGGACTCCAGTTGGAATCCACAGGTAAGAACCATGAAAATACTGTTCAGAATATGAACCAGCAGTGGTCTCTGTAAAGCTGGCAATGGTTCAGCTTCACACAGATTTTAATTGCTGCATGGCAAACTTCATTTGGAGCGGTTTAAAGTCTAAATTCATTTTTAAAGCTCTCCTTTTGTTATCACTGAAACATGCAGAACCATCTCTTTCATTCATAATTATCCTCATTACAGTGAGCACATGCACAGAGTTGGTTGGCCTACAGTGATCTAATTTATTTTGCTTTTATTGGTTCATGCTGTATTTAGCATGTAAAGATACTTTTTATCCATTTCTCATCTTTCTCTTTTCAACTACTATTTAAATGTTGATCAATACAAAGTAATCTCCATGAAAGTGACATGAACTGAATGATCAATTCTAAAAATGTTTCCTTTTTGTTTCCATGCAGCAAATTACCAAATTTGATTATGATTAGGTACTCCAACATAACAAGTGTATTTCTAAGTCCTCTGTGTATGTTATAGCGAGACTCTATTGTCATTTTAATTAATCTATCTTTCATCTACCAGGTTTATTCCTTGATTGCATATTTAAGGATGTCTCTCATGTTTATAGACTGAGGTTTATACAATTTTTAAAGAGAATTGCGCTTTAGAAGAAGTATTGCCTTTGATTGGAAATAAAGGGGAGAGATTTCACTCACGGCAAAATGCTGAAGGCATGGTAATTTCTTTTCATGGTAGAAAATTGATTCTTTTTTGGTCCTACGCTTTGGAAGCAAAATCTTGTGTGAGCACAAGCTTAGGAATCAAGAATTTGATTCTCGGTTGTCTGCTGGTGCTGTTGGGGAGACTTGAGTAATTGTTTCTTCTTTATTAGTTTGTGTTTTGTGGCGTTAATCCTGTTTTTGCAGCAAGGAAGTATTGTCACTTAGAGGAAACCCTTTTTAATGCTCTTGGGGAAAACAGCTTTATATGCTGTGTGGTGCAGTTAGTAGTATGCTGTGAAGGGCAGTTAGCAAAGTCTAGCTGCACGTTCTAAATTCATACAGAAGTAAAATAATTTCATATGTATCCATGTATAATCAAGAATGAAGAAAGTATCTAGTAAAGTGAAACATGTGAATATTCATTAAACAATGGTGGGGGGGAAAGGCCAACCAACAAAAAAAACCCAGCTGAAATCCACCCAACACTCCTGATTTTGTTATGGCTAAAGTGTCTGTTCATAAAAAGACTTCTCATGTGTGGTGACAAGCTTTGCTTTGGATACTCCTTTCGCTTTCTTGCCTCAGAGGAATGCTTCCTGTCACAGGTATGACCTGCAGGTTACAAAGCTGTCAGCTAGGAAAGTGGAATAATCTGTTAGTTTAAAAAAACCCAAATAAATTAAATTTAAGAAGCCACATAGCAAACAAAGAATGGTTTGCAGCACTGCTCCTCCACTCTTCCCCTACGGTGAGGAATGAATGCCTGCAAGCATGTTTTTTCCCATTGCTGTCCTTGCATAAGTCTGTCCCCAGGACTCAGCAGAAACTCTGATGCTGTGGCTGGGCAATGCTATTACACCAGTGTGTTTGGTCATTCACACCTTGCTCTGCCCTCCCTTTTTGAAGAGTTGGTGTAAAAAGTGTGGGCTTGCAGGAAGAAAGCAGTGCTGGAGTTGAACAGAAGTTTCCACGAAGATGGCAGTGCTGAGTTGTCAGAGTGGGTTAAAGAAATTTCTTTTGCTGATCCTTTACTTTTCCTCTGCCTTGCCTATGACAGAGCTAGAACTGCTGACATCTGAGCACTTCACATTGAGGAAGTACGCTCGGGTGCAGAAAGGCCTAGCAGAGGAAGTTCTATTAACAGAGAATGTAACATCAACGACCTGGACGAGGGGACAGAGTGTACCCTCAGCAAGTTGGCTGAGGACACCAAACTGGGAGGACTGGCTGATTCCCCAGAGGCTGTGCTGCCATTCAGCAGGATCTCGACCGGCTTGAGAGTTGGGCAGAGAGGAACCTCACGAGGTTCAACAAGGACAAGTGCAGAGTCCTGCGTCTGGGAAGGAAGAACCCCATGCACCAGTACAGGCTGAGGGTCAAACTACTGAAGAGCAGCTGTGCAGAGAGAGACCTGGGAGTTCTGCTTGATAATAAGCCAAATATGAGCCAGCAATGTGCCCTCATGGCCAAGAAGGCCAATGGCATCCTGGGATGCATCAAGAA
Organism: Colius striatus; assembly: GCF_028858725.1. Lineage (NCBI taxonomy): Eukaryota > Metazoa > Chordata > Aves > Coliiformes > Coliidae > Colius > Colius striatus. The sequence continues at coordinate 18,966,551 of NC_084768.1, forward strand.
GAGTGTGGCCAGCAGGTGAAGGGAGGTTTTCCTCCTCCTTCTCCTCTATTCTGCCCTGATGAGGCCTCATCTGGAGTCCTGTGTCCAGTTCTGGGCTCCTCAGCTCAAGAGGGACAGGGAACTGCTGGAGAGAGTCCAGCACAGGGCCACCAAGATGATCAGGGTTATAGAACATCTTTCATACGAGGAAAGGCTGCGGGAACTGGGGCTGTTTAGTCTGGAGAAGAGGAGACTGAGGGGAGATCTTATTAACATTTATAAATATCTAAAGGGTGGGTGTCAGGAGGTTGGGACATCCCTTTTTTCTATAGTAGCTAGTAACAGGATGAGGGGTAATGAGATGAAGCTGGAACACAAAAAGTTCCACTTAAACATAAGAAAAAACTATTTCACTGTGAGGTGAGGGAGCCCTGGCACAGGCTGCCCAGGGGAGTGTGGGGTCTCCTTCCTTGGAGGTCTTCAAGATCCACCTGGACATGTTCCTATGTGACCTGATCTAGGTGAACCTGCTTCTGCAGGGAGGTTGGACTAGATGATCTCTAAAGGTCCCTTCTAACCCTACCTTTCTATGATTCTATGAACATCAAAGTTACCATTAAAGAACAGGTGACATTACTTTCTTTAAGTTACCTCTCCTTCTTACCACATCTTCCTTTTAATTCCACTTTTACACAGCCAAAAGTGCCATCAGGAGTCCTTTCTCTTTATCTGTCTCATACTGCTCTGTGCTTTGGGGCGGGTTTTTTCTTTTTCTCACCTACCAACTCCACCTCCTGGAGCCACGAGAGGGAGCTCGGTTCTTTTAAAATGGTGGAGATATGTTTGTCGGGCGATAGAGATAAAATAGCTATTTTAGTCTTCAGATTTCAAATTGGATTTATAGAAGAGAACTGTGGGTACATTACAAGGTGCTTCATCACTGTCATTGTGTCTCCTTTACATGCTCATCTACTGGGCTCCTTGGAGTTTTTCTTATATTCAGTAGATGGTGAAGGGAACACTCCTAGTATTCGGTTAAAAGCAGTATAAAGTGCTTGGTTCAAATTTGAAAAGTTGAGCTTTCAAATCATTATTAATCATAAATAGTAATTACAGGACACAGGTGTTGAATTTCTCATTGTGCAGCTTCATTAATTTTGCTGTTGTAAAGCTTTCTCAGCGATCTACAGATTTTCTCTTCAACAGTTCATCTCATCCCTTGAAGTTTTTTTGTGTGTTAAGTCCTTCTCAGTTTCTTGTCTCATATATTTGCAAAGAGTCTTTAATGTCTTGATCCTTTAGTACTAATTATGCAAAATTTAAAACTTAGAAGCACCTTATCTTTTTCCTAGGTTCATCTTTTTTCCCCAGCAGCTTTGCTGATGTTCTGCAGCTTTCAATGTCACTGTTTTTCTTAATAGAATGGAACTAAATGCAGTATTTCTTATGCAGTCCAAATAGATCCACTTCTTTGTTCTTTTTTCTTGATTCTTCATTGATTCAGTCTCATATTGACCTTGCAGTTTCTGTATTAGTACATTTTCAACATCAGACTGTAACTGCTGTAATTTACTAATCTTTGCTTGTTTTAAATGGAAAAAAAACCCCCAAAGTAAAAGCATCGTGATGCAGAAAGAGCACCCTGAATTTGTGTTCCGAAGCAGTGAGAACACCAGTAGCAGCCAAAATCTGATTTTCTCTTTCCTGCTCCTGCACGGGGTTTGGAGTACCTGCACTTTATTAGGAGACAAGTGAAAGTGGAGAGGCAGCAGCATAGCTCTTCTCTGCCCTGTGGAACCAGTATGCCACTTTTGTCAGTTGAGGCACATCTGTTAGCTCATCTCTGTGACTATTTCCAATGTGATTGGGTTTCTTCTTCACCTTTTGCTGCTAGCAGGCTATCTGGTAGTCATGCCTAGTCTTTTCTTTCAGAGTTTAATCTAAAACTTGGAAAGAAATTATACTGCATTTATTTTCATCAATTTTGTTTGCTGGGAAATCTTTAGAATAGCAGATAACCTAAAGGGTATTGGAGTGGAGAGCCTTTGTCTTTACATTCATGAAGCTGCAGGAATCTCTACTGTATTTGTCTTGAACCCGGAAGTCTAGAACCAACCATCACAACTGCCGTTCTGCTTGCTTTGCAGTTAGATCTTCCTGCAATACTGTGGTTTGTGTCGTAAGCTGTTTGTTCCTTTTCCAAGAACAGCTATTGGTAGGAGGTCAGGACTATATATTTTCCACGCTTGTCCTCATTCTCCTCTTGATGCAGTCTTCCTTCGTCATCTTCTACCTTTTAGCGCATCTTTTGTTTCTTGTTCTTTCTTGTGAGTCATTCCTTTCAGTCTGAAGTTCCAGGCAGTGGCAAGGTAATTGCTTGGACCAGCTTGGCTTTATTTGCATATTTCAGAGACATCACCTGTCCTTCAAGTCTATTCACTTTTCCTTCAGAACAGAGAATAATTTCTGAAGCAATTCTTCCACATTTTCTATTCTTAAATGGAAAGGTTTCATGCCATCAATGCTTCTCACCGCTTTGGGTCCTTCAGAGAGGTATATATGTCCTGGCTGCTTCACATCTCCTATGTTCACTTGTTGCCTTCCTGCTTTACTGGCAGCAAATTACATATTGCTTTCAATGGCTTTTGCTGATGTGTGTGAGAGTTTGGCAATGATCTTCCTCTGCTCTCCCTGCCAGCCACCTGCAGCTTACTGCCTACACACCACGCTTATCATCCTGACCCCTTGCTGGCGCTATGGCTCAGCAATACCCACTGTGGTGATGCCATCCTGCAGCCTCATCACTGGGTTTGGTGACTTAGAGAGGTTCACCTTCACAAGCTGGTTGTCTTGCAGTAACTATATTCTCACCTACATCACTGTTTCAACTAAATAACTGGGCACCTCTAGTACTTGTAGTTTTTGATACAGCCTTAGTGGCTGAATTTCCATTCCCCTCCCCACTCTAAAATTCTAGTGTCTGTCATGCATTTGATATCCCAAACCACCACTGGCTTTAAGCATCCAGAGTTTTCAAACCTCAGATTGACATGAGAGTTTGTGTCTGCAGGTGCTGACCCTTGTAGGCAGGAGCAGGACATCACCTATCTTGCTCAGCAGCACTGTACACCTCTCTTCAACTGAATTTGTGTCACAAGGGTGGAGATGTGTGTACAACACCGTGGTGGGGCAGTTTGGAGCTTGTTATTGATTGTTTCTTTTAACAAAATGGTTATATGGCACAGCTTAACTAATAAAAATAAATAATAAAACAAGCATCCAGATTTTCTCATCAGTTTTAGCCTTTCATTTGCTGATTGCAGTTTTGGCATCTCTCAATTCTAAATATTTCCTTTTCCTATTTCTTATACTGTACAGTTACCAGTTCCAATCTCAACAGCTTGTCATGCTACTAACTTCAGTGTCATCCTTCCCCAAAGACTTAGAGGCCTTCTTTCTATTTGCTTTGACTGCTGAAACTCACAGGAGGATTTAATGATTTTCTATTTCTATACAAAAAAAAAAAAAGCATTTTAAGTGGTTTGACTCAACTTCACCAATAATGCACTTCAGATTTCTGCTGCATAATGAGGCAAGTTGCATAGTGGGAATCTGAAGAGCAGAGACATGCCTCCAAGGCAAAGCAGGAAGAGAGCTCAGATCCAAACAAAATGGACATTCACCAGGCATCTTTTTAAGCTCTTAAAGGTTTGAAATTCCAGTGCTACTGATTGTGGAGGAGAAAGCTGCCTGTGTTTTTTCAACTGCTGTTCTGCCCCTTGTTTGAGTAGAGAAGGATTTCTTTCTGCTCTGGACCAAGTACTCAACAGGAGTAAAATACCTCTATTGCTGTGTTGGTGTTGGAGCACCCAGTCAGGGTGTTTGGAGCACCCCCTGCAAAACAGACCATCGATCTCACAATGAAAATAAACCTTCAGGTTGAATAAAATAGTGAATACGCTATTGATGCAGGCTCAGAACAGGCCAGTAAGCTGGAAAACCTGCAGGAATAATAAAGCAAAAGGATTTGTCCAGCAGGTCTTTTTACAGGAATTACTGCAGGGGGCAATAGTTGATAAGGTGGGTGGCTTGGTTCCATCCTCCCTTCTTTCTGTTGAAATAACGTTTCTCTATCCCAGGTAAATGCAACAAGCAAGTTGAAACTAAAAGATGGAAAAGAGAACTTGCAGTTCGAGGATAAGGTGCAAACCAAGTGACACCATTCCCAGATTTTGCAGAGGAGATGAGTCTGTGTATATGTATGAGGTTTTTTGTAGGTTGCACCAGGGCGTTACCGATATATTTTAGTGGTTGATTTAAATTGATGAGCCTCTTCTATTTAAGTAGGATCTCCAAGGCAACTTAAAATTCCTATAGTGACTCAAATACAAACTGTGCATCCAATGACATTAAAAAGGGCACTTGGAAATTCAAACTGGAATTTTTCTTAGAGTTAGGACTCGTTGCTCAAATTTGGCCTGATCTTGCCTGGAGCAGGAAACTTTGCTCTTTTGCTGTTTACAGGTCTTATGTTTGGTCAGCTTCTAAGAAGTACATTAGTGAAGGGTAAGTCACAGTGTAGTTTCAGGCAGAAATGTGGATATCTTGGTTAATACTGTAGACTGATGGGCTTCCTGCTAGAAATGAAGAAATGCTTTAGGAAGAACTGATCCATAAACAAAATGAGTGCACCCATCATGTTTTGCTGTTTTGTCTCAGCCAAACAGATGTCTCCCTTGATAATCTGTCCAAGCACCTACCGTTGGTGGTTGGGAAAGAGCAGCAGAGTGGTGAGGGCAGGATTACAAGGGGGATGGGAAAAGCAGGAAGGGAAAAGAGCTGTTTGGGTCTCTGCCTGTCACAAGCAGTAGCAGGTCCACGTACCTGCTGCGTGTCCAGGTACCTGCTCTGCAGTCAGTTGGGTACATATCTCAATTTATGGCTTGCCATACGGTGAGGTCAAAAACTTTTAAAATGGTGACTTTATTTCTTTTGTAATATAAAAGCAATTTAATTGCATCGTGTAAAGTGGGGGCTAATCGAATTATGGCCGTGCTACTTAAAGCCTGCCTTCCTGTGCTATGCTAATGCAGCACGCTGGTGAGAGGAGCCTGCTGTGCTCCCACGAGCCACACAGCAGTGCTGACAGGGACTTTGCTCCTTGCTACTCCTCTTTCTTCTGTGTTTCTTTCTGCTTTTGTATGGTTCCTTTGTGTCAATTCACCAGTAGTGAATTTCATGTTTGGTTTTATTTTTTACCCAAATGTTAACAGTTGCACTTAAGGATAAGAATAGTAACAAAATGCAGAAAGCAAACCGTTCTGTTTACTATGGACATTTGGAAAGCTCTTATTTCAATGGATGACCACATTGGCAGAAACAAAACACTGAGATAATTCATAAGCTCTAATCAGGCTCTTTTCTCTTTTAAAAAAACCAAACAAATAAACAGAAACAAAGTAAAACAAAACCCACCAACAAAAAACATGGCCTAAAAAGCAGCAAGCCTGTAATTTTTTAATTCTCTTAACAGAAAAGGAAGCACTAGAAATTAAGAAAAGTGATCCACTCCAGGCTTCTGGCTTTGGGGCATATAAGACTCTGATGTTCCCTGAGTTCAGGCACACTGCAGAGCTGGCTGGGCTTTTTTGTGAACCACCTCTGGGTATGTGATAGTTTGGTCTATGTCCTGAGAGGGGTTGGATTTTAACATAGAGGGGTTCTAGTATGCAAACGAAGTTAGTGGTAGATACTGCCTGTGGGAGGGAGTAAGCTGTGCCAAGCATGGCTAACAAAGCTTTCCATGTCTGTGCACCTTACTCATGCATGCAACTCAACGGGCAGAGGAACCTACCTTATTTCATCCAAGTTGAAAGAATGGCAGTTTATTAGCTGCACAGGTTAGACCTTGAGTGTTGTGCTTTTGGAACATCTTTTAGGGCCAGTTTCTCTTAAGAGCAAGAGGATGATTTCATGTTCTTGTTGTGTAAGACAGCAAAATACCACACTACAAACATGAACTAAATTTCCTCGTTCTTCTGCCATAAAGGTGGATAGTGTTGCATCCTTTGTTTCTCTGTACTTTCTCGTGAGGAAAGCGTCTTGCTGCTTTAGATACTTGTTATAAGTCCTAGTCATAAACAAAGCTGTCCATAGGTTATTTGCTGCCTTTCTTTCCCTGTCCTTGCACATGTAACAGTTTCTCAATTTTATTTAATGCAAGATAGTTCAACTCTGGCACAACAAGTAGGAGTTGGTGTGTTGCCTACCTGCCTTGTGGTACAGACAGTTATGCTCTGAGAAGTAAGTCAAATTTAGTTTCCTATTTATGCTTACTGTTTTTAAAAGCAGCACAGGCTCACAGGCAGTGCACTTCTTTGTTCAGTGCTGTGAAGATAGTGCTGCTGTTTAAGTGAGGGAGTAGGTTAATAAATAGTACATGTAACTTCTGTTCCTAATGATGACAGCATAGATGGGAGCTGGTGGTTGTTTGCCATGAACCCGTGGCTTGAGGATGGAGTTGTCAGAGATGGCCTGAGGGTGCTTTGTTCTAGCAAGTAACTGGCATGCCAGGCATTGGGGTGCTCTGCTGGTGGGGCTCTGGTGGACTGGTATTTTGCCTGTGGACAAGATTGATACATTTTAGGGCTTTTTTTTGCTTCTGCAGCTGCATTTTATTGTAGAGCATGAAACAAATTGCCAGATCCAGAGTGAGATTTTGGGCATTTCGGAATTGTGGTTCTGACAAGCTGTGCAGAACTGGAAATTAAAATCACAGAATCACAGAATTTTAAGTGTTGAAAGGGCCCTCGAAAGATAATGAACAAGTGTCTCATAGTAGAAATAAAAACAGCTGGAATATTTGTCAGCCTCCCACCCCCTGGGAGTCTGTTGGATTGTTCTCTTTGATTTTACATCTCTGCAGAAATTTATGGTCTCGGCTCCTTTTATTTATGACATTGCAATCCTCGTTCAAAGCGATTGATTGAAATACTACAGTGCCAAGCTGCAAGCCTGTATTTTAGAAAGGTTGAGGTTTAGAAAGCAAACCAGTAATGCAAAGAGTCATGCTTTGAAAACTACACTGGAATCCTGTACAGGGGTTGCCCACGTTTGTAGGTACCTAAACTTCTACAGAGTCAAGAATTATAATAAAGATCTCTGCCTTTTCTCTCTCCCTCCTTTCAAGCTGCCTGGTCTTGCTAAAATCCTTCAGTATATGGTAGATATGCAATCTTACTAGCACTGCAAGAGCTAACTTTGGGTTGTAACAATGTTAGCTCCTATTTTTCTGTCTCAGATGCAGCAGTGCTGATGCACTGCTATTAGTGTACTGTAGGCAGCATAATATATTCTCTCACAGCTACTTGAATGTAGCAGTTGCTGTCTGGAATTGCAAGCAAGAAACTGAGGGGAAGCTTGTCATTTTTGGCTACCAGTGCAGTGATTTTGGTTAAACATTTAAACAAAGATTAAATATTTTTCCTGTTGAATATGTCAGTGAATTGTTTTTCATCATCTTGCACTAATTCAAAAATGTGTCTTGTACTGTCTGAAATGTAATCAGAAATAAAAGAATAATTAGAGATGTAGCTCTGCCTTGCTGATGCTGACTGTGCTGCTGCAGCATAGTGATGTCTGTGGCACCCCAACATCATGATCCCTGGCTTACTGGTGGATTGAGACACTATATGTTAGCCAGATATACCAGAAGCAACTTAAAAATCAATTAAATTTTATAAATAAGTTTTAAAATCAATGTCAAACTACTGGCATTCAGTGTTGACAAGATGTAACAGAATGAGGCAAGGTATTTCACTATGTAACTTCTCTGTGCTGAAGGGGCCTAGTTGCTTTTTTTCTTTCCTTCTTAATAGATGTCCAGAAGTAACAGGTTTTGCTGTTTGACTTGAAATGCACAGGTAGCAGTCCCACAGCATCTGGTTATTCTATATTCCTGTAGCTGCAGCATTGGAGGCATGGAACACACCTGAGTCTGGAATCTTAAAACTTTACTTGAATGAGTGTTCTTCTAGCTGAGAAAATATCTCAATATCCAAGAAAGACCACTAGATCAGGTTTAAGTTGCTTCTGATCCTCTGCTCAAGGTTGTTGCTGCTAAGGCTGAGTTGGCAGAAAATGGATAGGTGCTGATAATTCCAGGGAGAGACCAAGATCTTGACTTAAACTGAGATGGCAAGGTTGAATTTAAGATGTCACACCACAAGCTGAAGTGGCTAACACACAAGCAGATATTGCCCTCTGCCATTTCTGCTTTGAAGTGGCAGTTTCTGGCAAGGCAAGGAAGGGTTTTAAATACCATGTGCAGTTTTCATTTGTTGCAGATGTTAGCACTAATGCTGCTGCTCCCCAGCAACACCAATGTGGATAACAGAGGTATGAAAAAAGCTTGGTTTTATGAAGCAGTTGTGTAAGGCTGGAAGCAGAAAAGAGCAGTATTGTGACATGAGAAGTGACTCCACCAGCAGTCAGAACTTAGCCGTTATGTTCATTTCTGTACTGAAATCCAGTGGCTAAAACAAATTGGAAAAAGAAGCTTTCAGTAGCACTGGGCAGCGTTACAAAAATAGGTTCTGGGGAGGTGGCAGCATGGGCTGACAGAGGAGAGGTGTTGGACCAAGCAGGTTGTCACGGGCTATTGAGATGGGAGGTAAGCAGGCAGTGAGATGTAGTTAGGAACTTGGGGGAAAGGCAGAAAGCAGAGCAGGCTGAACATCAGCCTGATGTAATAGGAGGTTTGAAAGGGGAGGAAAATCAAATAGAAAGTTGCAAGAGAAGGTGGAAAGGACTAGGAGGGTGAGAGATGCTTTCTCTGCTCAGTCTTAGCTTCCTGCAGGCCGTGTAGCTTCCAAAGCAGCAGGAAGTCCCTGACAACCATGGACCTCAATATTTTCCTGGGGTGCCCAGAAAGCTAGAAGACCCTGATACAATGCACCCAAGTCCTGTCACCCTGGAAAGAAAAGTGATCTAGGAAGTGAGGATGGGAGGAGCAGGGACACTCTCCTCCACTTGTAGCACGAGGCGGGCCATGAATTGCTCTGCAGCTTGCTTGGGAGCTCATGGCAGAACTTTTTGGTACACTCTTGTGCCTGCTTTGCACAGCAACCCACGAGGCAAAGCCCACTAGCAGCTGTACTGTTCTAAATGGGGAAGGATGCAATCTCAAATTACAAAAAAAATCCCAACTTTTTAAAGTAATTGAACCTGTATCAGAACTTTCAACTTGCCGTGTCAGGGACTGTTAAAAAGAATCAGAAACATGGAAGTTTGTCTTACTGTGGAGTATGTAATGCCTTAATTTTTAGGTGTGGAGTTGTAGAGATTTACTTGATAGTATTCAGACATAGGAAGGGTCCATGTAATCTGCTGCTTCACATGGCTGTGTAAAGTCTGGCTTAAAAAAAGAGAATGTGTTAATTAAAAAAAGCATCCACTTTTGGTTAGGAGAAAATAGCTGTAATTGGTTTGTGTATAACAAGCTGTAGCATAATTAAGCCGTTTCTTTAGTAAAAGTACAGCTTTTGGTGTTAGAAAAAAAAAAAAAAAGGTTAAGTGGTTATGTTTAGCTTTGCTCTACACAAAGTATCAAGGAGGTATTGAGTGTAATTAGTGGAGATAAAGATTTTGTTTGGATGTTAGCTAACACATTGGTTAATGTCTTGTAAATGCAATTTATCTCTTGTGGAAAAAGACTTATCCTTTAAAAGAGCACAGTACTTAGGTTCTTGGACAGGATTATAGCAATTACTCCTATTCTAAGAAAAAATGACACTTCTTAAATGTCTCTAGAGCACCCTGTAAGTGTTTTGAGCTGAACTAACCCACACAAAGGCATGTAAAGGCTCAGGCACAGCATCAGTGCACAGCACTGAAGACTAAAGGCTGTTCACCCTCCAGATCCTGCTGCATCCTTCTGGCAGAGCCTGTGAAGGATTACATTGTAACTTCAGAGACCTTCCATTCCTGCTAGGATGCTCTGATCTTTCTCTTGCCTGAGTCTGCAGGGCCAGGAACCAGTGAAGATCTCTTCATTCTGCCATTTCTCTGTCTGCAGAGCTCATAAATCCACCCTCTGCCTTCACAACCCGGATCTGTTGGAGTAAACAAATTTCAGGGATGCTGGTCAAGCAGCCTTGGAGCTGTTCCTTGTGTGAACGGGGAAATTGGTCTCTGCCACTGCAGTGATGCTATCTGGCCCAATGTCTCTTCAGCAAGGAGAGGATGAATATGTCACCAGGCAAGCTGGAGATGAGGGCTGATATCCTTTCTTTAGTTCTCAAAAGCTAGAGGTACTGTCAGCTTTTCAAGCTTTGGTGCCCACGTTTCATCCTAAGCTATGTAGCCTTTCAGTATTTCCACTTTTGCTTTCAGTATTTCCATATTTCTTGCTCATACAAATATCTGTGTAAATCTATATAAACAAATATCTTGTATTTGTCAAAAAACCCCCAGCAATTATGGTACAGGCTGTGTTTGTATCTGTAGCTTGGTCCCCTCTGCCTAGGTATTTGTGGATTTTCATATGACTGGAGTGACAGAAGTGATTGATTGCTTCCAGTAGTACTGACTATGCAGTGCTGTGTTACCCTCATGTAAGCTCCTGATATCTGCAAGCTGCCTTATGCTGGAAGGATGCAAACAGGCCACTAGCCTCAGCTTATGGTCTGCAGACATTGGCAGTTTGCAGGTTACTGCAGAGTCCACAAAAAGGAGTTGGGAGGAAGCAGAGTCTGCTCATGGTCTTGTGTTTGCCAGCTACATATCTGTTTTTCCATTAAAAAAAAAAAAGCCCCACAAATGAAAACCTCTTGGAAGCCTCTGCATTGGGGTTTTTTTAATTGAGCATATTATTTCATTCTGTGCATATATTAAAATGTATACAGTGAGTCACGAAAGCACAGCTACCAGCAAGCATAAAACTTGCTCAAAATTGTTAAGCAGTTTACATTTATTTTCCCTCCCCAGACTGTCTTCACTACTAATTTCCAACTGTGATTATGGTGCAGTTATTCATTAACTCGGTATAGGTTACATGAGTAATCTGCAAGGCCTTGTTTTAGATCACAGCACTGTTTAACTATGACATTAATTAATAAGCATGTTTGGTTTTCTTTTTTGAATGTAATCTGGAAAATATTTTCCCTGTCTTAGATGGTGTTTTTTTAAGAGGAGATTCTGCTATGAGATTTAAAAGAAACAGAAAACTTTTGTATGTAGTCATTAATGGGACTAAACTCTCCTTGTGATATGATATTGAAACCAAAGAAAACCCCAACTCCATGTTATCCTGAAGAAGGTGCTGCCATTTTTTTTTATAGGACACTTTGCTCAAATGGTACAAATCCTCAGTGGTCTCCTGAAATTGCTCCAGGTGCTGAGTCATGTGCACGCTCTCGCTGAGCTGCTGCTGGGAGCCAAGAAGGATTGTTGAGAGAGGAATATTAAAATAGCCTGTTTATGACAGCCATTAATAGGGTTGGTGCGGCGGGTACAGCATCCGTTCATGCAAGGTGGCCTTGCAGCAGAGTCTAACAGGGAGGCTGCCCTCAACTAGAGTGTGTTTATATATCTTGTTTGGATGTAACTGGCCTCTGTAGGCTGTAAAGAATGGTGGGAAACGCTGAGCTCATACATTTTAGTGGGGAAGAGAGGATTTTTAATGCTGTTCAAGTGTTTAATACAGTGCCTAAGTTTATAGATGTTAAAATTGTTTTTCCTTTCATAACATCACCTCAGAAGGGTTAATATTTACCTCCTGTCGTAGGTAGCATGAAGTTCAGCTGAGCTGTAAGGTTAGGAAGATACAGGTGGAAAATACCTTTGGAAGAGGACATTGTTTGTCCTCATTACATGCTTGATTAGCTGCCCTGCCAGAGGACCCTTCTGCATTGTTATGGGGTCAGGAGCCTCCTGTGGTGTTGAGGAGAGAGGACATTTCCTCCTTGTCCAAGGGCTCTCATCTTCAGACCACCTGCATTTGAGGTGGAGCCCACCCTCCTCCTCTTGCCTCTCCTGACACTGGCCCTAACTAGGGAAGGAAAAGACGGCAGCAATTATGGCACATGCAATTAATGAGCTTCTAATCTCCAGCCTTGTGTGTAATTGCTGCTGTCAAATACAATTAGTGTCTACCCAAGTTCCCTTCCCAGGGGGATGGACAGGCTGTGGCACAGAGGGAGAGGAGGGGTGCAGGCATCTGAAATTTTAGGAGAGTTTACAATTCCTTGTTGCCTCCTTGATAATCCTCACTTCTCAAATTGTGTCCAGAAATGTTAATCCAGAGAATTAAAAGGACATGGTGGCCAGCAAAACAGGCCTAGAGGTCTGCTGTTGGGTTAACTCTGCAAAGTGTCTTCTGTAAAATTTGTCACCTGAGACTCTACCAGCTTAATTACAATTCAATCAGCACACTTCAGGGATTTACTCATACCTTCACTTCAGCCTGATGGGGTTACCAGGATGTCACCTGTCCAGTCATGGCAGCTGAGACTGAAGCTGCTGCTCTCCTCCCTGGTGTAGTTTGGGGAGCTGGCCAGGGTTTCTCCTGCCCTCACCACGAAGACCTCTGTGAACACCCAGCACTTGCAGCTCCTCCAGGCTTGATGGCTCAGGACCCTCAGTTGCACTCCAAAGCCCTTGCAGACACCCTGCAAGGCCAAGACAGGTTTCAGTCACTGCTTTAATGGTTGTTGAAGGCTGTCACATTCCTGTCAAGTCGGATGTTTCACTGTTCTGCTGCCCTGTAGGCACCTTTCTGCAAACTGCTATGGAGCAGGGTAAGGTGTGTCCTGACCCCAGCACTGGGTTGTGCGCCAGGAAAGGAGGGAGTGTGCCCTGCAGACACCTGTGGCTGGAGGAGGAGCTGAGCTCTAGGAAGGTGAATTCTGCAGAACAAATGCTGATTGGAAACTGCACCATGAATTTGCTGCTGCAGAAAGTTTTGGTTGTAGCAATGTTGTTGGGACTGTTTCTTGTCTCCCTCCTCTAAAGCTGGATACAGCTGCTACTCTGACTTGAGCTGGATCAGGCTCAGAGGAAGAGAAAAATGATACAATAAATAGCCTGTGAACATAACCTGAGAACTTCTTTGGTGTATTGTGGTGGCTCAGGTGTGAGAACCCAATGTGTAATTCTCATTTAAGTTATCTCACTTGTCTGTTTCCGAGATGTGTGATGAAGAACTTGACTGTTTTAAGATATTAGCCAGGATGACTTCAAAGATAAGGATTTTGATGAGATAAAGCATCTGGGAAAGAATAACCCCATGTAACAGTACAGGTTGGCGAATGAACTGTTAGCAGTGTAGGGGAAAGGGACCTAGGGGTCTTAATAGACAGCAGGATGACAATGAGCCAGCCATGTGCCCTCGTGGTCAAGAAGGCCAATGGCATCCTGTGGTGTATTAGAAGGGCCGTGGTGAGTAGGTCGAGAGAGGATCTCCTCCCCATCTACTCTGCCCTTGTGAGACCACATCTGTAATATTGTGTCCAGTTCTGGGCCCCTCAGTTCCAGAAGGACAGGGAGCTGCTGCAGAGAGTTCAGCACAGGGCCACAAAGGTGATGGAGTGGAGCATCTCCCTTCTGATGAAGGGCTGAGGGACCTGGGGCTCTAGCTTGGAGGAGACTGAGGGGTGACCTCATTAATGTTTACAAATACACAAAGGGTGGGTGTCAGGAGGATGCAGCCAGGCTGTTCTCAGTGATGGCCAATGATAGGACAAGGGGGAATGGATACAAGCTGGAACACAAGAGGTTCCAAAGAAACACAAGGAAGAATTTCTTCACTGTTCAGGTGAGGCAGCACTGGAGACATTCTCTGGAGACATTCCAAACCCACCTGGATGAGTTCCTGTGTGACCTACTCTAGGCGGCCCTGCTCTGCCCAGAGGGGTTGGACTGGATGATCTTTCAAGGTCCCTTCCAACCCTTAAGCTTCTGTGATTCTGGGAACTTTCTTACTAACATCTCTTTCTTAAATATATGTTTATGGGAGGCTACTTACAGGTTTTGGGTGTAGAGGAAAGCCAGAGTAAGATATGAGGGGTTTGGGAGGGGATGATATACGTGCTGTGTGACATAGCCATGTGTCTTGCCAAACAGCTGCTGTGTGTGCAGAGTTCTCATTTTGCTCTGGATAAAACTGGGATGCCCTGTGTTTAACCCATGCCTAGGATCTAGCTCTTCTGTTAGCTCCAAGTATTTTATTTTATTAAAAAGCTTTCATGAAACATGCTGTTTCTGCTGTTTTGTAGTATCTTTGTAGGACTTCTCTGTACCTTTTCTCCTGTCAGATTCATGAATCCCTTGTGCTATGTATAAAGTAGCTGTGTATCATTCAATCCAGTTCAGTCCCAGATAATCACTGATTATAGAGATGCAAGTTCACTTGCATCTCTATAATGAGTTCTGGCACACGAGTTTGAAGTGAGTCATCAGGAAGGCCCTTGGAATTGCCATCTTGTTAGATCTCTTGTAGTCTGGTTTGTGTCAATTGGAGCAAAGTTTGAGCTCAGAGATGAAAAATAATAAATCCCTGTCCTGTCTTTAGGGATATGGCAAGAGGTTGCCCTACCAACCCCTGACAGGAAACTACCTATCTCTTAAATGGTAATTTGCATCCTGCTCTTCAAAAATGCAAAGAGAGAAATGGATCATGCTATGGTGATGGGAGACTTTTAAGAGCAAAATAGAAAGTGAACTCACAACACTCACAAAGATGATGTTTGTCTCTAATTGTTTTCTGTTTCCATAATGCTTAGTACACAACTATCTTCTCTTTCTCCTTTATCTTTCAATCATGATTAGATTTTAATGTTGTTAAAGCTTATAAGTGAGTTTGAGCTACTGTCTCGTTGAAGAGAAGATGGAGTTGAAATTGTCAGTGAGGCATTGGACAGGGTTTTTTAATGTGTCTGTCATTATATGTTAACCTCTGAACTTGGACACGACGTCTGTTTTATGGCTGACAACAATTTAAAAGTATACATCTTGACATGGTGGATAAAGGAAGAGGGGGGAGTGGAGAAAAAAATGAATTAATGTTGTTAGCAAATATTAGTCCCTGTATTTCCATTTTGTTCAGAAAGTGGTTGTCAGGCTTTGAGGCTGTCTGAGGCAGCATTGTCAGTGACAGCCAGTCGAGATGTGATTATACCTTGAATCGAGTCTGTCTTTTATTGACAAATACAGTGCACTGAGGAAGGGATGAAGATGCTCTGCTGTCTGTTCTGGGAGGAGTGCAGCTTTTTTCCTGGCATTCCTGGTGACATTTGAGAAGGATAGTTCTAGGCTTAGTCCATGAGCACATAGGGAGTCAGGGGAGTTGAAAATGTCTCTTAATGAGCGTGTATGCTGCATACTGAAGCATATTATTTGCCCGTGATTTATGCTAGCTACGGTCAACCATATCCACCTACCAAAGTTAACTGTCAAGAGCAATAGTGACTTTGATATCAGCCTTAGTTGGATATGAGCAACAAGGAATCAATGGGCAAGGATTAGAGGAAAGATATTCCAGTGCCTCTTAAGGCATCTCTTAGACTTTTTTATCATCTCTTTCACAGAATCACAGAATATGAAAGGTTGGAAGAGACCTCAAAAGGCACTCAAGTGCAATCCTACAAGGTTTCGTCCCATGCTGTTACAAATTCCCTTTTATTCCCACAGTTTTTACCTGGTAGTTGGAGGGCAAACCCCTCATGCTCATGGAGCCCATAGTAATTTTGTCTTTCCTACAGCATCTCTCTTGTATGGTCCTAACTGCAGATACTCATAGAATCATCCCTAAGGTTCAGGTTGCAAATTATGGGAGCCTGGGATTGTGTTATTTCTTAACTATCATTAGTTATGTGTGTATCTGCAGTGTTTTTGGACAGTGCTGCAAGCAGTGAAAGAAATTGCTGGATTAATTGGGAACCACATAGTTAATTATTAGTGCCTTTTTTAGCAAAGGAGAGAGAAAATTAGCTGTGTCAGTTTTTAACTTCATTGTGGTTTGCAAAGTAATGTTACTTTAAACTCACTAATGTGTATATGTAGCTTTCACTTTTTCTTTCCAGCTCTGAAAGCCCTTTTCTGCTGTAGAAATGTCAAGATATTTAAGAAGGAAAGTGCATCTGCATGTTACTGATCCCTTCCACCGGTATGGAGCAGCAAATAAAAACACTGTTCCCTGTTGGTGGAATAACTGTGATGTGATTTGCAAGGAGCAACTGCTGCTGTTCCACCTTTTTCATTACCCAGTTTGATACTTTGTGCTCAGATATTGTGTACGAGTCCCTGGCACGTGGGGTAGTGTAGATATTGTAGGCAGACAGATAAACTTATGATACAGGCAGATTGTCAAGGGCAGCTAGAAAGAAACCACTTTGGCTCTACATCAAGACAGAGGTAACATTTTGGGGAAGAAGTGTTCCTCATAGGCTGGACAGATTCCCCTTGGGAAGTCCAGTGGTGGTGAATGGTGGAACCATTGATCTGTCTGTCTTGGCTTTGCAGAGTAGGGGCATACATTAAGTCCTGAGAGGGTAGCAGAGACTTTTCCTATACATCTTTCATAAACTTGTTCTGCATATTGAGGGCTGTGATGGAATAAGCTTGGTTCAACGTTCATAAATTGCATATTGAGTTAGCTATTTCTGTATGAAAGAGACAAGATAAAAGCTACTTGGACAAAGTAACCTGTATGTGGATTAAAAGCCAGAGAAGTTTTTGCATGAGCATTTTTGGGAAGGCCTTTATCGCTGAGTTTCCCGGTGACCTTATGTGTACTCAATCAACATGATTAATCTTTGGTAGAAATATACTGGTTGTGCAAAGAAGGTGAACTTAATCCAAGAAACTTTTTTTACAATTTCTGCCTGTAGAAAGATGAAATGTGTTTTCTCAAGTGTTGTTTCTTGCTTTGGAAAAAATCCCCAACCAACAAACCAAAAACTGTAGTGAGAAGAGATGAGAGAATATAGAATAAAAATTATCGTTGTTTCTGATACTAGTTGAATGACCTCCATCCCTTATATCAAAGAAGATAAGACTTGTGAGTGTAGCTTCATTTTATAGAAAGAACTCTTGCATGTACTAGCAGGTGATCTGGAATTAATTTTCTTTATAAGTGGTGTGGAAATAATTGATGGACAGTAAGGTTCTCTGCTAAATAATATTTTAAGAGGGGCATTGCACTGTGCAGACTCTGAAGCCCTTTCCCTTCAGGAAAGGAGAACTTTGTGTCACCTTTTATTCTAATTTAGAGAAAGTCTGCTTGTCATAGAATAGTTTTCAAGGCCAATTTCCTTTTTATTTTTTCTTAAGAAGTAGGTCTATGGTATCTGCTAACTCAAATATTATGGCTTTGGGCTGGTACAGGAGAGCCAAAAAGTGGAATTGCTTGTCTCAAGCTGAGCAGAATGTAGAAATAAATGTAGTGTGGGGAAACATATCTAGTGAAAAGACAAAGGGTAATGAGATAAAGCTGGAACACAAAAAGTTCCATTTAAACATAAGAAAAAGCTATTTTACTGTGAGGGGGGCGGAGCCCTGGCACAGGCTGCCCAGGGAGGGTGTGGAGGCTCCTTCTCTGGAGGTTTTCAAAACCCACCTGGACATGTTCCTGTGTGACCTGATCTAGATGGACGTGCTTCGGCAGGGGAGTTGGACTAGATGATCTCTAAAGGTCCCTTCCAACCCCTACTGTTCTATGACTTAAAATAAAAGCAACCTAGGGGGAAGGAAAAAAAACAAATGTAAGCATGTTTTTATTTTAAAAAATCATCATCTTTCTAAGCAGAAAATTGAAGCAGCACCATCTTTTTTGTGTAATCAGCAAAGTATTGCAACTACTGCTAGAGATTGGGACAGCTTTTCCCTTTGCTTCTGATTTTATTGTCTCCAGGTGTGATAATCTCATCATGGAAAGCCACAAACCTGACCACTGACAACAGCACGTTGTAGCGAATGGGTTGGCTTTATAAGGAATGATTGCTGCAAATTGCAAACCAGTTTTGACTGCTTACCCAAAGACCAAGATACTAGATGCCTTAGTAGAAGTAGAGTTTCTGGTGTTCTGCACCCCCTATAATAGGGTCAGGTTTTCAGACAGCAGGCACTTATCCCTTTTCAAAAGTCTGGCATTGATGTAAAGCCAGCCAAGTGAAGATCCCGAGCTGCAGCATGCTTTTTTTTGAAAAGGTAGGCCTGAGGCTCTGTATCGATCAATCATTATTCTAATTGTTCATTTCTGTTATGGTGGGAATCATTCAGAATCCTAGAGTTCCTGGGAGTAAATCATTTGGAAATGCTGCCCATTATAAAATTTAATTTTAAATCTATATTAAATAGATTTATAAAGGCCAGCTTTGCAATCTAGTAACATAACATTATGCTACCTCACAGAGGCTCAGCTTTTGAGTCCTAAGGGGCCGCAACTGGGAGTGCAGCAGCAGCGCTTTGGCTTGTGAGTAGGGTGGCGAGGCTGCCAAGCCTTCCTTTCAGGTCACCCTTCTGGGCCACCTTCAGAGGAGCATTGATCCGGCTTGAGAAGTCCATCTGGCTGTTCTGGATGGAGCAGGGTCATGGGGTAACCTCTGACATAAATATGAGGATTCCAGAGGGCTAATCTTATCTCTGGGGCAGGGGTAGGCAATGGCAGAGGGGTGACACAGCCTGTAACGGGATGGCAGACAGGATTCTAGACCAATCTTTCTTTTTCTTTCAGACAACAGAGAAGAGGGGAAAAGAAAGCAAAACTGCATTTGGAGGCCCAGTTGTCAGCTCATTATATCAAGAAGAAATAATCAGGTGATTATCCGTGCTGGACTTCAGTTAAAACCAGTATTTTTCTAATGTCATTTCTTGAAGTTGGGTTTTTTTTTTAAATATTGCACAAGTGTGGTGGCAACTACAACAGGATAATAAATGACAGGAAAGAACTTTTCAGGTCCATAATCATTTAAATCAATAACTGCCTGTATCATTGCCAGGTAGTAACCTTTCCCCAGCTCAAGATGTGGGGGAAGGGCAAGGCTTCCCATTTTTCAGTTATATAGCTAAAAAAAGGTAATATTGGATATTTTTAATAGAAAGCTATTCAGACATTACCTTTTTCAAGTCGTTATTTCTTTACCAATACATTCATTAAGGATTGTTCCATGAAGGTTTTGATGTTGGACAATGTTTGCCTTCAGGGAGAGTTTGTACCTTACATCAAATTAATTTTTTCTAGCTTCTGCAGCTAGCATAGCAGAAATGCATTTACTGAACTAGAATGGCTGCTATTTAAAAACTGTCAAGGTGCATGTAATAAGTGACATTAGCTACCGAATAAGGACAGCTGGGGTTTTTTTGTTTGGTTTTTACTGTTCCAGATTACTAATCATGGGTATAATATTAACTCCAATAGAGAAATTATTATCTGGAGGATCTTTCAGAATACAGCATTGTATTTTCAGTCAAGATGAACAGTCAGGGAAGACTAAAATTTTGAGCAAATTTTGTTTGCTGTCATCTTGCAGTTATCCATTTATGTATATGTGACCTCATTTGTTTTATTGAATGTCTTGTGTCATTTTAGTCACAGGAAATTAAAAGATAAACACAGATTTCTCTCTAGACAGCTTCTTGAGCTTGCTGAGAACTTGACCAAAGTGTTAAAACTGTAATAAGACACTTCTTTGACTTGTCACAAGCTAAAGAAAAAGAAATCTTGAGCAGGTGGTTCCAAACCCTTTGCAAGGAGCTCAGGTAGAAATTGATGTGGCTGTTCTGTGTAAGCAAAGAAGGTGGCAGTTTTGTGTTCAGCAGTAGCGCAGGCACTTCCTTCAGCACTGCACTTCCCTTTACAGTGAAACAGTTGGTTAGGAGTAGCCTTCTGTGGCTCATGTGGAGAGCAAGCACATCTTTAACTTGTCCCTGGACCTTGACAAGAGGTGGTCAGATATGACCTTGGTTTAGCACACTGTGTGAGGAATAACACTTCTGCTTGCCACAAGATCCTTTTTCTTCCTGCTCTGTCAATGTAGGTCTCAGCCAACATCCTCACAGTTTTGACCTTGTGGTTTAAATCCTGTTTGAGCTGCTCTTTTGGGACTGGAACATATCAGTGTTTCCCAGTGTTGGGTGCTAAGTGTAAGCTATTCTTAGTCTTTAGAGTGCTTTCAGGATCTTGACTGTCCCAAGTACTGCCTGTGCCCCTTGGATATGAAATACAGCACAATATACGGGAAAACATATTTTTCGTTTGACTAGTCTAAATTTTCTTGTTGTATTTTTTGGTTTTATTTCCATGAGATGATGTCTTTTGCAGGACTTTAAGATAAGTACAGCTCTGATTTTTTTTTTTCCAAACATACCATGAGGAAGATGTGTGCTGTATGTGTAGTGTAGCATAGCTGTAGTCCTTACAAAATGAGGCTGTAGGCAGGTGGTGTCTCTGACACAGCTGAAATAGGTTGGTTCTGCCAAAAGTGAGTTGAATAGAATCTCTTGAGACTGCTGGCAGATAAGAAACTCACGTGGTCAGTGTCTTCAGTTGCAAGGTAGGAAGTGAGCAAGTGTCATCTTCATCTCACCCACATGCAGGTTGTACAACTTAAACTTTGTCAGTGCACTTGACCACGTTGTGGCTTTTGTCTGTTGTTCATTCTCTTACTGGAACAGGGAATAAATGCATGCAAGTATAGGCACATCCCTAATGTTGATCCTTGTAATAGTAAAAGCATAGCCCTAAACAGCGAAATTGCACTGGTACCAAATCTGCAAGTAGATGGGCCAAAGAAAGATGGCTCCAGACATTTAATTTGGCATCTAAGTTTATTTAGAGCACAGAGTGAATTGGTTTAACATAATACCACTCATGTGAGAAGGGTGACTTTTCTGAGGGTGAGTGGTTGCTTACAAGAACATGAGGCTAGCATTCAGTAATACTTTAGTGCATTTGTAAATAGAAAGTAGTCTTTAAAAAATAAGGCATTTGCTGTAGAGAAAGAAAATTTAAATGTTTTAAGGGGAAATAAAACTTAATAGTTTGAGCTAGTATAAACTTGAACACCTTGACAGGGGTAAGTCCCATGCTATAAGTTCCATGTGTATGTGTATGATACCTCAAAACCTAAGACCTGAGAAAAGAAACAGACTTTTATTGACTCAGTTGTTTATGGTGAGACTATTGAAGCTTTACAACAAGCTTGCAAAAATTGGAATATAAATCAAACCACTTTAGTCACTGTTTTCCAGGGCTGTTGATAGGATAAATATTTTGGAGTTACAAGATCATATTAAAGAAGCCCAGAATAAGCAAAAAACCCTACCTTCTATTTTGTGCACTAAAAACTAAAACTCAGGTCCTCATCAGCTCTTGGTTCTGACAAACTGCTGAAAGCAATTTCTCAGCAGGTATTACTCTGCCAAACACAGCCTACCATATGCCCTTTAGGATTCCGCTGATGCAAAGGCAGGGAAAGGCTGTCTAATTTGTCTGGAGCCTGGCATCGTCACAGCTTTGCCTTGCACCAGGAGATGGACGAGAATGCAACTGCAGAGTTTTGAAGATTCACTTCTTTTTTTTGTTACCAGAAGCTTTTGAACAGTTTACCAACAATTAACCTCCTCCAAGCTGCTGCTATTTAATAGACAGATGAGAAATCTTCTTTTAAGTAGTGTAAACCACTAGTTTACCATCATTAGTAAATTACCGATGCCATTCCTTTCAAACCAAGTGTCTGAAGTTACATGTAAATAATGTTTATGTTAATTTTGTGGAATGAAATACTTGAATTTTAAAATGCAAATCTGTAAGTGTTGGAGAAAATGGAGTTACCATACCCTACCCTAAGGTCAGGTGGATCAGAAGTAGGAGGGACTGGGATGGTGCCAGGGCTGATTTTGCCTTTTCACCAATTATCTCAACTGTTTCTGCATTGAGAACAAGATAGAAAAATGATCAGTCTGGCTCACAGAAGTACATTGCATGGATTCCAAATAAATTCAGGAGCATCCATAGAAACAGGTTATGCTGATCTAATTAAATCAATTTAGAAAGAGATTCAGTTAAATCAGTGCAATTTGTGTGTTCATAGATCAATCCTCAAATCAGGAGAAGGTCTCTTGAGCTAATGAGGCGTAGCAGTTATTTACTTTGGGGTGCTGGGCACTGGTCATCAATTAAGAGTCATTAATAAACCCTGGCAGTAAAG